>NC_080835.1:99490733-99804546 GCF_030435755.1 Ochotona princeps | reverse complement strand
GAACTCCAGTGTGAGTTTAGTGTGGGGTGCTCAACCTGCTTGATTCCATCCCACTGGGCTCAATGGACATTGGACCAGAAGTGACCCAACAGGGTTTCCTAGATAGCTGCTAGCACAGCTGATGGTATGTGAAGTTCACGAGGCAGGTGGAGTTGTTTTGGCACTGGAAGAGCTGTGCTGCTGCTTCGGGCAGTTGCCATTCACCACCGCCCTGAGTTCCCTAGGTGTCATAGCCACTTTCAGACATATGTGGTGCCAGAGCACTTGGTTTCCATGGCAGCGGGAAATGGCTTGGGCGCTGAACTTGTGTTTGGCTGTGGAGTTTTGAGTGCCTTGAGTGAGGAACTCCATGTGAGTTTAGTGTGGGTGCTCAACCTGCTTGATTCCATCCCACTGGGCTCAATGGGCATTGGACCGGAAGTGATCCAACAGGGTTTCCTAGATAGCTGCTAACACAGCTGATGGTATGTGAAGTTCACGAGCAGGTGGAGTTGTTTTGGCACTGGAAGAGCTGTGCTGCTGCTTCGGGCAGTTGCCATTCACCACCGCCCTGAGTTCCCTAGGTGTCATATCCACTTTCAGACATATGTGGTGCCAGAGCACTTGGTTTCCATGGCAGCGGGAAATGGCTTGGGCGCTGAACTTGTGTTTGGCTGTGGAGTTTTGAGCGCCTTGAGTGAGGAGCTCCATGTGAGTTTAGTGTGGGGTGCTCAACCTGCTTGATTCCATCCCACTGGGCTCAATGGGCATTGGACCGGAAGTGACCAAACAGGGTTTCCTAGATAGCTGCTAGCACAGCTGATGGTATGTGAAGTGAATGAAGCAGGTGAAGTTGGTTTTGGCACTGGAAGAGCTGTGCTGCTGCTTCGGGCAGTTGCCATTCACCACCGCCCTGAGTTCCCTAGGTGTCATATCCACTTTCAGACATATGTGGTGCCAGAGCACTTGGTTTCCATGGCAGCGGGAAATGGCTTGGGCGCTGAACTTGTGTTTGGCTTTGGAGTTTTGAGCGCCTTGAGTGAGGAGCTCCATGTGAGTTTAGTGTGGGTGCTCAACCTGCTTGATTCCATCCCACTGGGCTCAATGGGCATTGGACCGGAAGTGACCAAACAGGGTTTCCTAGATAGCTGCTAGCACAGCTGATGGTATGTGAAGTTCATGAGGCAGGTGGAGTTGTTTTGGCACTGGAAGAGCTGTGCTGCTGCTTCGGGCAGTTGCCATTCACCACCGCCCTGAGTTCCCTAGGTGTCATAGCCACTTTCAGACATATGTGGTGCCAGAGCACTTGGTTTCCATGGCAGCGGGAAATGGCTTGGGCGCTGAACTTGTGTTTGACTGTCTAGTTTTGAGTGCCTTGAGTGAGGAGCTCCATGTGAGTTTAGTGTGGGTGCTCAACCTGCTTGATTCCATCCCACTGGGCTCAATGGGCATTGGACCGGAAGTGACCAAACAGGGTTTCCTAGATAGCTGCTAGCACAGCTGATGGCATGTGAAGTCCATGACTGAGGTGGAGTTGTTTGGCACTTGAAGAGCTGTGCTGCTGCTTCCGACAGTTGCCATTCACCACCGCCCTGAGTTCCCTAGGTGTCATATCCACTTTCAGACATATGTGGTGCCAGAGCACTTGGTTTCCATGGCAGCGGGAAATGGCTTGGGCGCTGAACTTGTGTTTGGGCTGTGGAGTTTTGAGCGCCTTGAGTGAGGAGCTCCATGTGAGTTTAGTGTGGGTGCTCAACCTGCTTGATTCCATCCCACTGGGCTCAATGGGCATTGGACCGGAAGTGACCAAACAGGGTTTCCTAGATAGCTGCTAGCACAGCTGATGGTATGTGAAGACCATGACTGAGGTGGAGTTGTTTTGGCACTTGAAGAGCTGTGCTGCTGCTTCCGACAGTTGCCATTCACCACCGCCCTGAGTTCCCTAGGTGTCATATCCACTTTCAGACATATGTGGTGCCAGAGCACTTGGTTTCCACGGCACCAGGAAATTGCTTGTGGGCTAAACTTGTGTTTGGCTGTGCAGGTTTTGAGCGCCTTGAGTGAGGAGCTCCATGTGAGTTTAGTGTATGTGCTCAACCTGCTTGATTCCATCCCACTGGGCTCAATGGGCATTGGACCGGAAGTGACCAAACAGGGTTTCCTAGCTAGCTGCTAGCACAGCTGATGGTATGTGAAGTTCATGACTGAGGTGGAGTTGTTTTGGCACTGGAAGAGCTGTGCTGCTGCTTCGGGCAGTTGCCATTCACCACCGCCCTGAATTCCCCTAGATGTCATATCCACTTTCAGACATATGTGGTGCCAGAGCACTTGGTTTCCATGGCAGCGGGAAATGGCTTGGGCGCTGAACTTGTGTTTGGCTGTGGAGTTTTGAGCGCCTTGAGTGAGGAGCTCCATGTGAGTTTAGTGTGGGTGCTCAACCTGCTTGATTCCATCCCACTGGGCTCAATGGGCATTGGACCGGAAGTGACCAAACAGGGTTTCCTAGATAGCTGCTAGCACAGCTGATGGTATGTGAAGTTCATGAGGCAGGTGAAGTTGGTTTTGGCACTGGAAGAGCTGTGCTGCTGCTTCGGGCAGTTGCCATTCACCACCGCCCTGAGTTCCCTAGGTGTCATAGCCACTTTCAGACATATGTGGTGCCAGAGCACTTGGTTTCCATTAGCGGGAAATGGCTTGGGCGCTGAACTTGTGTTTGGCTGTGGAGTTTTGAGCGCCTTGAGTGAGGAGATCCATGTGAGTTTAGTGTGGGTGCTCAACCTGCTTGATTCCATCCCACTGGGCTCAATGGGCATTGGACCGGAAGTGACCAAACAGGGTTTCCTAGATAGCTGCTAGCACAGCTGATGGCATGTGAAGTCCATGACTGAGGTGGAGTTGTTTTGGCACTTGAAGAGCTGTGCTGCTGCTTCCGACAGTTGCCATTCACCACCGCCCTGAGTTCCCTAGGTGTCATATCCACTTTCAGACATATGTGGTGCCAGAGCACTTGGTTTCCATGGCAGCGGGAAATGGCTTGGGCGCTGAACTTGTGTTTGGCTGTGGAGTTTTGAGCGCCTTGAGTGAGGAGCTCCATGTGAGTTTAGTGTGGGTGCTCAACCTGCTTGATTCCATCCCACTGGGCTCAATGGGCATTGGACCGGAAGTGACCAAACAGGGTTTCCTAGATAGCTGCTAGCACAGCTGATGGTATGTGAAGACCATGACTGAGGTGGAGTTGTTTTGGCACTTGAAGAGCTGTGCTGCTGCTTCCGACAGTTGCCATTCACCACCGCCCTGAGTTCCCTAGGTGTCATATCCACTTTCAGACATATGTGGTGCCAGAGCACTTGGTTTCCACGGCACCAGGAAATTGCTTGTGGGCTAAACTTGTGTTTGGCTGTGCAGGTTTTGAGCGCCTTGAGTGAGGAGCTCCATGTGAGTTTAGTGTATGTGCTCAACCTGCTTGATTCCATCCCACTGGGCTCAATGGGCATTGGACCGGAAGTGACCAAACAGGGTTTCCTAGCTAGCTGCTAGCACAGCTGATGGTATGTGAAGTTCATGACTGAGGTGGAGTTGTTTTGGCACTGGAAGAGCTGTGCTGCTGCTTCGGGCAGTTGCCATTCACCACCGCCCTGAATTCCCTAGATGTCATATCCACTTTCAGACATATGTGGTGCCAGAGCACTTGGTTTCCATGGCAGCGGGAAATGGCTTGGGCGCTGAACTTGTGTTTGGCTGTGGAGTTTTGAGCGCCTTGAGTGAGGAGCTCCATGTGAGTTTAGTGTGGGTGCTCAACCTGCTTGATTCCATCCCACTGGGCTCAATGGGCATTGGACCGGAAGTGACCAAACAGGGTTTCCTAGATAGCTGCTAGCACAGCTGATGGTATGTGAAGTTCATGAGGCAGGTATGAAGTTGGTTTTGGCACTGGAAGAGCTGTGCTGCTGCTTCGGGCAGTTGCCATTCACCACCGCCCTGAGTTCCCTAGGTGTCATAGCCACTTTCAGACATATGTGGTGCCAGAGCACTTGGTTTCCATGGCAGCGGGAAATGGCTTGGGCGCTGAACTTGTGTTTGGCTGTGGAGTTTTGAGCGCCTTGAGTGAGGAGATCCATGTGAGTTTAGTGTGGGTGCTCAACCTGCTTGATTCCATCCCACTGGGCTCAATGGGCATTGGACCGGAAGTGACCAAACAGGGTTTCCTAGATAGCTGCTAGCACAGCTGATGGTATGTGAATGAGGCAGGTGGAGTTGTTTTGGCACTGGAAGAGCTGTGCTGCTGCTTCGGGCAGTTGCCATTCACCACCGCCCTGAGTTCCCTTGGTGTCATATCCACTTTCAGACATATGTGGTGCCAGAGCACTTGGTTTCCATGGCAGCGGGAAATGGCTTGGGCGCTGAACTTGTGTTTGGCTGTGGAGTTTTGAGCGCCTTGAGTGAGGAGCTCCATGTGAGTTTAGTGTGGGTGCTCAACCTGCTTGATTCCATCCCACTGGGCTCAATGGGCATTGGACCGGAAGTGACCCAACAAGGTTTACTAGATAGCTGCTAGCACAGCTGATGGTATGTGAAGTGAATGAGCAGGTGGAGTTGTTTTGGCACTGGAAGAGCTGTGCTGCTGCTTCGGGCAGTTGCCATTCACCACCGCCCTGAGTTCCCTAGGTGTCATAGCCACTTTCAGACATATGTGGTGCCAGAGCACTTGGTTTCCACGGCACCAGGAAATTGCTTGTGGGCTAAACTTGTGTTTGGCTGTGCAGGTTTTGAGCGCCTTGAGTGAGGAGCTCCATGTGAGTTTAGTGTGGGTGCTCAACCTGCTTGATTCCATCCCACTGGGCTCAATGGGCATTGGACCGCAAGTGACCAAACAGGGTTTCCTAGATAGCTGCTAGCACAGCTGATGGTATGTGAAGTTCATGAGGCAGGTGGAGTTGTTTTGGCACTGGAAGAGCTGTGCTGCTGCTTTGGGCAGTTGCCATTCACCACCGCCCTGAGTTCCCTAGATGTCATATCCACTTTCAGACATATGTGGTGCCAGAGCACTTGGTTTCCATGGCAGCGGGAAATGGCTTGGGCGCTGAACTTGTGTTTGGCTGTGGAGTTTTGAGCGCCTTGAGTGAGGAGCTTCATGTGAGTTTAGTGTGGGTGCTCAACCTGCTTGATTCCATGCCACTGGGCTCAATGGGCATTGGACCTGAAGTGACCAAACAGGGTTTCCTAGAAAGCTGCTAACACAGCTGATGGTATGTGAAGTTCATGGCTGAGGTGGAGTTGTTTTGGCACTGGAAGAGCTGTGCTGCTGCTTCGGGCAGTTGCCATTCACCATCGCCCTGAGTTCCCTAGGTGTCATAGCCACTTTCAGACATATGTGGTGCCAGAGCACTTGGTTTCCATGGCAGCGGGAAATGGCTTGGGCGCTGAACTTGTGTTTGGCTGTGGAGTTTTGAGTGCCTTGATTGAGGAGCTCCATGTGAGTTTAGTGTGGGTGCTCAACCTGCTTGATTCCATCCCACTGGGCTCAATGGGCATTGGACCGGAAGTGACCAAACAGGGTTTCTAGATTGCTGCTAGCACAGCTGATGGTATGTGACGTTCATGAGGCAGGTGGAGTTGTTTTGGCACTGGAAGAGCTGTGCTGCTGCTTCGGGCAGTTGCCATTCACCACCGCCCTGAGTTCCCTAGGTGTCATATCCACTTTCAGACATATGTGGTGCCAGAGCACTTGGTTTCCTTGGCAGCGGGAAATGGCTTGGGCGCTGAACTTGTGTTTGGCTGTGGAGTTTTGAGCGCCTTGAGTGAGGAGCTCCATGTGAGTTTAGTGTGGGTGCTCAACCTGCTTGATTCCATGCCACTGGGCTGAATTGGCATTGGACCTGAAGTGACCAAACAGGGTTTCCTAGAAAGCTGCTAACACAGCTGATGGTATGTGAAGTTCATGGCTGAGGTGGAGTTGTTTTGGCACTGGAAGAGCTGTGCTGCTGCTTCGGGCAGTTGCCATTCACCATCGCCCTGAGTTCCCTAGGTGTCATAGCCACTTTCAGACATATGTGGTGCCAGAGCACTTGGTTTCCATGGCAGCGGGAAATGGCTTGGGCGCTGAACTTGTGTTTGGCTGTGGAGTTTTGAGTGCCTTGATTGAGGAGCTCCATGTGAGTTTAGTGTGGGTGCTCAACCTGCTTGATTCCATCCCACTGGGCTCAATGGGCATTGGACCGGAAGTGACCAAACAGGGTTTCTAGATTGCTGCTAGCACAGCTGATGGTATGTGAAGTTCATGAGGCAGGTGGAGTTGTTTTGGCACTGGAAGAGCTGTGCTGCTGCTTCGGGCAGTTGCCATTCACCACCGCCCTGAGTTCCCTAGGTGTCATAGCCACTTTAAGACATATGCGGTGCCAGAGCACTTGGTTTCCATGGCAGCGGGAAATGGCTTGGGCGCTGAACTTGTGTTTGGCGGTGGAGTTTTGAGCGCCTTGAGTTAGGAGCTCCATGTGAGTTTAGTGTGGGTGCTCAACCTGCTTGATTCCATCCCACTGGGCTCAATGGGCATTGGACCGGAAGTGACCCAACAGGGTTTCCTAGATAGCTGCTAACACAGCTGATGGTATGTCAAGTTCACGAGGCAGGTGGAGTTGTTTTGGCACTGGAAGAGCTGTGCTGCTGCTTCGGGCAGTTGCCATTCACCACCGCCCTGAGTTCCCTAGATGTCATATCCACTTTCAGACATATGTGGTGCCAGAGCACTTGGTTTCCATGGCAGCGGGAAATGGCTTGGGCGCTGAACTTGTGTTTGGCTGTGGAGTTTTGAGCGCCTTGAGTGAGGAACTCCATGTGAGTTTAGTGTGGGTGCTCAACCTGCTTGATTCCATCCCACTGGGCTCAATGGGCATTGGACCGGAAGTGACCAAACGGGGTTTCCTAGATAGCTGCTAGCACAGCTGATGGTATGTCAAGTGAATGAGGCAGGTGAAGCTGGTTTTGGCACTGGAAGAGCTGTGCTGCTGCTTCGGGCAGTTGCCATTCACCACCGCCCTGAGTTCCCTAGGTGTCATAGCCACTTTCAGACATATGCGGTGCCAGAGCACTTGGTTTCCATGGCAGCGGGAAATGGCTTGGGCGCTGAACTTGTGTTTGTCTGTGGAGTTTTGAGCGCCTTGAGTGAGGAGCTCCATGTGAGTTTAGTGTGGGTGCTCAACCTGCTTGATTCCATCCCACTGGGCTCAATGGGCATTGGACCGGAAGTGACCAAACAGGGTTTCCTAGATAGCTGCTAGCACAGCTGATGGTATGTGAAGTGAATGAGCAGGTGGAGTTGTTTTGGCACTGGAAGAGCTGTGCTGCTGCTTCGGGCAGTTGCCATTCACCACCGCCCTGAGTTCCCTAGGTGTCATAGCCACTTTCAGACATATGTGGTGCCAGAGCACTTGGTTTCCATGGCAGCGGGAAATGGCTTGGGCGCTGAACTTGTGTTTGGCTGTGGAGTTTTGAGTGCCTTGAGTGAGGAGCTCCATGTTAGTTTAGTGTGGGTGCTCAACCTGCTTGATTCCATCCCACTGGGCTCAATGGGCATTGGACCGGAAGTGACCAAACAAGGTTTCCTAGATAGCTGCTAGCACAGCTGATGGTATGTGAAGTTCTTGAGGCAGGTGGAGTTGTTTTGGCACTGGAAGAGCTGTGCTGCTGCTTCGAGCAGTTGCCATTCACCACCGCCCTGAGTTCCCTAGGTGTCATATCCACTTTCAGACATATGTGGTGCCAGAGCACTTGGTTTCCATGGCAGCGGGAAATGGCTTGGGCGCTGAACTTGTGTTTGGCTGTGGAGTTTTGAGTGCCTTGAGTGAGGAGCTCCATGTGAGTTTAGTGTGGGTGCTCAACCTGCTTGATTCCATGCCACTGGGCTGAATTGGGCATTGGACCGGAAGTGACCAAACAGGGTTTCCTAGAAAGCTGCTAACACAGCTGATGCTATGTGAAGTTCATGGCTGAGGTGGAGTTGTTTTGGCACTGGAAGAGCTGTGCTGCTGCTTCGAGCAGTTGCCATTCACCACCGCCCTGAGTTCCCTAGGTGTCATATCCACTTTCAGACATATGTGGTGCCAGAGCACTTGGTTTCCATGGCAGCTAGAAATGGCTTGGGCGCTGAACTTGTGTTTGGCTGTGGAGTTTTGAGCGCCTTGAGTGAGGATCTCCATGTTAGTTTAGTGTGGGTGCTCAACCTGCTTGATTCCATCCCACTGGGCTCAATGGTCATTGGACCGGAAGTGACCCAACAGGGTTTCCTAGATAGCTGCTAGCACAGCTGATGGTATGTGAAGTGAATGAGGCAGGTGGAGTTGTTTTGGCACTGGAAGAGCTGTGCTGCTGCTTCGGGCAGTTGCCATTCACCACCGCCCTGAGTTCCCTAGGTGTCATATCCACTTTCAGACATATGTGGTGCCAGAGCACTTGGTTTCCATGGCAGCGGGAAATGGCTTGGGCGCTGAACTTGTGTTTGGCTGTGCAGGTTTTGAGCGCCTTGAGTGAGGAGCTCCATGTGAGTTTACTGTGGGTGCTCAACCTGCTTGATTCCATCCCACTGGGCTCAATGGGCATTGGACCGGAAGTGACCAAACAGGGTTTCCTAGATAGCTGCTAGCACAGCTGATGGTATGTGAAGTTCATGAGGCAGGTAAAGTTGGTTTTGGCACTGGAAGAGCTGTGCTGCTGCTTCGGGCAGTTGCCATTCACCACCGCCCTGAGTTCCCTAGGTGTCATAGCCACTTTCAGACATATGTGGTGCCAGAGCACTTGGTTTCCATGGCAGCGGGAAATGGCTTGGGCGCTGAACTTGTGTTTGGCTGTGGAGTTTTGAGCGCCTTGAGTGAGGAGCTCCATGTGAGTTTAGTGTGGGTGCTCAACCTGCTTGATTCCATCCCACTGGGCTCAATGGGCATTGGACCGGAAGTGACCAAACAGGGTTTCCTAGATAGCTGCTAGCACAGCTGATGGTATGTGAAGTTCATGAGGCAGGTGGAGTTGTTTTGGCACTGGAAGAGCTGTGCTGCTGCTTCGGGCAGTTGCCATTCACCACCGCCCTGAGTTCCCTAGATGTCATATCCACTTTCAGACATATGTGGTGCCAGAGCACTTGGTTTCCATGGCAGCGGGAAATGGCTTGGGCGCTGAACTTGTGTTTGGCTGTGGAGTTTTGAGCGCCTTGAGTGAGGAGCTCCATGTGAGTTTAGTGTGGGTGCTCAACCTGCTTGATTCCATCCCACTGGGCTCAATGGGCATTGGACCGGAAGTGACCAAACAGGGTTTCCTAGATAGCTGCTAGCACAGCTGATGGTATGTGAAGACCATGACTGAGGTGGAGTTGTTTTGGCACTTGAAGAGCTGTGCTGCTGCTTCCGACAGTTGCCATTCACCACCGCCCTGAGTTCCCTAGGTGTCATATCCACTTTCAGACATATGTGGTGCCAGAGCACTTGGTTTCCATGGCAGCGGGAAATGGCTTGGGCGCTGAACTTGTGTTTGGCTGTGGAGTTTTGAGCGCCTTGAGTGAGGAGCTCCATGTGAGTTTAGTGTGGGTGCTCAACCTGCTTGATTCCATCCCACTGGGCTCAATGGGCATTGGACCGGAAGTGACCAAACAGGGTTTCCTAGATAGCTGCTAGCACAGCTGATGGTATGTGAAGACCATGACTGAGGTGGAGTTGTTTTGGCACTTGAAGAGCTGTGCTGCTGCTTCCGACAGTTGCCATTCACCACCGCCCTGAGTTCCCTAGGTGTCATATCCACTTTCAGACATATGTGGTGCCAGAGCACTTGGTTTCCACGGCACCAGGAAATTGCTTGTGGGCTAAACTTGTGTTTGGCTGTGCAGGTTTTGAGCGCCTTGAGTGAGGAGCTCCATGTGAGTTTAGTGTATGTGCTCAACCTGCTTGATTCCATCCCACTGGGCTCAATGGGCATTGGACCGGAAGTGACCAAACAGGGTTTCCTAGCTAGCTGCTAGCACAGCTGATGGTATGTGAAGTTCATGACTGAGGTGGAGTTGTTTTGGCACTGGAAGAGCTGTGCTGCTGCTTCGGGCAGTTGCCATTCACCACCGCCCTGAATTCCCTAGATGTCATATCCACTTTCAGACATATGTGGTGCCAGAGCACTTGGTTTCCATGGCAGCGGGAAATGGCTTGGGCGCTGAACTTGTGTTTGGCTGTGGAGTTTTGAGCGCCTTGAGTGAGGAGCTCCATGTGAGTTTAGTGTGGGTGCTCAACCTGCTTGATTCCATCCCACTGGGCTCAATGGGCATTGGACCGGAAGTGACCAAACAGGGTTTCCTAGATAGCTGCTAGCACAGCTGATGGTATGTGAAGTTCATGAGGCAGGTGAAGTTGGTTTTGGCACTGGAAGAGCTGTGCTGCTGCTTCGGGCAGTTGCCATTCACCACCGCCCTGAGTTCCCTAGGTGTCATAGCCACTTTCAGACATATGTGGTGCCAGAGCACTTGGTTTCCATGGCAGCGGGAAATGGCTTGGGCGCTGAACTTGTGTTTGGCTGTGGAGTTTTGAGCGCCTTGAGTGAGGAGCTCCATGTGAGTTTACTGTGGGTGCTCAACCTGCTTGATTCCATCCCACTGGGCTCAATGGGCATTGGACCGGAAGTGACCAAACAGGGTTTCCTAGATAGCTGCTAGCACAGCTGATGGTATGTGAATGAGGCAGGTGGAGTTGTTTTGGCACTGGAAGAGCTGTGCTGCTGCTTCGGGCAGTTGCCATTCACCACCGCCCTGAGTTCCCTTGGTGTCATATCCACTTTCAGACATATGTGGTGCCAGAGCACTTGGTTTCCATGGCAGCGGGAAATGGCTTGGGCGCTGAACTTGTGTTTGGCTGTGGAGTTTTGAGCGCCTTGAGTGAGGAGCTCCATGTGAGTTTAGTGTGGGTGCTCAACCTGCTTGATTCCATCCCACTGGGCTCAATGGGCATTGGACCTGAAGTGACCCAACAAGGTTTACTAGATAGCTGCTAGCACAGCTGATGGTATGTGAAGTGAATTAGCAGGTGGAGTTGTTTTGGCACTGGAAGAGCTGTGCTGCTGCTTCGGGCAGTTGCCATTCACCACCGCCCTGAGTTCCCTAGGTGTCATAGCCACTTTCAGACATATGTGGTGCCAGAGCACTTGGTTTCCACGGCACCAGGAAATTGCTTGTGGGCTAAACTTGTGTTTGGCTGTGCAGGTTTTGAGCGCCTTGAGTGAGGAGCTCCATGTGAGTTTAGTGTGGGTGCTCAACCTGCTTGATTCCATCCCACTGGGCTCAATGGGCATTGGACCGCAAGTGACCAAACAGGGTTTCCTAGATAGCTGCTAGCACAGCTGATGGTATGTGAAGTTCATGAGGCAGGTGGAGTTGTTTTGGCACTGGAAGAGCTGTGCTGCTGCTTCGGGCAGTTGCCATTCACCACCGCCCTGAGTTCCCTAGATGTCATATCCACTTTCAGACATATGTGGTGCCAGAGCACTTGGTTTCCATGGCAGCGGGAAATGGCTTGGGCGCTGAACTTGTGTTTGGCTGTGGAGTTTTGAGCGCCTTGAGTGAGGAGCTTCATGTGAGTTTAGTGTGGGTGCTCAACCTGCTTGATTCCATGCCACTGGGCTGAATTGGCATTGGACCTGAAGTGACCAAACAGGGTTTCCTAGAAAGCTGCTAACACAGCTGATGGTATGTGAAGTTCATGGCTGAGGTGGAGTTGTTTTGGCACTGGAAGAGCTGTGCTGCTGCTTCGGGCAGTTGCCATTCACCATCGCCCTGAGTTCCCTAGGTGTCATAGCCACTTTCAGACATATGTGGTGCCAGAGCACTTGGTTTCCATGGCAGCGGGAAATGGCTTGGGCGCTGAACTTGTGTTTGGCTGTGGAGTTTTGAGTGCCTTGATTGAGGAGCTCCATGTGAGTTTAGTGTGGGTGCTCAACCTGCTTGATTCCATCCCACTGGGCTCAATGGGCATTGGACCGGAAGTGACCAAACAGGGTTTCTAGATTGCTGCTAGCACAGCTGATGGTATGTGACGTTCATGAGGCAGGTGGAGTTGTTTTGGCACTGGAAGAGCTGTGCTGCTGCTTCGGGCAGTTGCCATTCACCACCGCCCTGAGTTCCCTAGGTGTCATATCCACTTTCAGACATATGTGGTGCCAGAGCACTTGGTTTCCATGGCAGCGGGAAATGGCTTGGGCGCTGAACTTGTGTTTGGCTGTGGAGTTTTGAGCGCCTTGAGTGAGGAGCTCCATGTGAGTTTAGTGTGGGTGCTCAACCTGCTTGATTCCATGCCACTGGGCTGAATTGGCATTGGACCTGAAGTGACCAAACAGGGTTTCCTAGAAAGCTGCTAACACAGCTGATGGTATGTGAAGTTCATGGCTGAGGTGGAGTTGTTTTGGCACTGGAAGAGCTGTGCTGCTGCTTCGGGCAGTTGCCATTCACCATCGCCCTGAGTTCCCTAGGTGTCATAGCCACTTTCAGACATATGTGGTGCCAGAGCACTTGGTTTCCATGGCAGCGGGAAATGGCTTTTGCGCTGAACTTGTGTTTGGCTGTGGAGTTTTGAGTGCCTTGAGTGAGGAGCTCCATGTGAGTTTAGTGTGGGTGCTCAACCTGCTTGATTCCATCCCACTGGGCTCAATGGGCATTGGACCGGAAGTGACCAAACAGGGTTTCTAGATTGCTGCTAGCACAGCTGATGGTATGTGAAGTTCATGAGGCAGGTGGAGTTGTTTTGGCACTGGAAGAGCTGTGCTGCTGCTTCGGGCAGTTGCCATTCACCACCGCCCTGAGTTCCCTAGGTGTCATAGCCACTTTAAGACATATGCGGTGCCAGAGCACTTGGTTTCCATGGCAGCGGGAAATGGCTTGGGCGCTGAACTTGTGTTTGGCGGTGGAGTTTTGAGCGCCTTGAGTTAGGAGCTCCATGTGAGTTTAGTGTGGGTGCTCAACCTGCTTGATTCCATCCCACTGGGCTCAATGGGCATTGGACCGGAAGTGACCCAACAGGGTTTCCTAGATAGCTGCTAACACAGCTGATGGTATGTCAAGTTCACGAGGCAGGTGGAGTTGTTTTGGCACTGGAAGAGCTGTGCTGCTGCTTCGGGCAGTTGCCATTCACCACCGCCCTGAGTTCCCTAGATGTCATATCCACTTTCAGACATATGTGGTGCCAGAGCACTTGGTTTCCATGGCAGCGGGAAATGGCTTGGGCGCTGAACTTGTGTTTGGCTGTGGAGTTTTGAGCGCCTTGAGTGAGGAACTCCATGTGAGTTTAGTGTGGGTGCTCAACCTGCTTGATTCCATCCCACTGGGCTCAATGGGCATTGGACCGGAAGTGACCAAACGGGGTTTCCTAGATAGCTGCTAGCACAGCTGATGGTATGTCAAGTGAATGAGGCAGGTGAAGCTGGTTTTGGCACTGGAAGAGCTGTGCTGCTGCTTCGGGCAGTTGCCATTCACCACCGCCCTGAGTTCCCTAGGTGTCATAGCCACTTTCAGACATATGCGGTGCCAGAGCACTTGGTTTCCATGGCAGCGGGAAATGGCTTGGGCGCTGAACTTGTGTTTGGCTGTGGAGTTTTGAGCGCCTTGAGTGAGGAGCTCCATGTGAGTTTAGTGTGGGTGCTCAACCTGCTTGATTCCATCCCACTGGGCTCAATGGGCATTGGACCGGAAGTGACCAAACAGGGTTTCCTAGATAGCTGCTAGCACAGCTGATGGTATGTGAAGTGAATGAGCAGGTGGAGTTGTTTTGGCACTGGAAGAGCTGTGCTGCTGCTTCGGGCAGTTGCCATTCACCACCGCCCTGAGTTCCCTAGGTGTCATAGCCACTTTCAGACATATGTGGTGCCAGAGCACTTGGTTTCCATGGCAGCGGGAAATGGCTTGGGCGCTGAACTTGTGTTTGGCTGTGGAGTTTTGAGTGCCTTGAGTGAGGAGCTCCATGTTAGTTTAGTGTGGGTGCTCAACCTGCTTGATTCCATCCCACTGGGCTCAATGGGCATTGGACCGGAAGTGACCAAACAAGGTTTCCTAGATAGCTGCTAGCACAGCTGATGGTATGTGAAGTTCTTGAGGCAGGTGGAGTTGTTTTGGCACTGGAAGAGCTGTGCTGCTGCTTCGAGCAGTTGCCATTCACCACCGCCCTGAGTTCCCTAGGTGTCATATCCACTTTCAGACATATGTGGTGCCAGAGCACTTGGTTTCCATGGCAGCGGGAAATGGCTTGGGCGCTGAACTTGTGTTTGGCTGTGGAGTTTTGAGTGCCTTGAGTGAGGAGCTCCATGTGAGTTTAGTGTGGGTGCTCAACCTGCTTGATTCCATGCCACTGGGCTGAATTGGGCATTGGACCGGAAGTGACCAAACAGGGTTTCCTAGAAAGCTGCTAACACAGCTGATGCTATGTGAAGTTCATGGCTGAGGTGGAGTTGTTTTGGCACTGGAAGAGCTGTGCTGCTGCTTCGAGCAGTTGCCATTCACCACCGCCCTGAGTTCCCTAGGTGTCATATCCACTTTCAGACATATGTGGTGCCAGAGCACTTGGTTTCCATGGCAGCTAGAAATGGCTTGGGCGCTGAACTTGTGTTTGGCTGTGGAGTTTTGAGCGCCTTGAGTGAGGATCTCCATGTTAGTTTAGTGTGGGTGCTCAACCTGCTTGATTCCATCCCACTGGGCTCAATGGTCATTGGACCGGAAGTGACCCAACAGGGTTTCCTAGATAGCTGCTAGCACAGCTGATGGTATGTGAAGTTCATGAGGCAGGTGGAGTTGTTTTGGCACTGGAAGAGCTGTGCTGCTGCTTCGGGCAGTTGCCATTCACCACCGTCCTGAGTTCCCTAGGTGTCATATCCACTTTCAGACCTATGTGGTGCCAGAGCACTTGGTTTCCATGGCAGCGGGAAATGGCTTGGGCGCTGAACTTGTGTTTGGCTGTGGAGTTTTGAGCGCCTTGAGTGAGGAGCTCCATGTGAGTTTAGTGTGGGTGCTCAACCTGCTTGATTCCATCCTACTGGGCTCAATGGGCATTGGACCGGAAGTGACCAAACAGGGTTTCCTAGAGAGCTGCTAACACAGCTGATGGTATGTCAAGTTCACGAGGCAGGTGGAGTTGTTTTGGCACTGGAAGAGCTGTGCTGCTGCTTCGGGCAGTTGCCATTCACCACCGCCTTGAGTTCCCTAGATGTCATAGCCACTTTCAGACATATGTGGTGCCAGAGCAGTTGGTTTCCATGGCAGCGGGAAATGGCTTGGGCGCTGAACTTGTGTTTGGCTGTGGAGTTTTGAGTGCCTTGAGTGAGGAACTCCATGTGAGTTTAGTGTGGGTGCTCAACCTGCTTGATTCCATCCCACTGGGCTCAATGGACATTGGACCGGAAGTGACCAAACAGGGTTTCCTAGATAGCTGCTAGCACAGCTGATGGTATGTCAAGTGAATGAGGCAGGTGAAGCTGGTTTTGGCACTGGAAGAGCTGTGCTGCTGCTTCGGGCAGTTGCCATTCACCACCGCCCTGAGTTCCCTAGGTGTCATATCCACTTTCAGACATATGTGGTGCCAGAGCACTTGGTTTCCATGGCAGCAGGAAATGGCTTGGGCGCTGAACTTGTGTTTGGCTGTGTAGCTTTGAGGGCATTGAGTGAGGAGCTCCATGTTAGTTTAGTGTGGGTGCTCAACCTGCTTGATTCCATCCCACTGGGCTCAATGGGCATTGGACTGGAAGTGACCAAACAGGGTTTCCTAGATAGCTGCTAGCACAGCTGATGGTATGTGAAGTGAATGAGGCAGGTGGAGTTGTTTTGGCACTGGAAGAGCTGTGCTGCTGCTTCGGGCAGTTGCCATTCACCACCGCCCTGAGTTCCCTAGATGTCATATCCACTTTCAGACATATGTGGTGCCAGAGCACTTGGTTTCCATGGCAGCGGGAAATGGCTTGGGCGCTGAACTTGTGTTTGGCTGTGGAGTTTTGAGCGCATTGAGTGAGGAGCTCCATGTTAGTTTAGTGTGGGTGCTCAACCTGCTTGATTCCATCCCACTGGGATGAATTGGCATTGGACCGGAAGTGACCAAACAGGGTTTCCTAGATAGCTGCTAGCACAGCTGATGGTATGTGAAGTTCATGACTGAGGTGGAGTTGTTTTGGCACTGGAAGAGCTGTGCTGCTGCTTCGGGCAGTTGCCATTCGCCACGGCCCTGAGTTCCCTATGTGTCATAGCCACATTCAGACATATGTGGTGCCAGAGCACTTGGTTTCCATGGCAGCGGGAAATGGCTTGGGCGCTGAACTTGTGTTTGGCTGTGGAGTTTTGAGCGCCTTGAGTGAGGAGCTCCATGTGAGTTTAGTGTGGGTGCTCAACCTGCTTGATTCCATCCCACTGGGCTCAATGGGCATTGGACCGCAAGTGACCAAACAGGGTTTCCTAGATAGCTGCTAACACAGCTGATGGCATGTGAAGTTCACGAGGCAGGTGGAGTTGTTTTGGCACTGGAAGAGCTGTGCTGCTGCTTCGGGCAGTTGCCATTCACCACCGCCCTGAGTTCCGTAGATGTCATATCCACTTTCAGACATATGTGGTGCCAGAGCACTTGGTTTCCATGGCAGCGGGAAATGGCTTGGGCGCTGAACTTGTGTTTGGCTGTGGAGTTTTGAGCGCCTTGAGAGAGGAGCTCCATGTGAGTTTAGTGTGGGTGCTCAACCTGCTTGATTCCATCCCACTGGGCTCAATGGGCATTGGACCGGAAGTGACCCAACAGGGTTTCCTAGATAGCTGCTAGCACAGCTGATGGTATGTGAAGTTCATGACTGAGGTGGAGTTGTTTTGGCACTGGAAGAGCTGTGCTGCTGCTTCGGGCAGTTGCCATTCACCATTGCCCTGAGTTCCCTAGGTGTCATAGCCACTTTCAGACATATGTGGTGCCAGAGCACTTGGTTTCCATGGCAGCGGGAAATGGCTTGGGCGCTGAACTTGTGTTTGGCTGTGGAGTTTTGAGTGCCTTGAGTGAGGAACTCCATGTGAGTTTAGTGTGGGTGCTCAACCTGCTTGATTCCATCCCACTGGGCTCAATGGACATTGGACCAGAAGTGACCCAACAGGGTTTCCTAGATAGCTGCTAGCACAGCTGATGGTATGTGAAGTTCATGAGGCAGGTGGAGTTGTTTTGGCACTGGAAGAGCTGTGCTGCTGCTTCGGGCAGTTGCCATTCACCACCGCCCTGAGTTCCCTAGGTGTCATATCCACTTTCAGACATATGTGGTGCCAGAGCACTTGGTTTCCATGGCAGCGGGAAATGGCTTGGGCGCTGAACTTGTGTTTGGCTGTGGAGTTTTGAGTGCCTTGAGTGAGGAACTCCATGTGAGTTTAGTGTGGGTGCTCAACCTGCTTGATTCCATCCCACTGGGCTCAATGGGCATTGGACCGGAAGTGACCCAACAGGGTTTCCTAGATAGCTGCTAACACAGCTGATGGTATGTGAAGTTCACGAGGCAGGTGGAGTTGTTTTGGCACTGGAAGAGCTGTGCTGCTGCTTCGGGCAGTTGCCATTCACCACCGCCCTGAGTTCCCTAGGTTTCATATCCACTTTCAGACATATGTGGTGCCAGAGCACTTGGTTTCCATGGCAGCGGGAAATGGCTTGGGCGCTGAACTTGTGTTTGGCTGTGGAGTTTTGAGCGCCTTAAGTGAGGAACTCCATGTTAGTTTAGTGTGGGTGCTCAACCTGCTTGATTCCATCCCACTGGGCTCAATGGGCATTGGACCGGAAGTGACCAAACAGGGTTTCCTAGATAGCTGCTAGCACAGCTGATGGTATGTGAAGTGAATGAAGCAGGTGAAGTTGGTTTTGGCACTGGAAGAGCTGTGCTGCTGCTTCGGGCAGTTGCCATTCACCACCGCCCTGAGTTCCCTAGGTGTCATATCCACTTTCAGACATATGTGGTGCCAGAGCACTTGGTTTCCATGGCAGCGGGAAATGGCTTAGGCGCTGAACTTGTGTTTGGCTTTGGAGTTTTGAGCGCCTTGAGTGAGGAGCTCCATGTGAGTTTAGTGTGGGTGCTCAACCTGCTTGATTCCATCCCACTGGGCTCAATGGGCATTGGACCGGAAGTGACCAAACAGGGTTTCCTAGATAGCTGCTAGCACAGCTGATGGTATGTGAAGTTCATGAGGCAGGTGGAGTTGTTTTGGCACTGGAAGAGCTGTGCTGCTGCTTCGGGCAGTTGCCATTCACCACCGCCCTGAGTTCCCTAGGTGTCATAGCCACTTTCAGACATATGTGGTGCCAGAGCACTTGGTTTCCATGGCAGCGGGAAATGGCTTGGGCGCTGAACTTGTGTTTGACTGTCTAGTTTTGAGTGCCTTGAATGAGGAGCTCCATGTGAGTTTAGTGTGGGTGCTCAACCTGCTTGATTCCATCCCACTGGGCTCAATGGGCATTGGACAGGAAGTGACCAAACAGGGTTTCCTAGATAGCTGCTAGCACAGCTGATGGCATGTGAAGTCCATGACTGAGGTGGAGTTGTTTTGGCACTGGAAGAGCTGTGCTGCTGCTTCGGGCAGTTGCCATTCACCACCGCCCTGAGTTCCCTAGGTGTCATAGCCACTTTCAGACATATGTGGTGCCAGAGCACTTGGTTTCCATGGCAGCGGGAAATGGCTTGGGCGCTGAACTTGTGTTTGGCTGTGGAGTTTTGAGTGCCTTGAGTGAGGAACTCCATGTGAGTTTAATGTGGGTGCTCAACCTGCTTGATTCCATCCCACTGGGCTCAATGGACATTGGACCAGAAGTGACCCAACAGGGTTTCCTAGATAGCTGCTAGCACAGCTGATGGTATGTGAAGTTCACGAGGCAGGTGGAGTTGTTTTGGCACTGGAAGAGCTGTGCTGCTGCTTCGGGCAGTTGCCATTCACCACCGCCCTGAGTTCCCTAGGTGTCATAGCCACTTTCAGACATATGTGGTGCCAGAGCACTTGGTTTCCATGGCAGCGGGAAATGGCTTGGGCGCTGAACTTGTGTTTGGCTGTGGAGTTTTGAGTGCCTTGAGTGAGGAACTCCATGTGAGTTTAGTGTGGGTGCTCAACCTGCTTGATTCCATCCCACTGGGCTCAATGGGCATTGGACCGGAAGTGATCCAACAGGGTTTCCTAGATAGCTGCTAACACAGCTGATGGTATGTGAAGTTCACGAGCCAGGTGGAGTTGTTTTGGCACTGGAAGAGCTGTGCTGCTGCTTCGGGCAGTTGCCATTCACCACCGCCCTGAGTTCCCTAGGTGTCATATCCACTTTCAGACATATGTGGTGCCAGAGCACTTGGTTTCCATGGCAGCGGGAAATGGCTTGGGCGCTGAACTTGTGTTTGGCTGTGGAGTTTTGAGCGCCTTGAGTGAGGAGCTCCATGTGAGTTTAGTGTGGGTGCTCAACCTGCTTGATTCCATCCCACTGGGCTCAATGGGCATTGGACCGGAAGTGACCAAACAGGGTTTCCTAGATAGCTGCTAGCACAGCTGATGGTATGTGAAGTGAATGAAGCAGGTGAAGTTGGTTTTGGCACTGGAAGAGCTGTGCTGCTGCTTCGGGCAGTTGCCATTCACCACCGCCCTGAGTTCCCTAGGTGTCATATCCACTTTCAGACATATGTGGTGCCAGAGCACTTGGTTTCCATGGCAGCGGGAAATGGCTTGGGCGCTGAACTTGTGTTTGGCTTTGGAGTTTTGAGCGCCTTGAGTGAGGAGCTCCATGTGAGTTTAGTGTGGGTGCTCAACCTGCTTGATTCCATCCCACTGGGCTCAATGGGCATTGGACCGGAAGTGACCAAACAGGGTTTCCTAGATAGCTGCTAGCACAGCTGATGGTATGTGAAGTTCATGAGGCAGGTGGAGTTGTTTTGGCACTGGAAGAGCTGTGCTGCTGCTTCGGGCAGTTGCCATTCACCACCGCCCTGAGTTCCCTAGGTGTCATAGCCACTTTCAGACATATGTGGTGCCAGAGCACTTGGTTTCCATGGCAGCGGGAAATGGCTTGGGCGCTGAACTTGTGTTTGACTGTCTAGTTTTGAGTGCCTTGAGTGAGGAGCTCCATGTGAGTTTAGTGTGGGTGCTCAACCTGCTTGATTCCATCCCACTGGGCTCAATGGGCATTGGACCGGAAGTGACCAAACAGGGTTTCCTAGATAGCTGCTAGCACAGCTGATGGCATGTGAAGTCCATGACTGAGGTGGAGTTGTTTTGGCACTTGAAGAGCTGTGCTGCTGCTTCCGACAGTTGCCATTCACCACCGCCCTGAGTTCCCTAGGTGTCATATCCACTTTCAGACATATGTGGTGCCAGAGCACTTGGTTTCCATGGCAGCGGGAAATGGCTTGGGCGCTGAACTTGTGTTTGGCTGTGGAGTTTTGAGCGCCTTGAGTGAGGAGCTCCATGTGAGTTTAGTGTGGGTGCTCAACCTGCTTGATTCCATCCCACTGGGCTCAATGGGCATTGGACCGGAAGTGACCAAACAGGGTTTCCTAGATAGCTGCTAGCACAGCTGATGGTATGTGAAGACCATGACTGAGGTGGAGTTGTTTTGGCACTTGAAGAGCTGTGCTGCTGCTTCCGACAGTTGCCATTCACCACCGCCCTGAGTTCCCTAGGTGTCATATCCACTTTCAGACATATGTGGTGCCAGAGCACTTGGTTTCCACGGCACCAGGAAATTGCTTGTGGGCTAAACTTGTGTTTGGCTGTGCAGGTTTTGAGCGCCTTGAGTGAGGAGCTCCATGTGAGTTTAGTGTATGTGCTCAACCTGCTTGATTCCATCCCACTGGGCTCAATGGGCATTGGACCGGAAGTGACCAAACAGGGTTTCCTAGCTAGCTGCTAGCACAGCTGATGGTATGTGAAGTTCATGACTGAGGTGGAGTTGTTTTGGCACTGGAAGAGCTGTGCTGCTGCTTCGGGCAGTTGCCATTCACCACCGCCCTGAATTCCCTAGATGTCATATCCACTTTCAGACATATGTGGTGCCAGAGCACTTGGTTTCCATGGCAGCGGGAAATGGCTTGGGCGCTGAACTTGTGTTTGGCTGTGGAGTTTTGAGCGCCTTGAGTGAGGAGCTCCATGTGAGTTTAGTGTGGGTGCTCAACCTGCTTGATTCCATCCCACTGGGCTCAATGGGCATTGGACCGGAAGTGACCAAACAGGGTTTCCTAGATAGCTGCTAGCACAGCTGATGGTATGTGAAGTTCATGAGGCAGGTGAAGTTGGTTTTGGCACTGGAAGAGCTGTGCTGCTGCTTCGGGCAGTTGCCATTCACCACCGCCCTGAGTTCCCTAGGTGTCATAGCCACTTTCAGACATATGTGGTGCCAGAGCACTTGGTTTCCATGGCAGCGGGAAATGGCTTGGGCGCTGAACTTGTGTTTGGCTGTGGAGTTTTGAGCGCCTTGAGTGAGGAGATCCATGTGAGTTTAGTGTGGGTGCTCAACCTGCTTGATTCCATCCCACTGGGCTCAATGGGCATTGGACCGGAAGTGACCAAACAGGGTTTCCTAGATAGCTGCTAGCACAGCTGATGGCATGTGAAGTCCATGACTGAGGTGGAGTTGTTTTGGCACTTGAAGAGCTGTGCTGCTGCTTCCGACAGTTGCCATTCACCACCGCCCTGAGTTCCCTAGGTGTCATATCCACTTTCAGACATATGTGGTGCCAGAGCACTTGGTTTCCATGGCAGCGGGAAATGGCTTGGGCGCTGAACTTGTGTTTGGCTGTGGAGTTTTGAGCGCCTTGAGTGAGGAGCTCCATGTGAGTTTAGTGTGGGTGCTCAACCTGCTTGATTCCATCCCACTGGGCTCAATGGGCATTGGACCGGAAGTGACCAAACAGGGTTTCCTAGATAGCTGCTAGCACAGCTGATGGTATGTGAAGACCATGACTGAGGTGGAGTTGTTTTGGCACTTGAAGAGCTGTGCTGCTGCTTCCGACAGTTGCCATTCACCACCGCCCTGAGTTCCCTAGGTGTCATATCCACTTTCAGACATATGTGGTGCCAGAGCACTTGGTTTCCACGGCACCAGGAAATTGCTTGTGGGCTAAACTTGTGTTTGGCTGTGCAGGTTTTGAGCGCCTTGAGTGAGGAGCTCCATGTGAGTTTAGTGTATGTGCTCAACCTGCTTGATTCCATCCCACTGGGCTCAATGGGCATTGGACCGGAAGTGACCAAACAGGGTTTCCTAGCTAGCTGCTAGCACAGCTGATGGTATGTGAAGTTCATGACTGAGGTGGAGTTGTTTTGGCACTGGAAGAGCTGTGCTGCTGCTTCGGGCAGTTGCCATTCACCACCGCCCTGAATTCCCTAGATGTCATATCCACTTTCAGACATATGTGGTGCCAGAGCACTTGGTTTCCATGGCAGCGGGAAATGGCTTGGGCGCTGAACTTGTGTTTGGCTGTGGAGTTTTGAGCGCCTTGAGTGAGGAGCTCCATGTGAGTTTAGTGTGGGTGCTCAACCTGCTTGATTCCATCCCACTGGGCTCAATGGGCATTGGACCGGAAGTGACCAAACAGGGTTTCCTAGATAGCTGCTAGCACAGCTGATGGTATGTGAAGTTCATGAGGCAGGTGAAGTTGGTTTTGGCACTGGAAGAGCTGTGCTGCTGCTTCGGGCAGTTGCCATTCACCACCGCCCTGAGTTCCCTAGGTGTCATAGCCACTTTCAGACATATGTGGTGCCAGAGCACTTGGTTTCCATGGCAGCGGGAAATGGCTTGGGCGCTGAACTTGTGTTTGGCTGTGGAGTTTTGAGCGCCTTGAGTGAGGAGATCCATGTGAGTTTAGTGTGGGTGCTCAACCTGCTTGATTCCATCCCACTGGGCTCAATGGGCATTGGACCGGAAGTGACCAAACAGGGTTTCCTAGATAGCTGCTAGCACAGCTGATGGTATGTGAATGAGGCAGGTGGAGTTGTTTTGGCACTGGAAGAGCTGTGCTGCTGCTTCGGGCAGTTGCCATTCACCACCGCCCTGAGTTCCCTTGGTGTCATATCCACTTTCAGACATATGTGGTGCCAGAGCACTTGGTTTCCATGGCAGCGGGAAATGGCTTGGGCGCTGAACTTGTGTTTGGCTGTGGAGTTTTGAGCGCCTTGAGTGAGGAGCTCCATGTGAGTTTAGTGTGGGTGCTCAACCTGCTTGATTCCATCCCACTGGGCTCAATGGGCATTGGACCGGAAGTGACCCAACAAGGTTTACTAGATAGCTGCTAGCACAGCTGATGGTATGTGAAGTGAATGAGCAGGTGGAGTTGTTTTGGCACTGGAAGAGCTGTGCTGCTGCTTCGGGCAGTTGCCATTCACCACCGCCCTGAGTTCCCTAGGTGTCATAGCCACTTTCAGACATATGTGGTGCCAGAGCACTTGGTTTCCACGGCACCAGGAAATTGCTTGTGGGCTAAACTTGTGTTTGGCTGTGCAGGTTTTGAGCGCCTTGAGTGAGGAGCTCCATGTGAGTTTAGTGTGGGTGCTCAACCTGCTTGATTCCATCCCACTGGGCTCAATGGGCATTGGACCGCAAGTGACCAAACAGGGTTTCCTAGATAGCTGCTAGCACAGCTGATGGTATGTGAAGTTCATGAGGCAGGTGGAGTTGTTTTGGCACTGGAAGAGCTGTGCTGCTGCTTCGGGCAGTTGCCATTCACCACCGCCCTGAGTTCCCTAGATGTCATATCCACTTTCAGACATATGTGGTGCCAGAGCACTTGGTTTCCATGGCAGCGGGAAATGGCTTGGGCGCTGAACTTGTGTTTGGCTGTGGAGTTTTGAGCGCCTTGAGTGAGGAGCTTCATGTGAGTTTAGTGTGGGTGCTCAACCTGCTTGATTCCATGCCACTGGGCTGAATTGGCATTGGACCTGAAGTGACCAAACAGGGTTTCCTAGAAAGCTGCTAACACAGCTGATGGTATGTGAAGTTCATGGCTGAGGTGGAGTTGTTTTGGCACTGGAAGAGCTGTGCTGCTGCTTCGGGCAGTTGCCATTCACCATCGCCCTGAGTTCCCTAGGTGTCATAGCCACTTTCAGACATATGTGGTGCCAGAGCACTTGGTTTCCATGGCAGCGGGAAATGGCTTGGGCGCTGAACTTGTGTTTGGCTGTGGAGTTTTGAGTGCCTTGATTGAGGAGCTCCATGTGAGTTTAGTGTGGGTGCTCAACCTGCTTGATTCCATCCCACTGGGCTCAATGGGCATTGGACCGGAAGTGACCAAACAGGGTTTCTAGATTGCTGCTAGCACAGCTGATGGTATGTGACGTTCATGAGGCAGGTGGAGTTGTTTTGGCACTGGAAGAGCTGTGCTGCTGCTTCGGGCAGTTGCCATTCACCACCGCCCTGAGTTCCCTAGGTGTCATATCCACTTTCAGACATATGTGGTGCCAGAGCACTTGGTTTCCTTGGCAGCGGGAAATGGCTTGGGCGCTGAACTTGTGTTTGGCTGTGGAGTTTTGAGCGCCTTGAGTGAGGAGCTCCATGTGAGTTTAGTGTGGGTGCTCAACCTGCTTGATTCCATGCCACTGGGCTGAATTGGCATTGGACCTGAAGTGACCAAACAGGGTTTCCTAGAAAGCTGCTAACACAGCTGATGGTATGTGAAGTTCATGGCTGAGGTGGAGTTGTTTTGGCACTGGAAGAGCTGTGCTGCTGCTTCGGGCAGTTGCCATTCACCATCGCCCTGAGTTCCCTAGGTGTCATAGCCACTTTCAGACATATGTGGTGCCAGAGCACTTGGTTTCCATGGCAGCGGGAAATGGCTTGGGCGCTGAACTTGTGTTTGGCTGTGGAGTTTTGAGTGCCTTGATTGAGGAGCTCCATGTGAGTTTAGTGTGGGTGCTCAACCTGCTTGATTCCATCCCACTGGGCTCAATGGGCATTGGACCGGAAGTGACCAAACAGGGTTTCTAGATTGCTGCTAGCACAGCTGATGGTATGTGAAGTTCATGAGGCAGGTGGAGTTGTTTTGGCACTGGAAGAGCTGTGCTGCTGCTTCGGGCAGTTGCCATTCACCACCGCCCTGAGTTCCCTAGGTGTCATAGCCACTTTAAGACATATGCGGTGCCAGAGCACTTGGTTTCCATGGCAGCGGGAAATGGCTTGGGCGCTGAACTTGTGTTTGGCGGTGGAGTTTTGAGCGCCTTGAGTTAGGAGCTCCATGTGAGTTTAGTGTGGGTGCTCAACCTGCTTGATTCCATGCCACTGGGCTCAATGGGCATTGGACCGGAAGTGACCCAACAGGGTTTCCTAGATAGCTGCTAACACAGCTGATGGTATGTCAAGTTCACGAGGCAGGTGGAGTTGTTTTGGCACTGGAAGAGCTGTGCTGCTGCTTCGGGCAGTTGCCATTCACCACCGCCCTGAGTTCCCTAGATGTCATATCCACTTTCAGACATATGTGGTGCCAGAGCACTTGGTTTCCATGGCAGCGGGAAATGGCTTGGGCGCTGAACTTGTGTTTGGCTGTGGAGTTTTGAGCGCCTTGAGTGAGGAACTCCATGTGAGTTTAGTGTGGGTGCTCAACCTGCTTGATTCCATCCCACTGGGCTCAATGGGCATTGGACCGGAAGTGACCAAACGGGGTTTCCTAGATAGCTGCTAGCACAGCTGATGGTATGTCAAGTGAATGAGGCAGGTGAAGCTGGTTTTGGCACTGGAAGAGCTGTGCTGCTGCTTCGGGCAGTTGCCATTCACCACCGCCCTGAGTTCCCTAGGTGTCATAGCCACTTTCAGACATATGCGGTGCCAGAGCACTTGGTTTCCATGGCAGCGGGAAATGGCTTGGGCGCTGAACTTGTGTTTGGCTGTGGAGTTTTGAGCGCCTTGAGTGAGGAGCTCCATGTGAGTTTAGTGTGGGTGCTCAACCTGCTTGATTCCATCCCACTGGGCTCAATGGGCATTGGACCGGAAGTGACCAAACAGGGTTTCCTAGATAGCTGCTAGCACAGCTGATGGTATGTGAAGTGAATGAGCAGGTGGAGTTGTTTTGGCACTGGAAGAGCTGTGCTGCTGCTTCGGGCAGTTGCCATTCACCACCGCCCTGAGTTCCCTAGGTGTCATAGCCACTTTCAGACATATGTGGTGCCAGAGCACTTGGTTTCCATGGCAGCGGGAAATGGCTTGGGCGCTGAACTTGTGTTTGGCTGTGGAGTTTTGAGTGCCTTGAGTGAGGAGCTCCATGTTAGTTTAGTGTGGGTGCTCAACCTGCTTGATTCCATCCCACTGGGCTCAATGGGCATTGGACCGGAAGTGACCAAACAAGGTTTCCTAGATAGCTGCTAGCACAGCTGATGGTATGTGAAGTTCTTGAGGCAGGTGGAGTTGTTTTGGCACTGGAAGAGCTGTGCTGCTGCTTCGAGCAGTTGCCATTCACCACCGCCCTGAGTTCCCTAGGTGTCATATCCACTTTCAGACATATGTGGTGCCAGAGCACTTGGTTTCCATGGCAGCGGGAAATGGCTTGGGCGCTGAACTTGTGTTTGGCTGTGGAGTTTTGAGTGCCTTGAGTGAGGAGCTCCATGTGAGTTTAGTGTGGGTGCTCAACCTGCTTGATTCCATGCCACTGGGCTGAATTGGGCATTGGACCGGAAGTGACCAAACAGGGTTTCCTAGAAAGCTGCTAACACAGCTGATGCTATGTGAAGTTCATGGCTGAGGTGGAGTTGTTTTGGCACTGGAAGAGCTGTGCTGCTGCTTCGAGCAGTTGCCATTCACCACCGCCCTGAGTTCCCTAGGTGTCATATCCACTTTCAGACATATGTGGTGCCAGAGCACTTGGTTTCCATGGCAGCTAGAAATGGCTTGGGCGCTGAACTTGTGTTTGGCTGTGGAGTTTTGAGCGCCTTGAGTGAGGATCTCCATGTTAGTTTAGTGTGGGTGCTCAACCTGCTTGATTCCATCACACTGGGCTCAATGGTCATTGGACCGGAAGTGACCCAACAGGGTTTCCTAGATAGCTGCTAGCACAGCTGATGGTATGTGAAGTTCATGAGGCAGGTGGAGTTGTTTTGGCACTGGAAGAGCTGTGCTGCTGCTTCGGGCAGTTGCCATTCACCACCGTCCTGAGTTCCCTAGGTGTCATATCCACTTTCAGACCTATGTGGTGCCAGAGCACTTGGTTTCCATGGCAGCGGGAAATGGCTTGGGCGCTGAACTTGTGTTTGGCTGTGGAGTTTTGAGCGCCTTGAGTGAGGAGCTCCATGTGAGTTTAGTGTGGGTGCTCAACCTGCTTGATTCCATCCTACTGGGCTCAATGGGCATTGGACCGGAAGTGACCAAACAGGGTTTCCTAGAGAGCTGCTAACACAGCTGATGGTATGTCAAGTTCACGAGACAGGTGGAGTTGTTTTGGCACTGGAAGAGCTGTGCTGCTGCTTCGGGCAGTTGCCATTCACCACCGCCTTGAGTTCCCTAGATGTCATAGCCACTTTCAGACATATGTGGTGCCAGAGCAGTTGGTTTCCATGGCAGCGGGAAATGGCTTGGGCGCTGAACTTGTGTTTGGCTGTGGAGTTTTGAGTGCCTTGAGTGAGGAACTCCATGTGAGTTTAGTGTGGGTGCTCAACCTGCTTGATTCCATCCCACTGGGCTCAATGGACATTGGACCGGAAGTGACCAAACAGGGTTTCCTAGATAGCTGCTAGCACAGCTGATGGTATGTCAAGTGAATGAGGCAGGTGAAGCTGGTTTTGGCACTGGAAGAGCTGTGCTGCTGCTTCGGGCAGTTGCCATTCACCACCGCCCTGAGTTCCCTAGGTGTCATATCCACTTTCAGACATATGTGGTGCCAGAGCACTTGGTTTCCATGGCAGCAGGAAATGGCTTGGGCGCTGAACTTGTGTTTGGCTGTGTAGCTTTGAGGGCATTGAGTGAGGAGCTCCATGTTAGTTTAGTGTGGGTGCTCAACCTGCTTGATTCCATCCCACTGGGCTCAATGGGCATTGGACTGGAAGTGACCAAACAGGGTTTCCTAGATAGCTGCTAGCACAGCTGATGGTATGTGAAGTGAATGAGGCAGGTGGAGTTGTTTTGGCACTGGAAGAGCTGTGCTGCTGCTTCGGGCAGTTGCCATTCACCACCGCCCTGAGTTCCCTAGATGTCATATCCACTTTCAGACATATGTGGTGCCAGAGCACTTGGTTTCCATGGCAGCGGGAAATGGCTTGGGCGCTGAACTTGTGTTTGGCTGTGGAGTTTTGAGCGCATTGAGTGAGGAGCTCCATGTTAGTTTAGTGTGGGTGCTCAACCTGCTTGATTCCATCCCACTGGGATGAATTGGCATTGGACCGGAAGTGACCAAACAGGGTTTCCTAGATAGCTGCTAGCACAGCTGATGGTATGTGAAGTTCATGACTGAGGTGGAGTTGTTTTGGCACTGGAAGAGCTGTGCTGCTGCTTCGGGCAGTTGCCATTCACCACCGCCCTGAGTTCCCTAGGTGTCATAGCCACATTCAGACATATGTGGTGCCAGAGCACTTGGTTTCCATGGCAGCGGGAAATGGCTTGGGCGCTGAACTTGTGTTTGGCTGTGGAGTTTTGAGCGCCTTGAGTGAGGAGCTCCATGTGAGTTTAGTGTGGGTGCTCAACCTGCTTGATTCCATCCCACTGGGCTCAATGGGCATTGGACCGGAAGTGACCCAACAGGGTTTCCTAGATAGCTGCTAGCACAGCTGATGGTATGTGAAGTGAATGAGGCAGGTGGAGTTGTTTTGGCACTGGAAGAGCTGTGCTGCTGCTTCGGGCAGTTGCCATTCACCATTGCCCTGAGTTCCCTAGGTGTCATAGCCACTTTCAGACATATGTGGTGCCAGAGCACTTGGTTTCCATGGCAGCGGGAAATGGCTTGGGCGCTGAACTTGTGTTTGGCTGTGGAGTTTTGAGTGCCTTGAGTGAGGAACTCCATGTGAGTTTAGTGTGGGTGCTCAACCTGCTTGATTCCATCCCACTGGGCTCAATGGACATTGGACCGGAAGTGACCAAACAGGGTTTCCTAGATAGCTGCTAGCACAGCTGATGGTATGTGAAGTTCACGAGGCAGGTGGAGTTGTTTTGGCACTGGAAGAGCTGTGCTGCTGCTTCGGGCAGTTGCCATTCACCACCGCCCTGAGTTCCCTAGGTGTCATATCCACTTTCAGACATATGTGGTGCCAGAGCACTTGGTTTCCATGGCAGCGGGAAATGGCTTGGGCGCTGAACTTGTGTTTGGCTGTGGAGTTTTGAGTGCCTTGAGTGAGGAACTCCATGTGAGTTTAGTGTGGGTGCTCAACCTGCTTGATTCCATCCCACTGGGCTCAATGGGCATTGGACCGGAAGTGACCCAACAGGGTTTCCTAGATAGCTGCTAACACAGCTGATGGTATGTGAAGTTCACGAGGCAGGTGGAGTTGTTTTGGCACTGGAAGAGCTGTGCTGCTGCTTCGGGCAGTTGCCATTCACCACCGCCCTGAGTTCCCTAGGTTTCATATCCACTTTCAGACATATGTGGTGCCAGAGCACTTGGTTTCCATGGCAGCGGGAAATGGCTTGGGCGCTGAACTTGTGTTTGGCTGTGGAGTTTTGAGCGCCTTAAGTGAGGAACTCCATGTTAGTTTAGTGTGGGTGCTCAACCTGCTTGATTCCATCCCACTGGGCTCAATGGGCATTGGACCGGAAGTGACCAAACAGGGTTTCCTAGATAGCTGCTAGCACAGCTGATGGTATGTGAAGTGAATGAAGCAGGTGAAGTTGGTTTTGGCACTGGAAGAGCTGTGCTGCTGCTTCGGGCAGTTGCCATTCACCACCGCCCTGAGTTCCCTAGGTGTCATATCCACTTTCAGACATATGTGGTGCCAGAGCACTTGGTTTCCATGGCAGCGGGAAATGGCTTGGGCGCTGAACTTGTGTTTGGCTTTGGAGTTTTGAGCGCCTTGAGTGAGGAGCTCCATGTGAGTTTAGTGTGGGTGCTCAACCTGCTTGATTCCATCCCACTGGGCTCAATGGGCATTGGACCGGAAGTGACCAAACAGGGTTTCCTAGATAGCTGCTAGCACAGCTGATGGTATGTGAAGTTCATGAGGCAGGTGGAGTTGTTTTGGCACTGGAAGAGCTGTGCTGCTGCTTCGGGCAGTTGCCATTCACCACCGCCGTGAGTTCCCTAGGTGTCATAGCCACTTTCAGACATATGTGGTGCCAGAGCACTTGGTTTCCATGGCAGCGGGAAATGGCTTGGGCGCTGAACTTGTGTTTGACTGTCTAGTTTTGAGTGCCTTGAATGAGGAGCTCCATGTGAGTTTAGTGTGGGTGCTCAACCTGCTTGATTCCATCCCACTGGGCTCAATGGGCATTGGACAGGAAGTGACCAAACAGGGTTTCCTAGATAGCTGCTAGCACAGCTGATGGTATGTGAAGTGAATGAGGCAGGTGGAGTTGTTTTGGCACTGGAAGAGCTGTGCTGCTGCTTCGGGCAGTTGCCATTCACCACCGCCCTGAGTTCCCTAGATGTCATATCCACTTTCAGACATATGTGGTGCCAGAGCACTTGGTTTCCATGGCAGCGGGAAATGGCTTGGGCGCTGAACTTGTGTTTGGCTGTGGAGTTTTGAGCGCCTTGAGTGAGGAGCTCCATGTGAGTTTAGTGTGGGTGCTCAACCTGCTTGATTCCATCCCACTGGGCTCAATGGGCATTGGACCGGAAGTGACCAAACAGGGTTTCCTAGATAGCTGCTAGCACAGCTGATGGCATGTGAAGTCCATGACTGAGGTGGAGTTGTTTTGGCACTGGAAGAGCTGTGCTGCTGCTTCGGGCAGTTGCCATTCACCACCGCCCTGAGTTCCCTAGGTGTCATAGCCACTTTCAGACATATGTGGTGCCAGAGCACTTGGTTTCCATGGCAGCGGGAAATGGCTTGGGCGCTGAACTTGTGTTTGGCTGTGGAGTTTTGAGTGCCTTGAGTGAGGAACTGCATGTGAGTTTAGTGTGGGTGCTCAACCTGCTTGATTCCATCCCACTGGGCTCAATGGACATTGGACCAGAAGTGACCCAACAGGGTTCCCTAGATAGCTGCTAGCACAGCTGATGGTATGTGAAGTTCATGAGGCAGGTGGAGTTGTTTTGGCACTGGAAGAGCTGTGCTGCTGCTTCGGGCAGTTGCCATTCACCACCGCCCTGAGTTCCCTAGGTGTCATAGCCACTTTCAGACATATGTGGTGCCAGAGCACTTGGTTTCCATGGCAGCGGGAAATGGCTTGGGCGCTGAACTTGTGTTTGGCTGTGGAGTTTTGAGTGCCTTGAGTGAGGAACTCCATGTGAGTTTAGTGTGGGTGCTCAACCTGCTTGATTCCATCCCACTGGGCTCAATGGGCATTGGACCGGAAGTGACCCAACAGGGTTTCCTAGATAGCTGCTAACACAGCTGATGGTATGTGAAGTTCACGAGCCAGGTGGAGTTGTTTTGGCACTGGAAGAGCTGTGCTGCTGCTTCGGGCAGTTGCCATTCACCACCGCCCTGAGTTCCCTAGGTGTCATATCCACTTTCAGACATATGTGGTGCCAGAGCACTTGGTTTCCATGGCAGCGGGAAATGGCTTGGGCGCTGAACTTGTGTTTGGCTGTGGAGTTTTGAGCGCCTTAAGTGAGGAACTCCATGTTAGTTTAGTGTGGGTGCTCAACCTGCTTGATTCCATCCCACTGGGCTCAATGGGCATTGGACCGGAAGTGACCAAACAGGGTTTCCTAGATAGCTGCTAGCACAGCTGATGGTATGTGAAGTGAATGAAGCAGGTGAAGTTGGTTTTGGCACTGGAAGAGCTGTGCTGCTGCTTCGGGCAGTTGCCATTCACCACCGCCCTGAGTTCCCTAGGTGTCATATCCACTTTCAGACATATGTGGTGCCAGAGCACTTGGTTTCCATGGCAGCGGGAAATGGCTTGGGCGCTGAACTTGTGTTTGGCTTTGGAGTTTTGAGCGCCTTGAGTGAGGAGCTCCATGTGAGTTTAGTGTGGGTGCTCAACCTGCTTGATTCCATCCCACTGGGCTCAATGGGCATTGGACCGGAAGTGACCAAACAGGGTTTCCTAGATAGCTGCTAGCACAGCTGATGGTATGTGAAGTTCATGAGGCAGGTGGAGTTGTTTTGGCACTGGAAGAGCTGTGCTGCTGCTTCGGGCAGTTGCCATTCACCACCGCCCTGAGTTCCCTAGGTGTCATAGCCACTTTCAGACATATGTGGTGCCAGAGCACTTGGTTTCCATGGCAGCGGGAAATGGCTTGGGCGCTGAACTTGTGTTTGACTGTCTAGTTTTGAGTGCCTTGAATGAGGAGCTCCATGTGAGTTTAGTGTGGGTGCTCAACCTGCTTGATTCCATCCCACTGGGCTCAATGGGCATTGGACAGGAAGTGACCAAACAGGGTTTCCTAGATAGCTGCTAGCACAGCTGATGGTATGTGAAGTGAATGAGGCAGGTGGAGTTGTTTTGGCACTGGAAGAGCTGTGCTGCTGCTTCGGGCAGTTGCCATTCACCACCGCCCTGAGTTCCCTAGATGTCATATCCACTTTCAGACATATGTGGTGCCAGAGCACTTGGTTTCCATGGCAGCGGGAAATGGCTTGGGCGCTGAACTTGTGTTTGGCTGTGGAGTTTTGAGCGCCTTGAGTGAGGAGCTCCATGTGAGTTTAGTGTGGGTGCTCAACCTGCTTGATTCCATCCCACTGGGCTCAATGGGCATTGGACCGGAAGTGACCAAACAGGGTTTCCTAGATAGCTGCTAGCACAGCTGATGGCATGTGAAGTCCATGACTGAGGTGGAGTTGTTTTGGCACTGGAAGAGCTGTGCTGCTGCTTCGGGCAGTTGCCATTCACCACCGCCCTGAGTTCCCTAGGTGTCATAGCCACTTTCAGACATATGTGGTGCCAGAGCACTTGGTTTCCACGGCACCAGGAAATTGCTTGTGGGCTAAATTTGTGTTTGGCTGTGGAGTTTTGAGCGCCTTGAGTGAGGAGCTCCATGTGAGTTTAGTGTGGGTGCTCAACCTGCTTGATTCCATCCCACTGGGCTCAATGGGCATTGGACCGGAAGTGACCAAACAGGGTTTCCTAGATAGCTGCTAGCACAGCTGATGGTATGTGAAGTGAGTGAGGCAGGTGGAGTTGTTTTGGCACTGGAAGAGCTGTGCTGTCCTGTCCAGCAGGACAGTCAACGGGGTCGCAGCCACCTAGGAGAGAATGAAGGGACAAGAGACACAAAGAATGGACAGCAAGACAGTAGGTCTGATCAAGCTGTCAGTTTATTGATTTCAACTGAGGGTTTTTATATTCTTCAGTAACTAAGGCTCAGGGAAAGAGAAGCTGGGACGCAAGCCATGGTCTCAAGACCGATTGTTCTTGAGCAGCCACCATATCAACAATAGTAACCAACATATCGACAATAGCGTAGGTAATCAGTAACAAGATGTTGGTAAGTACAGCATCAATCACATTCTGAAACAGTTGCTAGGAACAATTGAAGCTAAGCGTGTGATTAGTTTCATAACTTCTTTCCCAAGCATCTAGCCAACTGTCCCATAGGTCTATATTCAAAATGGCTTCAGTGTGGCTATAGTGCACGGCTCCTGACATCTCCCCCTTTTTTCTATATATCAATGAAAGTGGCAAAAAGAGAAAAGTTCGTGAAACAAGATAAGCGCTGCCTGTCTTAGGTTCATTCTGAGGGACCCTCAGCTCTTACCTGTCTCTGGGCAGCCCTGCCAGTCATCCAGGGCTCCCTGTCTTAGGTTGGCGGGGTATCAGAAAGGTGCCCGTCATTGACTACACGCTTACTAGAAAAGGGGCCATGTAACAATTCATAGCTGGAGCATGTATTCCCCTGCAATGCTGCCATAAATGACAGCCCTGTTGGGAAATACTGCTCCAACCGTAAATGGCCACATTACCTTAGACGAACCGGTTAGAAGACTGGAGCCGCATGGCATGATGTGGGGGGTTATCACTTGGGGAGTCCCGCCCAGGGCATGCGGGGTCTCTGTCTTAGATTGATTGCCAGTCCTGTCAGGTCTTACCCATCTCTGGTTACATATTAACACATCATGCTCAGCCAAACTTGAGCGCTAGGATTTTCCACAGCCAGTGCCATCATGGCTTGTCCAATGACAACTTGCTCCCAGGCTTGCTGTTTGTGCATGCAGTACAGGAAGAGCATGGCAACTACTAGTGCAGCAACCATCGAGGTTTCTAAGGCCATAATCCTGCTCCATTCCTTGAACATGCAAGCTGCCAGTTTAATGCCATTTAGAATAACTTCTCCTGACATGAGTGGAACTCGGGTCTCATTTACTTTAATTATACTGGTGGCTAACTGACTGGTGAAATTTAGGAAGGCACTAGAACATTGTCCCGGAGGTATTGATTGATTTCTATCACTCTGGCCGAAATATTGTGGACTTTTACTGGGGTGACACATATATGATGGTATATTGGGGAGTAGCTGGCTGGTGAGATTCAAAAGGACATACGTAACAATGTATAAGTATTGTTGAAACTACTAACATTCAAGAATCTCATAACACTAACATTGTTACATGTACACAAGACAGTTTTACCAGGAACCGGAGACCCTAACTGCCCATTATCCCATCTAGCTCCTACATTTCCAAACACAGAAATGGACCCCAGCTGCTTTTAGGGAAAAGGGACGCCGTCATCTGTTCTTAACTACTTCCTGCTGAGAGGGGGGCGCCGTTGGGTAACAGCAGCTGTAGGGGATCCATCTAGTGGTTCCTGATAGAAGGCAGAAGTCATTAGGTGTTCGATGTACATTCTGGCACTTGAAAGGTTTCTCTTTCTTGAAGTCTAAATAACAAGACATAACATAGTTAACTTTCCCAGCCTATCAGGTTGTGAGTTCAGTTAGCAGTTTGAACACTTGAGTTTCAGAACTTAGATGTAAAAGAATTGTTAGGTTTCAGTCTTTGTTAGAGTAAACTTTAATTTAAGACTATGGACTAGATTTACCTCTGTCTAAGTTAACTCCTTGAAATCTCAAATTTTGGAACATATTCAATGAGCTCAATGGAACACATGAAACTTTTTTTGAGCTGCATAAAATTGCTAACCTAGATCAATCAGAAGGCACAGTAACAATGCAAGGATTAGCATACAGCATCAGGATATAAGACCATTATAGGACAGGTAAATGCAAGCTGACTTCTTAGAGCAAAAGAGTTAAATATTCAGACATAATAAAAAACTGAGATGATAAATCTTTATACTAAAATACAGCAAGGTGTACTATTAATTTTACTATGACTGAATATACAGTCCTGCATGGGAAGCCAGTGTACACAGTGACTCTAGTGGATTTAACAAATTAGCACTCTTATATGTGACGTCAGTTATCACCTGAGGCTCCAGACACGCAATGTTTAGGCTGTGGAAGCCTCTTGAATCAACAACAACCCCATCAGACCTGGCAACACACAAAGTGGAAGTTCTCTCCTCCATTGAGAGAAGAGCACAACCATCCTCGGTGGTTGCTTCTTTGCACTGGGGCGTGGACCACTGAGTTCCTTCACGGAGGGACACTCTTAGCAGCAGCGTCCTGGCTTTCCACACCTGATATGCTTGCTCTCTTGCTGGCTCTCCTGTCAGATCAGAATGCCTTTTGGGCTGATTCTGAGGCCACTGAGTGCTGCTTAAAATTGACAGTCTATGAGTCTGCTGTAAGAGCTGTTTCCCATGTTGGAGCATTTTAACATTCTCTGACATCTGAGTTATCATTAAACACTTGCATACATATACTCATATATTTTCCATCTAGCTTATGAGGATTTGGGCTCCCATGGCCAATCTTGAAACTGTACGCTAGCAGTAAGTCCATTTAAAATCGTGTAGAACTATTAAGCTGAACAGATCTTGTAGGTCCTAAGAAAACAGTAACAGACATGACTCTCTAAGAGCTTAATTATGCATCTATACATAATTTTTAAAAAGGATTTAGCTTGGCAATTTTCATTCATAAACATGTACATGCATATCAGATAACACACATAAAACAAAACAGCTTTTGTAACAGCTACTTGAGAATTCTGTTAAGTATGTTCAAGTTACCAATTATTTAGAATTACATTTTGCTCTTAGTAATCTGAATAAACCATACCTATAGTTTACAATTAAACTTTAGCTTTAATGGATGCAATAGGCTTGCTAGAATCCTAGAAAACAAAGTATCTATGTTTAGCTCTGATACCACCTGTAGGATTTTACACACTCTTGTACTTTTTAGACTTAGCTGTCCTGGCTCCCCACTGGCAAGGTTTCCCAATGTCTTTTCTGCAATTGCCTCTCACCCCCAATTTAATTTTTTTTTTTTAGATTTAATTAATTATTTGTCTCACAATTAACTTCATTAGCAGAAAGATACAACCTTTGAAACACATTCTTCTGAGTTTGAGACTGTCAGGGGCCTATTTAGAAATTCCAGAACCAGAAGAGTTAAACCCATTAAATATGCCAAGAGTTCTTAAAGTATCTGATCAAAGATTCCTCATTATAATATCCATTCATTTAGTCAGACTGATTCAAACAACACATCAAGAAAAAAATTTTTTTTTATCACTTATAAATGATCACCCAAACATTTTAAAGTAAGTACATACCAGAAAATACCCTTAAACACAGTTCTTTTAAATCATGAGAATTTAACAAAGACAATATACAGAACACAAGGGATTATCTAACTGAAAGGCAAAATGTATATTTCCTTAGTCAGTCACCAAAAGGGAGATATAACCTTAAACATGGGAATTAGTGCATAAAATCATCTCTTAACTGTTTAAGAACTGTAACAAACTCAAAGGTTGGAACAAGAATAGAGCTTACTGAAGCTGGATAGACAATTGACAAAGCCACCCATTAAACAGAGACTACCTAAAGTTCAATGTTTCAATTTTTTTTTTCAATGCTTCAATTTCTTAACAGCTTTCAAAATTGGAGATATTTTTATTTTTAGGTATTTACTAGCATTGCTATGTATACACACTTCAAAAACTTTTTTTGAATACAGATATCAATTCTAACATCAGCATGTATTAGGTATTAATGTTAAAGATTTACACAATGTTATAATAGTATCTTTAAAATTATAGCCAATTATATGTAAAGCTTACAAGATTCATTCCTCAACTTTTCTTAAGACAGTTTCTTAATAAAAGGATACCAACTTTTAAATACAATGGCTTTAAGCAATTTTCAATCATTTCTCCTAATTCATGGAAACACATTTTAGCACAAATCCTCCTCAAAACTGGGAAAGAGAAGTTTTTTCAGTCTTCTTCTAGCTGATTTGGAAATTTTTCCCTTTTAAAATGAAGGCAGATAAGAATCACCACAACAGGGACAAAGTCAAATCCCAAATTCTTCAAAGGGCAGACTCCAAGCACATCCCTTCCTTGTTTTATGGCTGATAGGCCTGGAGCTTCCCCTAAGCTTCTGTTTTACTGAAGTCAAGAGAGCTGAAAAAACTTAAATTTAGCTGTTGTCTTGAGAGACTACCTTGGAATTTACTGAAGTTAGTTAACAGGTTTGGTTATCAATAAAATGAAAATTACTTAAAAGAAGATGTTAAAACACTGTTTTTCACAAAGAATCAGACTTCAACTCCATTGTTTTAAAGGCAAACATTCAGAAAATATACACATTATGACCCATTTTACTATACATCTTTAAAGAATCCATTGTTCTCCTGCAAGGCAAAATTTCACATATTTCCTTATAAGTAAGAACACAAGTAATTTACAATCTGGATCAATTTCATGAGTAGGAAACATTTTGACCAATGAACATAAATGCTCTTCTATTTTAACAGCATATATGATGCAATAAATTTAGCATAATTTTGTAATATTGTGAGATTATAATCCAAATTATTTTAAATGACAAGTACATTATTTAAATTTTGTCTCAATCTTTGAGAGTTCCAGGGATCCTACTGGAACCCCCAAAGTCATGAGATTTGGTTTAAAACTCTGAAGAATTTAGAGGTCTAAATGAGTTAAACAAAAGTACCTTTAGCATTTAACTGAACATGTTGAATACTGTATGTTAGACTTAATCAATGCCAGGACAACACTATAAGCTGAAGACCAAATAGCAAGAAAATTACACACGAATTTTTTTTCAGTGGAGGTGGGGAGTCCGGTCTGGCCAGGTCCTGTTAAATTTGTTAGACCTCTCTAAAATTATTTACCAGGAGAGAGAAAAAGGGTTAGTCATGGTCCGTCCCATCTCGTCTGTCAGTCACACACGCACCCAATTCAGAACAAGAACAACAACTTAACAATTCAAGACAAAGACACAACTGGAGAAAGAATATTAAAACAAAATTTAGTTTTGTCCGGACAAAAATAATAGAACACCAAGAATATTGACAAAACAAACATAAGCACAAACACCAAACATGTCAAAACAGAGACATATAACTCTCAAACCTGTTGCAACTTCCAGACTCTTCTTCAAAATACTTTAACCTGGAGATATTTTATAAAACAAGCACACATAGGTTCATCTCATGCTTTAAGTTAATTTAACAGTGGATTTGGATCACTCTTTATCAGATTACTTTTGTTACATCAAGTTACAGAACATATTTTTCTTTTCTTTTTCTTTTTCTTTTCTTTTCTTTTTCTTTCTTTCTTCTTTCTTTTTTTTTTTTTTTTTTAATAAACCTTAAATGGCTTATCTTACCCTGCCTCTCTCAGCTAAGGGGTTGGGTAAAGAAGTGGGAGATGCATGCCTGAAAAGGACTCAATAAGGGCAAAGGTAAAAGGTGTCTGAGTGCCATAATTTTTCACTGCTTGCTTAATATTTTTTAGATCTTTAAACTGCAGTGGTTGATGTTCGCGGTGTGGTGTCCACCACCTCGTGCAGGGATGTGAATAACAGGGCAGCATATTACACTCTTCTTGGGGAGATCTGAAGCCTCACTCTTACGGGGTTCTATTACAGACTCCTCTTCTAGTAATGAGGCAGGGGCTGAAGGAGCTGCTGCTTCTGAAGCATAAGGTGGAGGTGGGTGAGTTGATCAAGGGGCTTGGCACTGGACTCTGCCTCAATATCTATAATGACAGAAGATGGTCGAGAACCGGGGAAGGTGAGGGGACAGGTGTGGACAGCCGAGAGTGACTTTTTTTTTTTTTTAAGAGATCGTTTTCCCTCAAAAGCCAAATCCTGTAAATCTGGATGTTGAGACTTAATCTTTAAAATATCATAAATCAAAGTCCAATAATTAAAAGCAGTAACAGGAATTTTCTCAGATCCAAAAACCTCATAGTAATCTTTAAAACAATCACCTACTCTACACCAAGTTTTCTCTTCAATAGAACCGTCCTGGGGATGCCAGGAACAAATCAGACCAACAAAATCCAAAAAGGTTTTGAGGTCTTTCTTTTTCACCCTAATTCCTCGTGTCTTGAATGAATCTATAAGACCTTGAAAGAATAGGTCATGTTATGATAATGCTTGTCCCATCTTACCTTGGCTCCGTAAGATTTGCGCCGTGAATATTTCCCACGAGCTCGACTTCCGGCGGGTAAACCGTGAAACTGCTCAACCGGTGTTCCTTTCGACACCACGAGAGGCCTCTCCATGAATGATGGCACGGCGTTCTCTCTGTCGGTGGTCTGCACACATCCACGTTGGGCGCCAATTTGTCCTGTCCAGCAGGACAGTCAACGGGGTCGCAGCCACCTAGGAGAGAATGAAGGGACAAGAGACACAAAGAATGGACAGCAAGACAGTAGGTCTGGAGAGAGAAAAAGATGGCCGACTGCAGAGAGCTGGTGTAGGGTGGAGTAGGGAAGGAGGGGAGCCGATCCAGCAGAGGAACAGGCCAGGAGGTGCGAAACTGTAGGGAGAAGAACGAGAAGGTCACTGGAGTTCACTAAAGCAAGAAGATCTACACAGCGTGAAGGAACAGCCGCAAAAAGTAGGAAAGAAAATACAGCACGCCGCGAGAAACCTGGTGAGTCACGATCCCAGGCAGGGGGAAGGCGGCGGAGGCTCAACCGCCCCAGGGAAAACAGAGGCGGCTGGAAGGATAGGCGCCCATACCGACAGGGGCACCAGTCCCCTGGAAGGCAGGAGCCCCCAGAGGAGGCTACTGGACTGATCATTGGGTGCATCATCCCTGCAGAAGTGGAGGAAAAGCAGGGGAGATTTCCCAGAGGCTTGCCTACCCGCTGCTCAGCGGCTCTGGGAGAGTGCAGAGGGAACAGGAGCGGCGCTGTGGGACTGGGGCTCAGAGATTCCCCGTATCGGCTCTGAGCTGTGGACTGGCTGTGGGAGAGTCAGTGGATCCCGTTGCTGGACTCGCCCTGAGCCCCAGAGGCTGGGCAACGCTCGACAGGGCCTCACGTCCTGGGCAGAGGAGCAGACTAGTGGGGGCACATCTCACCTCAAGGGCTCTGTGCCTCTCAGAGATCCGCTTCTACCCTTGAGAGAGTGCAGCTGAGGAAGTGGCTTCTTCAGGGCAGAGTCCCCAGCTGGGCTCAGCTAGAGAGGCCAGACCAGAGCGGGCTCAGCTGAACTGGCCGGACAGGTTTTCCCAGCAGGAGCCCACTCGGAAAGACCTGCCTGTGGTGTTGCAGCCCTCAGCGGAGCAGCGCTTCCGAGTTTGGCACTGGGGCCGCGGAGATTTCCAGCCCAGCACAGGCCGGGGTTGGGGATTTTAGACTCCGAGCAGCAGGAGCCCCTGCTGTGCTAACCTCAAGCCCTGAAGGAGAGTCTCGGCTCAGCACTGAGGCGGAGACCCCCGCTGTATTAGCCTTGTGACCCAAAGCCCAGGCGCGGCTCAGCAGAGTGAATCTGTAGGGCACTGCCTTTGAGAGGGAGCCACAGGGGAAGGGGCCTGGCACTAGGGCTGGCCCACAAAGCCTCCTGACCCAGCTCAGGGCTGTGATCTACAGACCCTGAAAGCAGCTGGTGACTCAGGCAGTAAGCCCTGCTGGGCTCAGCCGGAGACCCCAAACCAGAGCCGGCTCAGCTGAATCACCGCTAAAATCTCAAAACAACAAGAAGCAAAAACACAATGAGGAGAAGTATCAGAAAAAGCAATGACCCAGAGGAAAGATCAAGCACTCCCTCCCAATACAACCAAAAACTAATCTCAATATCTGAGATGCAAGATGAAGACATAGAGGAACTATCAGATAAGGACTTTAAGAAGCTAATGATGAAATTCGTCAGAGAGAGTGAAAAGCGCTGGGAAGAGTCTAAGGCATTCGAAAACCATATCACTGCAGAAATAAATAAAATCAAAAAGGGAATCCTCGATATAGAGCACAAAATTGAAAGCCTAACCAACAGAATGAACACAGCAGAGGACAGAATATCAGAATTGGAAGACAATCAGAATGAAAGGCAGCAGCTCATCAAACAGTTGGAGACAAATCTAGAGAAAGCCAATAGGTCCATACAGGAAATGAAAGACAACCTCAAAAAATCAAATATTAGAATAATAGGCCTTCCCGAAGGAGTGGAAAAGGAGACAGGCTTGCAACGGGTGCTCAATGAGATAATACAGGAGAACTTCCAGAATATTGGAAATATAAATCCAGCACAAATCCAGGAAGGGCAAAGAACCCCCAGGAGATACGACCCAAACAAATCGTCTCCCAGACATGTGGTCCTCAAGCTACCTTCAAGTGAATACAAGGAAACCATTCTAAGACAAGTAAGAAAAAAGGATAAGATTACTTTCAGGGGAAGGGAAATCAGGATCACAGCCGACCTATCAGAAGAAACGCTCCAAGCAAGGAGAGAATGGGGTAAAACCTATCAAATCCTGAAACAAAACAACTGCCAACCAAGAATAATGTACCCAGCAAAGCTCTCATTTATATTTGAGAATGAAATCAAATACTTCAACAGTAAAGAGAAACTCGAAGAATACATCAACACGAAACCAGCTCTGGAAAATCTCCTCAGGAAGGCGCTAAACCCAGAAAGAAAAAATACAAACCAAAATCAAAGATGGCAAATGAGAAGACCTCCCCACTAAAATCCATACAAGAAAAGTCAACCAATCAAGAACTCTAATAGTCGCAAATACACACTTGCATACTTACACTCATGGCAGCCCAAAACCAATTCCTTTCAATATTATCTCTAAACACAAATGGCTTAAACTCACCAATCAAAAGGCATAGATTAACGGAATGGATCATCAAACAGCACCCAACTATATGTTGTCTACAAGAGACACATCTAACCAGAAAATCCTGTAAGAAATTTAAAGTGAAAGGATGGAAAAAGACATTTCATGCCAATGGACGAGAAAAAAAGGCTGGCGTAGCTGTTCTAATCTCAGATGACCTAGACTTCAAGCTGACAGACATCAAAAAGGACAGAGATGGACATTATATATTGGTAAAGGGACTGATCCATCAAGAAGTAATTACAATCGTGAACATATATGCACCTAATTCCAATGCGCCTAGCTTCGTGAAGCAACTACTTACAGACTTAAGGGGAGACATAGATACACACACAATAATAGTGGGTGATCTTAACACCCCACTAACAACTATAGACAGATCAACAAAACAAAAACTCAACAAAGAAACAACAGAGCTCGTACAAACATTAGAACAACTAGACTTGGTAGACATTTATAGAATTTTTTATCCTAAGACCACAGATTATACATTTTTTTCAGCAGTGCATGGCACCTTCTCCAGGATCGACCACATGATAGGACACAAAGCAAATCTAAATAACTTCAAAAAGATAGGAATCATACCATGTACCCTCTCAGACCACCACGGAATGAAACTGGAAATCAGCAATTCAAAATGTCCCAGGAAATATAGAAACTCTTGGAGGCTGAACAATATGCTATTAAACGAACAATGGGTCAGGGAAGAAATTAAAGATGAGATCAAAAAATTTATGGAAACCAATGAAAACTCTGACACAACATTCCAAAACTTGTGGGACACTACCAAAGCAGTGCTACGGGGTAAACTCATCGCAATTGGAGCTCATGTCAAGGCCCAAGAGAGGCGCCAAATACAGGAACTAACCACACACCTCCAGGAATTGGAAAAGCAGCAGCAGATGAGCCCCACACACAACAGGAAACAAGAAATCATCAAAACAAGGGAGGAAATCAACCAGATAGAAATAAAAAAAACCATACACAAAATCAACGAATCAAAAAGCTGGTTTTTTGAAAAGATAAACAAAATAGACACCCCGCTGGCCCGTCTGACAAAGAAAAAACAAGAGAAAGCAAGAATTAACAGCATCAAAGATGAAAAAGGCAACATAACAACAGACATTACAACCATTAAGAACATAATCAGAAATTACTACAAAGCACTGTACTCCAACAAATCAGAAGACCACCAAGAAATGGAAAAGTTCTTAGACTCACACAACCTGCCAAAACTTAGCCCAGAGGCAACAATCAACCTGAACAAACCCATAACTGAAGCAGAGATTGAATCAGTGATTAAAGACCTCCCAACAAAGAAAAGCCCAGGCCCAGACGGCTTCACTACAGAATTCTACAAAACATTCCGAACAGAACTAACTCCAATCCTCTACAAACTCTTCAAAACAATAGAAAAGGAAGCAACCCTTCCAAACTCATTCTATGAAGCCAACATTACCTTAATCCCAAAACCGGGCAGAGATCCTACAGAGAAAGAAAACTACAGACCTATCTCTTTGATGAACATTGATGCTAAGATTCTCAACAAAATCCTAGCCAACAGAATTCAAAAACACATCAGACAGATCATTCATCCAGATCAAGTAGGATTCATCCCTGGAATGCAGGGATGGTTCAACATTCGCAAATCCATAAATGTGATACACCACATCCAAAAACTGAAAAACAAGAATCACATGATAGTATCAATAGATGCAGAAAAAGCTTTCGACAAAATCCAGCACAACTTCCTGCTAAAGACCCTAACCAAGGTAGGCATAGATGGAAAAATCCACAACATAATCAAAGCAATATATGAAAAACCCAATGCCAGCATCATACTGAATGGAGAAAAACTGGAACCCTTCCCACTGAGATCTGGAACAAGACAGGGATGTCCGCTTTCTCCGCTGCTATTCAACATAGTTCTAGAGGTACTCGCTGAGGCCATAAGACAAGAAAAAGAAATCAAAGGAATCCAAATGGGAAATGAAGAAGTCAAGCTTTCACTATATGCAGATGACATGATTCTTTATATGGAAGAGCCAAAAGGCTCAACACAGAGACTACTAGAACTTATACGAGAGTTTGGTAGAGTGGCAGGGTACAAAATTAATGAACAAAAATCAACAGCCATAGTGTATGCTAACAGCCCCAAGTTGGAAAAAGATCTAACCAGCAAGATACCATTCAAAGTAACAAAGGAAAGCATGAAGTATCTGGGAATTAACCTAACCAAAAATGTAGGAGACCTATTTGAGGAAAACTACAAACTACTTAAAAAAGAAATTGAACAAGATCTAGAAAGATGGAGTAACATCCCATGCTCCTGGATAGGTAAAATCAATATCATTAAAATGTCTATACTGCCAAAAGCAATATATACATTCAACGCAATCCCAATCAAATTGCCCAAAACATTCTTCACAGACCTGGAAACAATGATTCAAAGGTTCATCTGGAAACACAAAAAAACCACGAATAGCTAGAACCATTCTCAAGAACAGGAAGTTAGCAGGGGGAATCACAGTTCCGGACCTCTGGACATACTATAGGGCAGTGGTTATCAAAACAGCCTGGTACTGGCACAAAAATAGAGAAGAAGATCAATGGAGCAGAATAGAAACACCAGATGGGAACCCACAGAAATACAGCCAAATAATCTTTGACAAAAAGACAAACGACAACCCAGGCAAATGGGAAGGTCTGTTCAATAAATGCTGTTGGGACAACTGGTTGATAGCCTGCAGAAACAAAAAGATAGACCCACATCTCTCACCATATACTAAGATCAAATCCAAATGGATAAAAGATTTAAACCTACATCCAGAAACCTTCAAACTTTTGGAAGAAAATGTTGGAAACACACTGGAACACTTAGGGGTAGGCCCTCACTTCCTAAAAAAGACTCCAAATGCAGTAGAAATCAAGACCAAAATAAACAATTGGGACCTCATCAAACTAAGAAGCTTCTGTACAGCTAGAGAAACAATCAACAAAGTAAAAAGGCAACCCACAGAATGGGAGAAGATCTTTGCACACGACTTAGGTGATAGAGGGCTGATCTCCAGAATATACAAAGAGCTACAAAACAACCAAAATGTCAAAACAAACAAGCCACTCAAGAAATGGGCATGGGAAATGGGCAAACACTTCACAAAGGAACAAACCCAAATGGCAAATAAACATATGAAAAAATGCTCAAGTTCCCTGGCAATAAGGGAAATCCAAATTAAAACATCAATGAGGTACCACCTAACGCCAGTAAGACTGGCCCACATGAATAAAAGCACCAACAACACTTGTTGGCGAGGTTGCGGGGAAAAGGGAACCCTACTCCACTGCTGGTGGGGCTGCAGGCTGGTACAGCCTCTATGGAAATCAGTATGGAGAACATTCAAACAACTCAAATACAACATACCGTATGACCCGGCAATAGCACTCCTAGGAATATATCCAGAACACTTGTTTTATGAGAAACCAACATGCACTCCTATGCTCATAGCAGCACAATCAGTAATTGCAAAGACATGGAAGCAACCAAAATGCCCATCAACAGAGGATTGGATAAGAAAGCTATGGTTCATCTACTCCATGGAATACTACTCAGCTATTAAACAAAACAAAATGCAGTTCTTTGTGGCCAAATGGGCCAAACTGGAAACCATAATGCTAAGGGAAATGAGCCAATCCCAAAAGGTTAAATACCACATGTTTGCCTTAATTTAAGATGACACGATGTTATGTATAACAAGTTATGTTATGAATGTTATATGTTGTGTATAAACCTAAATTGAAATGTCAATGAGGTGGTCACAGAAGGTGGATAAGAAATCGCATTTACTCTTACCATATTGGTTTCTCGTTACTATGTCAATTAATTCCATGGTGATGTAAATTTTTGCTGATGGTATGTTGGAGCTTTTAATTGATCGGGATGATAGTCTGCTGGCTCTGTCTTCAGACCAGAGAGTGTATACCTAAGAAGCCGTTGAACTTATCTGGACAATAAGATGCTGGACTCTATGTTTGGTATATGCTTGCAATGGGGGAATCTCAAGTGAACTTGAACTGTGGTTATGCAACAAGGTGGAGGAATCCACCATGGTGGGAGGGTTTGGGGAGGGGTGGGGAGAATCCCAGTACCTATGAAACTGTGTCACATAATACAATGTAATTAATGAATTTAAAATAAAATTAAAAAAAAAAAAATAAATAAAAAAAAAATAAATAAAAAAAAAAAAGACAGTAGGTCTGATCAAGCTGTCAGTTTATTGATTTCAACTGAGGGTTTTTATATTCTTCAGTAACTAAGGCTAAGGGAAAGAGAAGCTGGGACGCAAGCCATGGTCTCAAGACCGATTGTTCTTGAGCAGCCACCATATCAACAATAGTAACCAACATATCGACAATAGCGTAGGTAATCAGTAACAAGATGTTGGTAAGTACAGCATCAATCACATTCTGAAACAGTTGCTAGGAACAATTGAAGCTAAGCGTGTGATTAGTTTCATAACTTCTTTCCCAAGCATCTAGCCAACTGTCCCATAGGTCTATATTCAAAATGGCTTCAGTGTGGCTATAGTGCACGGCTCCTGACACTGTGCTGCTGCTTCGGGCAGTTGCCATTCACCACCGCCCTGAGTTCCCTAGGTGTCATATCCACTTTCAGACATATGTGGTGCCAGAGCACTTGGTTTCCATGGCAGCGGGAAATGGCTTGGGCGCTGAACTTGTGTTTGACTGTCTAGTTTTGAGTGCCTTGAGTGAGGAGCTCCATGTGAGTTTAGTGTGGGTGCTCAACCTGCTTGATTCCATCCCACTGGGCTCAATGGGCATTGGACCGGAAGTGACCAAACAGGGTTTCCTAGATAGCTGCTAGCACAGCTGATGGTATGTGAAGTGAATGCGGCAGGTGGAGTTGTTTTGGCACTGGAAGAGCTGTGCTGCTGCTTCGGGCAGTTGCCATTCACCATTGCCCTGAGTTCCCTAGGTGTCATAGCTACTTTCAGACTTTTGTGGTGCCAGAGCACTTGGTTTCCATGGCAGCGGGAAATGGCTTGGGCGCTGAACTTGTGTTTGGCTGTGGAGTTTTGAGCGCCTTGAGTGAGGAGCTCCATGGTAGTTTAGTGTGGGTGCTCAACCTGCTTGATTCCATCCCACTGGGCTCAATGGGCATTGGACCGGAAGTGACCAAACAGGGTTTCCTAGATAGCTGCTAGCACAGCTGATGGTATGTGAAGTTCATGAGGCAGGTGGAGTTGTTTTGGCACTGGAAGAGCTGTGCTGCTGCTTTGGGCAGTTGCCATTCACCACCGCCCTGAGTTCCCTACGTGTCATATCCACTTTCAGACATATGTGGTGCCAGAGCACTTGGTTTCCATGGCAGCGGGAAATGGCTTGGGCGCTGAACTTGTGTTTGGCTGTGGAGTTTTGAGCGCCTTGAGTGAGGAGCTCCATGTGAGTTTAGTGTGGGTGCTCAACCTGCTTGATTCCATCCCACTGGGCTCAATGGGCATTGGACCGGAAGTGACCAAACAGGGTTTCCTAGATAGCTGCTAGCACAGCTGATGGTATGTGAAGTTCATGACTGAGGTGGAGTTGTTTTGGCACTGGAAGAGCTGTGCTGCTGCTTCGGGCAGTTGCCATTCACCACCGCCCTGAGTTCCCTAGGTGTCATAGCCACTTTCAGACATATGTGGTGCCAGAGCACTTGGTTTCCATGGCAGCGGGAAATGGCTTGGGCGCTGAACTTGTGTTTGGCTGTGGAGTTTTAAGCGCCTTGAGTGAGGAGCTCCATGTTAGTTTAGTGTGGGTGCTCATCCTGCTTGATTCCATCACACTGTGCTCAATGGACATTGGACTGGAAGTGACCAAACAGGGTTTCCTAGATAGCTGCTAGCACAGCTGATGGTATGTGAAGTTCATGAGGCAGGTGGAGTTGTTTTGGCACTGGAAGAGCTGTGCTGCTGCTTCGGGCAGTTGCCATTCACCACCGCCCTGAGTTCCCTAGGTGTCATATCCACTTTCAGACATATGTGGTGCCAGAGCACTTGGTTTCCATGGCAGCGGGAAATGGCTTGGGCGCTGAACTTGTGTTTCGCTGTGGAGTTTTGACCGCCTTGAGTGAGGAGCTCCATGTGAGTTTAGTGTATGTGCTCAACCTGCTTGATTCCATCCCACTGGGCTCCATGGGCATTGGACCGGAAGTGACCAAACAGGGTTTACTAGATAGCTGCTAGCACAGCTGATGGTATGTGAAGTGAATGAGCAGGTGGAGTTGTTTTGGCACTGGAAGAGCTGTGCTGCTGCTTCGGGCAGTTGCCATTCACCACCGCCCTGAGTTCCCTAGGTGTCATAGCCACTTTCAGACATATGTGGTGCCAGAGCACTTGGTTTCCATGGCAGCGGGAAATGGCTTGGGCGCAGAACTTGTGTTTGGCTGTGGAGTTTTGAGCGCCTTGAGTGAGGAGCTCCATGTGAGTTTAGTGTGGGTGCTCAACCTGCTTGATTCCATCCCACTGGGCTCAATGGGCATTGGACCGGAAGTGACCAAACAGGGTTTCCTAGATAGCTGCTAGCACAGCTGATGGTATGTGAAGTTCATGACTGAGGTGGAGTTGTTTTGGCACTGGAAGAGCTGTGCTGCTGCTTCGGGCAGTTGCCATTCACCACCGCCCTGAGTTCCCTAGATGTCATATCCACTTTCAGACATATGTGGTGCCAGAGCACTTGGTTTCCATGGCAGCGGGAAATGGCTTGGGCGCTGAACTTGTGTTTGGCTGTGGAGTTTTGAGCGCCTTGAGTGAGGAGCTCCATGTGAGTTTAGTGTGGGTGCTCAACCTGCTTGATTCCATCCCACTGGGCTCAATGGGCATTGGACCGGAAGTGACCAAACAGGGTTTCCTAGATAGCTGCTAGCACAGCTGATGATATGTGAAGTCCATGACTGAGGTGGAGTTGTTTTGGCACTGGAAGAGCTGTGCTGCTGCTTCAGGCAGTTGCCATTCACCACCGCCCTGAGTTCCCTAGGTGTCATAGCCACTTTCAGACATATGTGGTGCCAGAGCACTTGGTTTCCACGGCACCAGGAAATTGCTTGTGGGCTAAACTTGTGTTTGGCTGTGCAGGTTTTGAGCGCCTTGAGTGAGGAGCTCCATGTGAGTTTAGTGTGGGTGCTCAACCTGCTTGATTCCATCCCACTGGGCTCAATGGGCATTGGACCGGAAGTGACCAAACAGGGTTTCCTAGCTAGCTGCTAGCACAGCTGATGGTATGTGAAGTTCATGACTGAGGTGGAGTTGTTTTGGCACTGGAAGAGCTGTGCTGCTGCTTCGGGCAGTTGTCATTCACCACCGCCCTGAATTCCCTAGATGTCATAGCCACTTTCAGACATATGTGGTGCCAGAGCACTTGGTTTCCATGGCAGCGGGAAATGGCTTGGGCGCTGAACTTGTGTTTGGCTGTGGAGTTTTGAGCGCCTTGAGTGAGGAGCTCCATGTGAGTTTAGTGTGGGTGCTCAACCTGCTTGATTCCATCCCACTGGGCTCAATGGGCATTGGACCGGAAGTGACCCAACAGGGTTTCCTAGATAGCTGCTAGCACAGCTGATGGTATGTGAAGTGAATGAGGCAGGTGGAGTTGTTTTGGCACTGGAAGAGCTGTGCTGCTGCTTCGGGCAGTTGCCATTCACCATTGCCCTGAGTTCCCTAGGTGTCATAGCCACTTTCAGACTTTTGTGGTGCCAGAGCACTTGGTTTCCATGGCAGCGGGAAATGGCTTGGGCGCTGAACTTGTGTTTGGCTGTGGAGTTTTGAGCGCCTTGAGTGAGGAGCTCCATGTTAGTTTAGTGTGGGTGCTCAACCTGCTTGATTCCATCCCACTGGGCTCAATGGGCATTGGACCGGAAGTGACCAAACAGGGTTTCCTAGATAGCTGCTAGCACAGCTGATGGTATGTGAAGTGAATGAGGCAGGTGGAGTTGTTTTGGCACTGGAAGAGCTGTGCTGCTGCTTTGGGCAGTTGCCATTCACCACCGCCCTGAGTTCCCTAGGTGTCATATCCACTTTCAGACATATGTGGTGCCAGAGCACTTGGTTTCCATGGCAGCGGGAAATGGCTTGGGCGCTGAACTTGTGTTTGGCTGTGGAGTTTTGAGCGCCTTGAGTGAGGAGCTCCATGTGAGTTTAGTGTGGGTGCTCAACCTGCTTGATTCCATCCCACTGGGCTCAATGGGCATTGGACCGGAAGTGACCAAACAGGGTTTCCTAGATAGGTGCTAGCACAGCTGATGGTATGTGAAGTTCATGACTGAGGTGGAGTTGTTTTGGCACTGGAAGAGCTGTGCTGCTGCTTCGGGCAGTTGCCATTCACCACCGCCCTGAGTTCCCTAGGTGTCATAGCCACTTTCAGACATATGTGGTGCCAGAGCACTTGGTTTCCATGGCAGCGGGAAATGGCTTGGGCGCTGAACTTGTGTTTGGCTGTGGAGTTTTAAGCGCCTTGAGTGAGGAGCTCCATGTTAGTTTAGTGTGGGTGCTCATCCTGCTTGATTCCATCCCACTGTGCTCAATGGACATTGGACTGGAAGTGACCAAACAGGGTTTCCTAGATAGCTGCTAGCACAGCTGATGGTATGTGAAGTTCATGAGGCAGGTGGAGTTGTTTTGGCACTGGAAGAGCTGTGCTGCTGCTTCGGGCAGTTGCCATTCACCACCGCCCTGAGTTCCCTAGGTGTCATATCCACTTTCAGACATATGTGGTGCCAGAGCACTTGGTTTCCATGGCAGCGGGAAATGGCTTGGGCGCTGAACTTGTGTTTGGCTGTGGAGTTTTGACCGCCTTGAGTGAGGAGCTCCATGTGAGTTTAGTGTATGTGCTCAACCTGCTTGATTCCATCCCACTGGGCTCCATGGGCATTGGACCGGAAGTGACCCAACAGGGTTTACTAGATAGCTGCTAGCACAGCTGATGGTATGTGAAGTGAATGAGCAGGTGGAGTTGTTTTGGCACTGGAAGAGCTGTGCTGCTGCTTCGGGCAGTTGCCATTCACCACCGCCCTGAGTTCCCTAGGTGTCATATCCACTTTCAGACATATGTGGTGCCAGAGCACTTGGTTTCCATGGCAGCGGGAAATGGCTTGGGCGCTGAACTTGTGTTTGGCTGTGGAGTTTTGAGCGCCTTGAGTGAGGAGCTCCATGTGAGTTTAGTGTGGGTGCTCAACCTGCTTGATTCCATCCCACTGGGCTCAATGGGCATTGGACCGGAAGTGACCAAACAGGGTTTCCTAGATAGCTGCTAGCACAGCTGATGGTATGTGAAGTTCATGACTGAGGTGGAGTTGTTTTGGCACTGGAAGAGCTGTGCTGCTGCTTCGGGCAGTTGCCATTCACCACCGCCCTGAGTTCCCTAGGTGTCATAGCCACTTTCAGACAAATGTGGTGCCAGAGCACTTGGTTTCCATGGCAGCGGGAAATGGCTTGGGCGCTGAACTTGTGTTTGGCTGTGGAGTTTTAAGCGCCTTGAGTGAGGAGCTCCATGTTAGTTTAGTGTGGGTGCTCATCCTGCTTGATTCCATCACACTGTGCTCAATGGACATTGGACTGGAAGTGACCAAACAGGGTTTCCTAGATAGCTGCTAGCACAGCTGATGGTATGTGAAGTTCATGAGGCAGGAGGAGTTGTTTTGGCACTGGAAGAGCTGTGCTGCTGCTTCGGGCAGTTGCCATTCACCACCGCCCTGAGTTCCCTAGGTGTCATATCCACTTTCAGACATATGTGGTGCCAGAGCACTTGGTTTCCATGGCAGCGAGAAATGGCTTGGGCGCTGAACTTGTGTTTGCCTGTGGAGTTTTGACCGCCTTGAGTGAGGAGCTCCATGTGAGTTTAGTGTATGTGCTCAACCTGCTTGATTCCATCCCACTAGGCTCCATGGGCATTGGACCGGAAGTGACCCAACAGGGTTTCCTAGATAGCTGCTAGCACAGCTGATGGTATGTGAAGTGAATGAGCAGGTGGAGTTGTTTTGGCACTGGAAGAGCTGTGCTGCTGCTTCGGGCAGTTGCCATTCACCACCGCCCTGAGTTCCCTAGGTGTCATAGCCACTTTCAGACATATGTGGTGCCAGAGCACTTGGTTTCCATGGCAGCGGGAAATGGCTTGGGCGCTGAACTTGTGTTTGGCTGTGGAGTTTTGAGCGCCTTGAGTGAGGAGCTCCATGTGAGTTTAGTGTGGGTGCTCAACCTGCTTGATTCCATCCCACTGGGCTCAATGGGCATTGGACCGGAAGTGACCAAACAGGGTTTCCTAGATAGCTGCTAGCACAGCTGATGGTATGTGAAGTGAATGAGGCAGGTGGAGTTGTTTTGGCACTGGAAGAGCTGTGCTGCTGCTTCGGGCAGTTGCCATTCACCACCGCCCTGAGTTCCCTAGGTGTCATAGCCACTTTCAGACATATGTGGTGCCAGAGCACTTGGTTTCCATGGCAGCGGGAAATGGCTTGGGCGCTGAACTTGTGTTTGGCTGATGAGTTTTGAGCGCCTTGAGTGAGGAGCTCCATGTGAGTTTAGTGTGGGTGCTCAACCTGCTTGATTCCATCCCACTGGGCTCAATGGGCATTGGACCGGAAGTGACCAAACAGGGTTTCCTAGATAGCTGCTAGCACAGCTGATGGTATGTGAAGTTCATGACTGAGGTGGAGTTGTTTTGGCACTGGAAGAGCTGTGCTGCTGCTTCGGGCAGTTGCCATTCACCACCGCCCTGAGTTCCCTAGGTGTCATAGCCACTTTCAGACATATGTGGTGCCAGAGCACTTGGTTTCCACGGCACCAGGAAATTGCTTGTGGGCTAAACTTGTGTTTGGCTGTGCAGGTTTTGAGCGCCTTGAGTGAGGAGCTCCATGTGAGTTTAGTGTGGGTGCTCAACCTGCTTGATTCCATCCCACTGGGCTCAATGGGCATTGGACCGGAAGTGACCAAACAGGGTTTCCTAGCTAGCTGCTAGCACAGCTGATGGTATGTGAAGTTCATGACTGAGTTGGAGTTGTTTTGGCACTGGAAGAGCTGTGCTGCTGCTTCGGGCAGTTGCCATTCACCACCGCCCTGAGTTCCCTAGGTGTCATATCCACTTTCAGACATATGTGGTGCCAGAGCACTTGGTTTCCATGGCAGCGGGAAATGGCTTGGGCGCTGAACTTGTGTTTGGCTGTGGAGTTTTGAGCGCCTTGAGTGAGGAGCTCCATGTGAGTTTAGTGTGGGTGCTCAACCTGCTTGATTCCATCCCACTGGGCTCAATGGGCATTGGACCGGAAGTGACCCAACAGGGTTTCCTAGATAGCTGCTAGCACAGCTGATGGTATGTGAAGTGAATGAGGCAGGTGGAGTTGTTTTGGCACTGGAAGAGCTGTGCTGCTGCTTCGGGCAGTTGCCATTCACCACCGCCCTGAGTTCCCTAGGTGTCATAGCCACTTTCAGACTTTTGTGGTGCCAGAGCACTTGGTTTCCATGGCAGCGGGAAATGGCTTGGGCGCTGAACTTGTGTTTGGCTGTGGAGTTTTGAGCGCCTTGAGTGAGGAGCTCCATGTTAGTTTAGTGTGGGTGCTCAACCTGCTTGATTCCATCCCACTGGGCTCAATGGGCATTGGACCGGAAGTGACCAAACAGGGTTTCCTAGATAGCTGCTAGCACAGCTGATGGTATGTGAAGTGAATGAGGCAGGTGGAGTTGTTTTGGCACTGGAAGAGCTGTGCTGCTGCTTTGGGCAGTTGCCATTCACCACCGCCCTGAGTTCCCTAGGTGTCATATCCACTTTCAGACATATGTGGTGCCAGAGCACTTGGTTTCCATGGCAGCGGGAAATGGCTTGGGCGCTGAACTTGTGTTTGGCTGTGGAGTTTTGAGCGCCTTGAGTGAGGAGCTCCATGTGAGTTTAGTGTGGGTGCTCAACCTGCTTGATTCCATCCCACTGGGCTCAATGGGCATTGGACCGGAAGTGACCCAACAGGGATTACTAGATAGCTGCTAGCACAGCTGATGGTATGTGAAGTGAATGAGCAGGTGGAGTTGTTTTGGCACTGGAAGAGCTGTGCTGCTGCTTCGGGCAGTTGCCATTCACCACCGCCCTGAGTTCCCTAGGTGTCATATCCACTTTCAGACATATGTGGTGCCAGAGCACTTGGTTTCCATGGCAGCGGGAAATGGCTTGGGCGCTGAACTTGTGTTTGGCTGTGGAGTTTTGAGCGCCTTGAGTGAGGAGCTCCATGTGAGTTTAGTGTGGGTGCTCAACCTGCTTGATTCCATCCCACTGGGCTCAATGGGCATTGGACCGGAAGTGACCAAACAGGGTTTCCTAGATAGCTGCTAGCACAGCTGATGGTATGTGAAGTTCATGACTGAGGTGGAGTTGTTTTGGCACTGGAAGAGCTGTGCTGCTGCTTCGGGCAGTTGCCATTCACCACCGCCCTGAGTTCCCTAGGTGTCATAGCCACTTTCAGACAAATGTGGTGCCAGAGCACTTGGTTTCCATGGCAGCGGGAAATGGCTTGGGCGCTGAACTTGTGTTTGGCTGTGGAGTTTTAAGCGCCTTGAGTGAGGAGATCCATGTGAGTTTAGTGTGGGTGCTCATCCTGCTTGATTCCATCACACTGTGCTCAATGGACATTGGACTGGAAGTGACCAAACAGGGTTTCCTAGATAGCTGCTAGCACAGCTGATGGTATGTGAAGTTCATGAGGCAGGAGGAGTTGTTTTGGCACTGGAAGAGCTGTGCTGCTGCTTCGGGCAGTTGCCATTCACCACCGCCCTGAGTTCCCTAGGTGTCATATCCACTTTCAGACATATGTGGTGCCAGAGCACTTGGTTTCCATGGCAGCGGGAAATGGCTTGGGCGCTGAACTTGTGTTTGGCTGTGGAGTTTTGAGCGCCTTGAGTGAGGAGCTCCATGTGAGTTTAGTGTATGTGCTCAACCTGCTTGATTCCATCCCACTAGGCTCCATGGGCATTGGACCGGAAGTGACCCAACAGGGTTTCCTAGATAGCTGCTAGCACAGCTGATGGTATGTGAAGTGAATGAGCAGGTGGAGTTGTTTTGGCACTGGAAGAGCTGTGCTGCTGCTTCGGGCAGTTGCCATTCACCACCGCCCTGAGTTCCCTAGGTGTCATAGCCACTTTCAGACATATGTGGTGCCAGAGCACTTGGTTTCCATGGCAGCGGGAAATGGCTTGGGCGCTGAACTTGTGTTTGGCTGTGGAGTTTTGAGCGCCTTGAGTGAGGAGCTCCATGTGAGTTTAGTGTGGGTGCTCAACCTGCTTGATTCCATCCCACTGGGCTCAATGGGCATTGGACCGGAAGTGACCAAACAGGGTTTCCTAGATAGCTGCTAGCACAGCTGATGGTATGTGAAGTGAATGAGGCAGGTGGAGTTGTTTTGGCACTGGAAGAGCTGTGCTGCTGCTTCGGGCAGTTGCCATTCACCACCGCCCTGAGTTCCCTAGGTGTCATAGCCACTTTCAGACATATGTGGTGCCAGAGCACTTGGTTTCCATGGCAGCGGGAAATGGCTTGGGCGCTGAACTTGTGTTTGGCTGATGAGTTTTGAGCGCCTTGAGTGAGGAGCTCCATGTGAGTTTAGTGTGGGTGCTCAACCTGCTTGATTCCATCCCACTGGGCTCAATGGGCATTGGACCGGAAGTGACCAAACAGGGTTTCCTAGATAGCTGCTAGCACAGCTGAGGTATGTGAAGTTCATGACTGAGGTGGAGTTGTTTTGGCACTGGAAGAGCTGTGCTGCTGCTTCGGGCAGTTGCCATTCACCACCGCCCTGAGTTCCCTAGGTGTCATAGCCACTTTCAGACATATGTGGTGCCAGAGCACTTGGTTTCCACGGCACCAGGAAATTGCTTGTGGGCTAAACTTGTGTTTGGCTGTGCAGGTTTTGAGCGCCTTGAGTGAGGAGCTCCATGTGAGTTTAGTGTGGGTGCTCAACCTGCTTGATTCCATCCCACTGGGCTCAATGGGCATTGGACCGGAAGTGACCCAACAGGGTTTCCTAGCTAGCTGCTAGCACAGCTGATGGTATGTGAAGTTCATGACTGAGTTGGAGTTGTTTTGGCACTGGAAGAGCTGTGCTGCTGCTTCGGGCAGTTGCCATTCACCACCGCCCTGAGTTCCCTAGGTGTCATATCCACTTTCAGACATATGTGGTGCCAGAGCACTTGGTTTCCATGGCAGCGGGAAATGGCTTGGGCGCTGAACTTGTGTTTGGCTGTGGAGTTTTGAGCGCCTTGAGTGAGGAGCTCCATGTGAGTTTAGTGTGGGTGCTCAACTTGCTTGATTCCATCCCACTGGGCTCAATGGGCATTGGACCGGAAGTGACCAAACAGGGTTTCCTAGATAGCTGCTAGCACAGCTGATGGTATGTGAAGTTCATGAGGCAGGTGGAGTTGTTTTGGCACTGGAAGAGCTGTGCTGCTGCTTCGGGCAGTTGCCATTCACCACCGCCCTGAGTTCCCTAGGTGTCATAGCCACTTTCAGACATATGTGGTGCCAGAGCACTTGGTTTCCATGGCAGCGGGAAATGGCTTGGGCGCTGAACTTGTGTTTGGCTATGGAGTTTTGAGCGCCTTGAGTGAGGAGCTCCATGTGAGTTTAGTGTGGGTGCTCAACCTGCTTGATTCCATCCCACTGGGCTCAATGGGCATTGGACCGGAAGTGACCAAACAGGGTTTCCTAGATAGCTGCTAGCACAGCTGATGGTATGTGAATGAGGCAGGTGGAGTTGTTTTGGCACTGGAAGAGCTGTGCTGCTGCTTCGGGCAGTTGCCATTCACCACCGCCCTGAGTTCCGTAGATGTCATATCCACTTTCAGACATATGTGGTGCCAGAGCACTTGGTTTCCATGGCAGCGGGAAATGGCTTGGGCGCTGAACTTGTGTTGGGCTGTGGAGTTTTGAGCGCCTTGAGTGAGGAGCTCCATGTGAGTTTAGTGTGGGTGCTCAACCTGCTTGATTCCATCCCACTGGGCTCAATGGGCATTGGACCGGAAGTGACCAAACAGGGTTTCCTAGCTAGCTGCTAGCACAGCTGATGGTATGTGAAGTTCATGACTGAGGTGGAGTTGTTTTGGCACTGGAAGAGCTGTGCTGCTGCTTCGGGCAGTTGCCATTCACCACCGCCCTGAGTTCCCTAGATGTCATATCCACTTTCAGACATATGTGGTGCCAGAGCACTTGGTTTCCATGGCAGCGGGAAATGGCTTGGGCGCTGAACTTGTGTTTGGCTGTGGAGTTTTGAGCGCCTTGAGTGAGGAGCTCCATGTGAGTTTAGTGTGGGTGCTCAACCTGCTTGATTCCATCCCACTGGGCTCAATGGGCATTGGACCGGAAGTGACCAAACAGGGTTTCCTAGATAGCTGCTAGCACAGCTGATGGTATGTGAAGTGAATGAGGCAGGTGGAGTTGTTTTGGCACTGGAAGAGCTGTGCTGCTGCTTCGGGCAGTTGCCATTCACCACCGCCCTGAGTTCCCTAGGTGTCATAGCCACTTTCAGACATATGTGGTGCCAGAGCACTTGGTTTCCATGGCAGCGGGAAATGGCTTGGGCGCTGAACTTGTGTTTGGCTGTGGAGTTTTGAGCGCCTTGAGTGAGGAGCTCCATGTGAGTTTAGTGTGGGTGCTCAACCTGCTTGATTCCATCCCACTGGGCTCAATGGGCATTGGACCGGAAGTGACCAAACAGGGTTTCCTAGATAGCTGCTAGCACAGCTGATGGTATGTGAAGACCATGACTGAGGTGGAGTTGTTTTGGCACTGGAAGAGCTGTGCTGCTGCTTCGGGCAGTTGCCATTCACCACCGCCCTGAGTTCCCTAGGTGTCATAGCCACTTTCAGACATATGTGGTGCCAGAGCACTTGGTTTCCACGGCACCAGGAAATTGCTTGTGGGCTAAACTTGTGTTTGGCTGTGCAGGTTTTGAGCGCCTTGAGTGAGGAGCTCCATGTGAGTTTAGTGTGGGTGCTCAACCTGCTTGATTCCATCCCACTGGGCTCAATGGGCATTGGACCGGAAGTGACCAAACAGGGTTTCCTAGATAGCTGCTAGCACAGCTGATGGTATGTGAAGTTCATGACTGAGGTGGAGTTGTTTTGGCACTGGAAGAGCTGTGCTGCTGCTTCGGGCAGTTGCCATTCACCACCGCCCTGAATTCCCTAGATGTCATATCCACTTTCAGACATATGTGGTGCCAGAGCACTTGGTTTCCATGGCAGCGGGAAATGGCTTGGGCGCTGAACTTGTGTTTGGCTGTGGAGTTTTGAGCGCCTTGAGTGAGGAGCTCCATGTGAGTTTAGTGTGGGTGCTCAACCTGCTTGATTCCATCCCACTGGGCTCAATGGGCATTGGACCGGAAGTGACCAAACAGGGTTTCCTAGATACCTGCTAGCACAGCTGATGGTATGTGAAGTTCATGACTGAGGTGGAGTTGTTTTGGCACTGGAAGAGCTGTGCTGCTGCTTCGGGCAGTTGCCATTCACCACCGCCCTGAGTTCCCTAGGTGTCATAGCCACTTTCAGACATATGTGGTGCCAGAGCACTTGGTTTCCACGGCACCAGGAAATTGCTTGTGGGCTAAACTTGTGTTTGGCTGTGCAGGTTTTGAGCGCCTTGAGTGAGGAGCTCCATGTGAGTTTAGTGTGGGTGCTCAACCTGCTTGATTCCATCCCACTGGGCTCAATGGGCATTGGACCGGAAGTGACCAAACAGGGTTTCCTAGATAGCTGCTAGCACAGCTGATGGTATGTGAAGTTCATGACTGAGGTGGAGTTGTTTTGGCACTGGAAGAGCTGTGCTGCTGCTTCGGGCAGTTGCCATTCACCACCGCCCTGAATTCCCTAGATGTCATATCCACTTTCAGACATATGTGGTGCCAGAGCACTTGGTTTCCATGGCAGCGGGAAATGGCTTGGGCGCTGAACTTGTGTTTGGCTGTGGAGTTTTGAGCGCCTTGAGTGAGGAGCTCCATGTGAGTTTAGTGTGGGTGCTCAACCTGCTTGATTCCATCCCACTGGGCTCAATGGGCATTGGACCGGAAGTGACCAAACAGGGTTTCCTAGATACCTGCTAGCACAGCTGATGGTATGTGAAGTTCATGACTGAGGTGGAGTTGTTTTGGCACTGGAAGAGCTGTGCTGCTGCTTCGGGCAGTTGCCATTCACCACCGCCCTGAGTTCCCTAGGTGTCATAGCCACTTTCAGACATATGTGGTGCCAGAGCACTTGGTTTCCATGGCAGCGGGAAATGGCTTGGGCGCTGAACTTGTGTTTGGCTGTGGAGTTTTGAGCGCCTTGAGTGAGGAGCTCCATGTGAGTTTAGTGTGGGTGCTCAACCTGCTTGATTCCATCCCACTGGGCTCCATGGGCATTGGACCGGAAGTGACCCAACAGGGTTTCCTAGATAGCTGCTAGCACAGCTGATGGTATGTGAAGTGAATGAGCAGGTGGAGTTGTTTTGGCACTGGAAGAGCTGTGCTGCTGCTTCGGGCAGTTGCCATTCACCACCGCCCTGAGTTCCCTAGGTGTCATAGCCACTTTCAGACATATGTGGTGCCAGAGCACTTGGTTTCCATGGCAGCGGGAAATGGCTTGGGCGCTGAACTTGTGTTTGGCTGTGGAGTTTTGAGCGCCTTGAGTGAGGAGCTCCATGTTAGTTTAGTGTGGGTGCTCAACCTGCTTGATTCCATCCCACTGGGCTCAATGGGCATTGGACCGGAAGTGACCAAACAGGGTTTCCTAGATAGCTGCTAGCACAGCTGATGATATGTGAAGTTCATGAGGCAGGTGAAGTTGGTTTTGGCACTGGAAGAGCTGTGCTGCTGCTTCGGGCAGTTGCCATTCACCACCGCCCTGAGTTCCCTAGATGTCATATCCACTTTCAGACATATGTGGTGCCAGAGCACTTGGATTCCATGGCAGCGGGAAATGGCTTGGGCGCTGAACTTGTGTTTGGCTGTGGAGTTTTGAGCGCCTTGAGTGAGGAGTTCCATGTGAGTTTAGTGTGGGTGCTCAACCTGCTTGATTCCATCCCACTGGGCTCAGTGGGCATTGGACCGGAAGTGACCAAACAGGGTTTCCTAGATAGCTGCTAGCACAGCTGATGATATGTGAAGTCCATGACTGAGGTGGAGTTGTTTTGGCACTGGAAGAGCTGTGCTGCTGCTTCAGGCAGTTGCCATTCACCACCGCCCTGAGTTCCCTAGGTGTCATAGCCACTTTCAGACATATGTGGTGCCAGAGCACTTGGTTTCCACGGCACCAGGAAATTGCTTGTGGGCTAAACTTGTGTTTGGCTGTGCAGGTTTTGAGCGCCTTGAGTGAGGAGCTCCATGTGAGTTTAGTGTGGGTGCTCAACCTGCTTGATTCCATCCCACTGGGCTCAATGGGCATTGGACCGGAAGTGACCAAACAGGGTTTCCTAGCTAGCTGCTAGCACAGCTGATGGTATGTGAAGTTCATGACTGAGGTGGAGTTGTTTTGGCACTGGAAGAGCTGTGCTGCTGCTTCGGGCAGTTGCCATTCACCACCGCCCTGAATTCCCTAGATGTCATATCCACTTTCAGACATATGTGGTGCCAGAGCACTTGGTTTCCATGGCAGCGGGAAATGGCTTGGGCGCTGAACTTGTGTTTGGCTGTGGAGTTTTGAGCGCCTTGAGTGAGGAGCTCCATGTGAGTTTAGTGTGGGTGCTCAACCTGCTTGATTCCATCCCACTGGGCTCAATGGGCATTGGACCGGAAGTGACCCAACAGGGTTTCCTAGATAGCTGCTAGCACAGCTGATGGTATGTGAAGTGAATGAGGCAGGTGGAGTTGTTTTGGCACTGGAAGAGCTGTGCTGCTGCTTCGGGCAGTTGCCATTCACCATTGCCCTGAGTTCCCTAGGTGTCATAGCCACTTTCAGACATATGTGGTGCCAGAGCACTTGGTTTCCATGGCAGCGGGAAATGGCTTGGGCGCTGAACTTGTGTTTGGCTGTGGAGTTTTGAGCGCCTTGAGTGAGGAGCTCCATGTGAGTTTAGTGTGGGTGCTCAACCTGCTTGATTCCATCCCACTGGGCTCAATGGGCATTGGACCGGAAGTGACCAAACAGGGTTTCCTAGATACCTGCTAGCACAGCTGATGGTATGTGAAGTTCATGAGGCAGGTGGAGTTGTTTTGGCACTGGAAGAGCTGTGCTGCTGCTTCGGGCAGTTGCCATTCACCACCGCCCTGAGTTCCCTAGGTGTCATATCCACTTTCAGACATATGTGGTGCCAGAGCACTTGGTTTCCATGGCAGCGGGAAATGGCTTGGGCGCTGAACTTGTGTTTGGCTGTGGAGTTTTGAGCGCCTTGAGTGAGGAGCTCCATGTGAGTTTAGTGTGGGTGCTCAACCTGCTTGATTCCATCCCACTGGGCTCAATGGGCATTGGACCGGAAGTGACCAAACAGGGTTTCCTAGATAGCTGCTAGCACAGCTGATGGTATGTGAAGTTCATGACTGAGGTGGAGTTGTTTTGGCACTGGAAGAGCTGTGCTGCTGCTTCGGGCAGTTGCCATTCACCACCGCCCTGAGTTCCCTAGGTGTCATAGCCACTTTCAGACAAATGTGGTGCCAGAGCACTTGGTTTCCATGGCAGCGGGAAATGGCTTGGGCGCTGAACTTGTGTTTGGCTGTGGAGTTTTAAGCGCCTTGAGTGAGGAGCTCCATGTTAGTTTAGTGTGGGTGCTCATCCTGCTTGATTCCATCACACTGTGCTCAATGGACATTGGACTGGAAGTGACCAAACAGGGTTTCCTAGATAGCTGCTAGCACAGCTGATGGTATGTGAAGTTCATGAGGCAGGTGGAGTTGTTTTGGCACTGGAAGAGCTGTGCTGCTGCTTCGGGCAGTTGCCATTCACCACCGCCCTGAGTTCCCTAGGTGTCATAGCCACTTTCAGACATATGTGGTGCCAGAGCACTTGGTTTCCATGGCAGCGGGAAATGGCTTGGGCGCTGAACTTGTGTTTGGCTGTGGAGTTTTGAGCGCCTTGAGTGAGGAGCTCCATGTGAGTTTAGTGTATGTGCTCAACGTGCTTGATTCCATCCCACTGGGCTCCATGGGCATTGGACCGGAAGTGACCCAACAGGGTTTCCTAGATAGCTGCTAGCACAGCTGATGGTATGTGAAGTGAATGAGCAGGTGGAGTTGTTTTGGCACTGGAAGAGCTGTGCTGCTGCTTCGGGCAGTTGCCATTCACCACCGCCCTGAGTTCCCTAGGTGTCATAGCCACTTTCAGACATATGTGGTGCCAGAGCACTTGGTTTCCATGGCAGCGGGAAATGGCTTGGGCGCTGAACTTGTGTTTGGCTGTGGAGTTTTGAGCGCCTTGAGTGAGGAGCTCCATGTGAGTTTAGTGTGGGTGCTCAACCTGCTTGATTCCATCCCACTGGGCTCAATGGGCATTGGACCGGAAGTGACCAAACAGGGTTTCCTAGATAGCTGCTAGCACAGCTGATGGTATGTGAAGTTCATGACTGAGGTGGAGTTGTTTTGGCACTGGAAGAGCTGTGCTGCTGCTTCGGGCAGTTGCCATTCACCACCGCCCTGAGTTCCCTAGATGTCATATCCACTTTCAGACATATGTGGTGCCAGAGCACTTGGTTTCCATGGCAGCGGGAAATGGCTTGGGCGCTGAACTTGTGTTTGGCTGTGGAGTTTTGAGCGCCTTGAGTGAGGAGCTCCATGTGAGTTTAGTGTGGGTGCTCAACCTGCTTGATTCCATCCCACTGGGCTCAATGGGCATTGGACCGGAAGTGACCAAACAGGGTTTCCTAGCTAGCTGCTAGCACAGCTGATGGTATGTGAAGTTCATGACTGAGGTGGAGTTGTTTTGGCACTGGAAGAGCTGTGCTGCTGCTTCGGGCAGTTGCCATTCACCAAAGCCCTGAATTCCCTAGATGTCATATCCACTTTCAGACATATGTGGTGCCAGAGCACTTGGTTTCCATGGCAGCGGGAAATGGCTTGGGCGCTGAACTTGTGTTTGGCTGTGGAGTTTTGAGCGCCTTGAGTGAGGAGCTCCATGTGAGTTTAGTGTGGGTGCTCAACCTGCTTGATTCCATCCCACTGGGCTCAATGGGCATTGGACCGGAAGTGACCAAACAGGGTTTCCTAGATAGCTGCTAGCACAGCTGATGATATGTGAAGTTCATGAGGCAGGTGAAGTTGGTTTTGGCACTGGAAGAGCTGTGCTGCTGCTTCGGGCAGTTGCCATTCACCACCGCCCTGAGTTCCCTAGATGTCATATCCACTTTCAGACATATGTGGTGCCAGAGCACTTGGTTTCCATGGCAGCGGGAAATGGCTTGGGCGCTGAACTTGTGTTTGGCTTTGGAGTTTTGAGCGCCTTGAGTGAGGAGTTCCATGTGAGTTTAGTGTGGGTGCTCAACCTGCTTGATTCCATCCCACTGGGCTCAGTGGGCATTGGACCGGAAGTGACCAAACAGGGTTTCCTAGATAGCTGCTAGCACAGCTGATGATATGTGAAGTCCATGACTGAGGTGGAGTTGTTTTGGCACTGGAAGAGCTGTGCTGCTGCTTCAGGCAGTTGCCATTCACCACCGCCCTGAGTTCCCTAGGTGTCATAGCCACTTTCAGACATATGTGGTGCCAGAGCACTTGGTTTCCACGGCACCAGGAAATTGCTTGTGGGCTAAACTTGTGTTTGGCTGTGCAGGTTTTGAGCGCCTTGAGTGAGGAGCTCCATGTGAGTTTAGTGTGGGTGCTGAACCTGCTTGATTCCATCCCACTGGGCTCAATGGGCATTGGACCGGAAGTGACCAAACAGGGTTTCCTAGCTAGCTGCTAGCACAGCTGATGGTATGTGAAGTTCATGACTGAGGTGGAGTTGTTTTGGCACTGGAAGAGCTGTGCTGCTGCTTCGGGCAGTTGCCATTCACCACCGCCCTGAATTCCCTAGATGTCATATCCACTTTCAGACATATGTGGTGCCAGAGCACTTGGTTTCCATGGCAGCGGGAAATGGCTTGGGCGCTGAACTTGTGTTTGGCTGTGGAGTTTTGAGCGCCTTGAGTGAGGAGCTCCATGTGAGTTTAGTGTGGGTGCTCAACCTGCTTGATTCCATCCCACTGGGCTCAATGGGCATTGGACCGGAAGTGACCCAACAGGGTTTCCTAGATAGCTGCTAGCACAGCTGATGGTATGTGAAGTGAATGAGGCAGGTGGAGTTGTTTTGGCACTGGAAGAGCTGTGCTGCTGCTTCGGGCAGTTGCCATTCACCATTGCCCTGAGTTCCCTAGGTGTCATAGCCACTTTCAGACATATGTGGTGCCAGAGCACTTGGTTTCCATGGCAGCGGGAAATGGCTTGGGCGCTGAACTTGTGTTTGGCTGTGGAGTTTTGAGCGCCTTGAGTGAGGAGCTCCATGTGAGTTTAGTGTGGGTGCTCAACCTGCTTGATTCCATCCCACTGGGCTCAATGGGCATTGGACCGGAAGTGACCAAACAGGGTTTCCTAGATACCTGCTAGCACAGCTGATGGTATGTGAAGTTCATGAGGCAGGTGGAGTTGTTTTGGCACTGGAAGAGCTGTGCTGCTGCTTCGGGCAGTTGCCATTCACCACCGCCCTGAGTTCCCTAGGTGTCATATCCACTTTCAGACATATGTGGTGCCAGAGCACTTGGTTTCCATGGCAGCGGGAAATGGCTTGGGCGCTGAACTTGTGTTTGGCTGTGGAGTTTTGAGCGCCTTGAGTGAGGAGCTCCATGTGAGTTTAGTGTGGTTGCTCAACCTGCTTGATTCCATCCCACTGGGCTCAATGGGCATTGGACCGGAAGTGACCAAACAGGGTTTCCTAGATAGCTGCTAGCACAGCTGATGGTATGTGAAGTTCATGACTGAGGTGGAGTTGTTTTGGCACTGGAAGAGCTGTGCTGCTGCTTCGGGCAGTTGCCATTCACCACCGCCCTGAGTTCCCTAGGTGTCATAGCCACTTTCAGACAAATGTGGTGCCAGAGCACTTGGTTTCCATGGCAGCGGGAAATGGCTTGGGCGCTGAACTTGTGTTTGGCTGTGGAGTTTTAAGCGCCTTGAGTGAGGAGCTCCATGTTAGTTTAGTGTGGGTGCTCATCCTGCTTGATTCCATCACACTGTGCTCAATGGACATTGGACTGGAAGTGACCAAACAGGGTTTCCTAGATAGCTGCTAGCACAGCTGATGGTATGTGAAGTTCATGAGGCAGGTGGAGTTGTTTTGGCACTGGAAGAGCTGTGCTGCTGCTTCGGGCAGTTGCCATTCACCACCGCCCTGAGTTCCCTAGGTGTCATAGCCACTTTCAGACATATGTGGTGCCAGAGCACTTGGTTTCCATGGCAGCGGGAAATGGCTTGGGCGCTGAACTTGTGTTTGGCTGTGGAGTTTTGACCGCCTTGAGTGAGGAGCTCCATGTGAGTTTAGTGTATGTGCTCAACCTGCTTGATTCCATCCCACTGGGCTCCATGGGCATTGGACCGGAAGTGACCCAACAGGGTTTACTAGATAGCTGCTAGCACAGCTGATGGTATGTGAAGTGAATGAGCAGGTGGAGTTGTTTTGGCACTGGAAGAGCTGTGCTGCTGCTTCGGGCAGTTGCCATTCACCACCGCCCTGAGTTCCCTAGGTGTCATAGCCACTTTCAGACATATGTGGTGCCAGAGCACTTGGTTTCCATGGCAGCGGGAAATGGCTTGGGCGCTGAACTTGTGTTTGGCTGTGGAGTTTTGAGCGCCTTGAGTGAGGAGCTCCATGTGAGTTTAGTGTGGGTGCTCAACCTGCTTGATTCCATCCCACTGGGCTCAATGGGCATTGGACCGGAAGTGACCAAACAGGGTTTCCTAGATAGCTGCTAGCACAGCTGATGGTATGTGAAGTTCATGACTGAGGTGGAGTTGTTTTGGCACTGGAAGAGCTGTGCTGCTGCTTCGGGCAGTTGCCATTCACCACCGCCCTGAGTTCCCTAGATGTCATATCCACTTTCAGACATATGTGGTGCCAGAGCACTTGGTTTCCATGGCAGCGGGAAATGGCTTGGGCGCTGAACTTGTGTTTGGCTGTGGAGTTTTGAGCGCCTTGAGTGAGGAGCTCCATGTGAGTTTAGTGTGGGTGCTCAACCTGCTTGATTCCATCCCACTGGGCTCAATGGGCATTGGACCGGAAGTGACCAAACAGGGTTTCCTAGCTAGCTGCTAGCACAGCTGATGGTATGTGAAGTTCATGACTGAGGTGGAGTTGTTTTGGCACTGGAAGAGCTGTGCTGCTGCTTCGGGCAGTTGCCATTCACCAAAGCCCTGAATTCCCTAGATGTCATATCCACTTTCAGACATATGTGGTGCCAGAGCACTTGGTTTCCATGGCAGCGGGAAATGGCTTGGGCGCTGAACTTGTGTTTGGCTGTGGAGTTTTGAGCGCCTTGAGTGAGGAGCTCCATGTGAGTTTAGTGTGGGTGCTCAACCTGCTTGATTCCATCCCACTGGGCTCAATGGGCATTGGACCGGAAGTGACCAAACAGGGTTTCCTAGCTAGCTGCTAGCACAGCTGATGGTATGTGAAGTTCATGACTGAGGTGGAGTTGTTTTGGCACTGGAAGAGCTGTGCTGCTGCTTCGGGCAGTTGCCATTCACCACCGCCCTGAGTTCCCTAGGTGTCATAGCCACTTTCAGACATATGTGGTGCCAGAGCACTTGGTTTCCATGGCAGCGGGAAATGGCTTGGGCGCTGAACTTGTGTTTGGCTGATGAGTTTTGAGCGCCTTGAGTGAGGAGCTCCATGTGAGTTTAGTGTGGGTGCTCAACCTGCTTGATTCCATCCCACTGGGCTCAATGGGCATTGGACCGGAAGTGACCAAACAGGGTTTCCTAGATAGCTGCTAGCACAGCTGATGGTATGTGAAGTTCATGAGGCAGGTGAAGTTGGTTTTGGCACTGGAAGAGCTGTGCTGCTGCTTCGGGCAGTTGCCATTCACCACCGCCCTGAGTTCCCTAGGTGTCATAGCCACTTTCAGACATATGTGGTGCCAGAGCACTTGGTTTCCATGGCAGCGGGAAATGGCTTGGGCGCTGAACTTGTGTTTGGCTGTGGAGTTTTGAGCGCCTTGAGTGAGGAGCTCCATGTGAGTTTAGTGTGGGTGCTCAACCTGCTTGATTCCATCCCACTGGGCTCAATGGGCATTGGACCGGAAGTGACCAAACAGGGTTTCCTAGATAGCTGCTAGCACAGCTGATGGTATGTGAAGACCATGACTGAGGTGGAGTTGTTTTGGCACTGGAAGAGCTGTGCTGCTGCTTCAGGCAGTTGCCATTCACCACCGCCCTGAGTTCCCTAGGTGTCATAGCCACTTTCAGACATATGTGGTGCCAGAGCACTTGGTTTCCACGGCACCAGGAAATTGCTTGTGGGCTAAACTTGTGTTTGGCTGTGCAGGTTTTGAGCGCCTTGAGTGAGGAGCTCCATGTGAGTTTAGTGTGGGTGCTCAACCTGCTTGATTCCATCCCACTGGGCTCAATGGGCATTGGACCGGAAGTGACCCAACAGGGTTTCCTAGCTAGCTGCTAGCACAGCTGATGGTATGTGAAGTTCATGAGGCAGGTGGAGTTGTTTTTGGCACTGGAAGAGCTGTGCTGCTGCTTCGGGCAGTTGCCATTCACCACCGCCCTGAGTTCCCTAGGTGTCATATCCACTTTCAGACATATGTGGTGCCAGAGCACTTGGTTTCCATGGCAGCGGGAAATGGCTTGGGCGCTGAACTTGTGTTTGGCTGTGGAGTTTTGAGCGCCTTGAGTGAGGAGCTCCATGTGAGTTTAGTGTGGGTGCTCAACCTGCTTGATTCCATCCCACTGGGCTCAATGGGCATTGGACCGGAAGTGACCAAACAGGGTTTCCTAGATAGCTGCTAGCAGAGCTGATGGTATGTGAATGAGGCAGGTGGAGTTGTTTTGGCACTGGAAGAGCTGTGCTGCTGCTTCGGGCAGTTGCCATTCACCACCGCCGTGAGTTCCCTTGGTGTCATATCCACTTTCAGACATATGTGGTGCCAGAGCACTTGGTTTCCATGGCAGCGGGAAATGGCTTGGGCGCTGAACTTGTGTTTGGCTGTGGAGTTTTGAGCGCCTTGAGTGAGGAGCTCCATGTGAGTTTAGTGTGGGTGCTCAACCTGCTTGATTCCATCCCACTGGGCTCAGTGGGCATTGGACCGGAAGTGACCCAACAGGGTTTCCTAGATAGCTGCTAGCACAGCTGATGGTATGTGAAGTTCATGACTGAGGTGGAGTTGTTTTGGCACTGGAAGAGCTGTGCTGCTGCTTCGGGCAGTTGCCATTCACCAAAGCCCTGAGTTCCCTAGATGTCATATCCACTTTCAGACATATGTGGTGCCAGAGCACTTGGTTTCCATGGCAGCGGGAAATGGCTTGGGCGCTGAACTTGTGTTTGGCTGTGGAGTTTTGAGCGCCTTGAGTGAGGAGCTCCATGTGAGTTTAGTGTGGGTGCTCAACCTGCTTGATTCCATCCCACTGGGCTCAATGGGCATTGGACCGGAAGTGACCAAACAGGGTTTCCTAGATAGCTGCTAGCACAGCTGATGGTATGTGAAGTCCATGACTGAGGTGGAGTTGTTTTGGCACTGGAAGAGCTGTGCTGCTGCTTCGGGCAGTTGCCATTCACCACCGCCCTGAGTTCCCTAGGTGTCATAGCCACTTTCAGACATATGTGGTGCCAGAGCACTTGGTTTCCACGGCACCAGGAAATTGCTTGTGGGCTAAACTTGTGTTTGGCTTTGCAGGTTTTGAGCTTCTTGAGTGAGGAGCTCCATGTGAGTTTAGTGTGGGTGCTCAACCTGCTTGATTCCATCCCACTGGGCTCAATGGGCATTGGACCGGAAGTGACCCAACAGGGTTTCCTAGATAGCTGCTAGCACAGCTGATGGTATGTGAAGTGAATGAGGCAGGTGGAGTTGTTTTGGCACTGGAAGAGCTGTGCTGCTGCTTCGGGCAGTTGCCATTCACCACCGCCCTGAGTTCCCTAGGTGTCATATCCACTTTCAGACATATATGGTGCCAGAGCACTTGGTTTCCATGGCAGCGGGAAATGGCTTGGGCGCTGAACTTGTGTTTGGCTTTGGAGTTTTGAGCGCCTTGAGTGAGGATTTCCATGTGAGTTTAGTGTGGGTGCTCAACCTGCTTGATTCCATCCCACTGGGCTCAGTGGGCATTGGACCGGAAGTGACCAAACAGGGTTTCCTAGATAGCTGCTAGCACAGCTGATGGTATGTGAAGTGAATGAGGCAGGTGGAGTTGTTTTGGCACTGGAAGAGCTGTGCTGCTGCTTCGGGCAGTTGCCATTCACCAAAGCCCTGAGTTCCCTAGATGTCATATCCACTTTCAGACATATGTGGTGCCAGAGCACTTGGTTTCCATGGCAGCGGGAAATGGCTTGGGCGCTGAACTTGTGTTTGGCTGTGGAGTTTTGAGCGCCTTGAGTGAGGAGCTCCATGTGAGTTTAGTGTGGGTGCTCAACCTGCTTGTTTCCATCCCACTGGGCTCCATGGGCATTGGACCGGAAGTGACCAAACAGGGTTTTCTAGATAGCTGCTAGCACAGCTGATGGTATGTGAAGTCCATGACTGAGGTGGAGTTGTTTTGGCACTGGAAGAGCTGTGCTGCTGCTTCGGGCAGTTGCCATTCACCACCGCCCTGAGTTCCCTAGGTGTCATAGCCACTTTCAGACATATGTGGTGCCAGAGCACTTGGTTTCCACGGCACCAGGAAATTGCTTATGGGCTAAACTTGTGTTTGGCTGTGGAGTTTTGAGCGCCTTGAGTGAGGAGCTCCATGTGATTTTATTGTGGGTGCTCAACCTGCTTGATTCCATCCCACTGGGCTCAAAGGGCATTGGAGCGGAAGTGACCAAACAGGGTTTCCTAGATAGCTGCTAGCACAGCTGATGGTATGTGAAGTGAATGAGGCAGGTGGAGTTGTTTTGGCACTGGAAGAGCTGTGCTGCTGCTTCGGGCAGTTGCCATTCACCACCGCCCTGAGTTCCCTAGGTGTCATAGCCACTTTCAGACATATGTGGTGCCAGAGCACTTGGTTTCCATGGCGTCGGGAAATGGCTTGGGCGCTGAACTTGTGTTTGGCTGTGGAGTTTTGAGCGCCTTGAGTGAGGAGCTCCATGTGAGTTTAGTGTGGGTGCTCAACCTGCTTGATTCCATCCCACTGGGCTCAATGGGCATTGGACCGGAAGTGACCAAACAGGGTTTCCTAGATAGCTGCTAGCACAGCTGATGGTATGTGAAGTTCATGAGGCAGGTGAAGTTGGTTTTGGCACTGGAAGAGCTGTGCTGCTGCTTCGGGCAGTTGCCATTCACCACCGCCCTGAGTTCCCTAGGTGTCATAGCCACTTTCAGACATATGTGGTGCCAGAGCACTTGGTTTCCATGGCAGCGGGAAATGGCTTGGGCGCTGAACTTGTGTTTGGCTGTGGAGTTTTGAGCGCCTTGAGTGAGGAGCTCCATGTGAGTTTAGTGTGGGTGCTCAACCTGCTTGATTCCATCCCACTGGGCTCAATGGGCATTGGACCGGAAGTGACCAAACAGGGTTTCCTAGATAGCTGCTAGCACAGCTGATGGTATGTGAAGTGAATGAGGCAGGTGGAGTTGTTTTGGCACTGGAAGAGCTGTGCTGCTGCTTCGGGCAGTTGCCATTCACCACTGCCGTGAGTTCCCTAGGTGTCATATCCACTTTCAGACATATGTGGTGCCAGAGCACTTGGTTTCCATGGCAGCGGGAAATGGCTTCGGCGCTGAACTTGTGTTTGGCTGTGGAGTTTTGAGCGCCTTGAGTGAGAAGCTCCATGTGAGTTTAGTGTGGGTGCTCAACCTGCTTGTTTCCATCCCACTGGGCTCCATGGGCATTGGACCGGAAGTGACCAAACAGGGTTTCCTAGATAGCTGCTAGCACAGCTGATGGTATGTGAAGTCCATGACTGAGGTGGAGTTGTTTTGGCACTGGAAGAGCTGTGCTGCTGCTTCGGGCAGTTGCCATTCACCACCGCCCTGAGTTCCCTAGGTGTCATAGCCACTTTCAGACATATGTGGTGCCAGAGCACTTGGTTTCCACGGCACCAGGAAATTGCTTATGGGCTAAACTTGTGTTTGGCTGTGGAGTTTTGAGCGCCTTGAGTGAGGAGCTCCATGTGAGTTTAGTGTGGGTGCTCAACCTGCTTGATTCCATCCCACTGGGCTCAAAGGGCATTGGACCGGAAGTGACCAAACAGGGTTTCCTAGATAGCTGCTAGCACAGCTGATGGTATGTGAAGTGAATGAGGCAGGTGGAGTTGTTTTGGCACTGGAAGAGCTGTGCTGCTGCTTCGGGCAGTTGCCATTCACCACCGCCCTGAGTTCCCTAGGTGTCATAGCCACTTTCAGACATATGTGGTGCCAGAGCACTTGGTTTCCACGGCACCAGGAAATTGCTTGGGCGCTGAACTTGTGTTTGGCTGTGGAGTTTTGAGCGCCTTGAGTGAGGAGCTCCATGTGATTTTATTGTGGGTGCTCAACCTGCTTGATTCCATCCCACTGGGCTCAAAGGGCATTGGAGCGGAAGTGACCAAACAGGGTTTCCTAGATAGCTGCTAGCACAGCTGATGGTATGTGAAGTGAATGAGGCAGGTGGAGTTGTTTTGGCACTGGAAGAGCTGTGCTGCTGCTTCGGGCAGTTGCCATTCACCACCGCCCTGAGTTCCCTAGGTGTCATAGCCACTTTCAGACATATGTGGTGCCAGAGCACTTGGTTTCCATGGCGTCGGGAAATGGCTTGGGCGCTGAACTTGTGTTTGGCTGTGGAGTTTTGAGCGCCTTGAGTGAGGAGCTCCATGTGAGTTTAGTGTGGGTGCTCAACCTGCTTGATTCCATCCCACTGGGCTCAATGGGCATTGGACCGGAAGTGACCAAACAGGGTTTCCTAGATAGCTGCTAGCACAGCTGATGGTATGTGAAGTTCATGAGGCAGGTGAAGTTGGTTTTGGCACTGGAAGAGCTGTGCTGCTGCTTCGGGCAGTTGCCATTCACCACCGCCCTGAGTTCCCTAGGTGTCATAGCCACTTTCAGACATATGTGGTGCCAGAGCACTTGGTTTCCATGGCAGCGGGAAATGGCTTGGGCGCTGAACTTGTGTTTGGCTGTGGAGTTTTGAGCGCCTTGAGTGAGGAGCTCCATGTGAGTTTAGTGTGGGTGCTCAACCTGCTTGATTCCATCCCACTGGGCTCAATGGGCATTGGACCGGAAGTGACCAAACAGGGTTTCCTAGATAGCTGCTAGCACAGCTGATGGTATGTGAAGTGAATGAGGCAGGTGGAGTTGTTTTGGCACTGGAAGAGCTGTGCTGCTGCTGCGGGCAGTTGCCATTCACCACTGCCGTGAGTTCCCTAGGTGTCATATCCACTTTCAGACATATGTGGTGCCAGAGCACTTGGTTTCCATGGCAGCGGGAAATGGCTTCGGCGCTGAACTTGTGTTTGGCTGTGGAGTTTTGAGCGCCTTGAGTGAGAAGCTCCATGTGAGTTTAGTGTGGGTGCTCAACCTGCTTGTTTCCATCCCACTGGGCTCCATGGGCATTGGACCGGAAGTGACCAAACAGGGTTTCCTAGATAGCTGCTAGCACAGCTGATGGTATGTGAAGTCCATGACTGAGGTGGAGTTGTTTTGGCACTGGAAGAGCTGTGCTGCTGCTTCGGGCAGTTGCCATTCACCACCGCCCTGAGTTCCCTAGGTGTCATAGCCACTTTCAGACATATGTGGTGCCAGAGCACTTGGTTTCCACGGCACCAGGAAATTGCTTATGGGCTAAACTTGTGTTTGGCTGTGGAGTTTTGAGAGCCTTGAGTGAGGAGCTCCATGTGAGTTTAGTGTGGGTGCTCAACCTGCTTGATTCCATCCCACTGGGCTCAAAGGGCATTGGACCGGAAGTGACCAAACAGGGTTTCCTAGATAGCTGCTAGCACAGCTGATGGTATGTGAAGTGAATGAGGCAGGTGGAGTTGTTTTGGCACTGGAAGAGCTGTGCTGCTGCTTCGGGCAGTTGCCATTCACCACCGCCCTGAGTTCCCTAGGTGTCATAGCCACTTTCAGACATATGTGGTGCCAGAGCACTTGGTTTCCATGGCAGCGGGAAATGGCTTGGGCGCTGAACTTGTGTTTGGCTGTGGAGTTTTGAGCGCCTTGAGTGAGGAGCTCCATGTGAGTTTAGTGTGGGTGCTCAACCTGCTTGTTTCCATCCCACTGGGCTCCATGGGCATTGGACCGGAAGTGACCAAACAGGGTTTCCTAGATAGCTGCTAGCACAGCTGATGGTATGTGAAGTTCATGAGGCAGGTGAAGTTGGTTTTGGCACTGGAAGAGCTGTGCTGCTGCTTCGGGCAGTTGCCATTCACCACCGCCCTGAGTTCCCTAGGTGTCATAGCCACTTTCAGACATATGTGGTGCCAGAGCACTTGGTTTCCATGGCAGCGGGAAATGGCTTGGGCGCTGAACTTGTGTTTGGCTGTGGAGTTTTGAGCGCCTTGAGTGAGGAGCTCCATGTGAGTTTAGTGTGGGTGCTCAACCTGCTTGATTCCATCCCACTGGGCTCCATGGGCATTGGACCGGAAGTGACCCAACAGGGTTTCCTAGATAGCTGCTAGCACAGCTGATGGTATGTGAAGTGAATGAGGCAGGTGGAGTTGTTTTGGCACTGGAAGAGCTGTGCTGCTGCTTCGGGCAGTTGCCATTCACCACTGCCGTGAGTTCCCTAGGTGTCATATCCACTTTCAGACATATGTGGTGCCAGAGCACTTGGTTTCCATGGCAGCGGGAAATGGCTTGGGCGCTGAACTTGTGTTTGGCTGTGGAGTTTTGAGCGCCTTGAGTGAGGAGCTCCATGTGAGTTTAGTGTGGGTGCTCAACGTGCTTGATTCCATCCCACTGGGCTCAGTGGGCATTGGACCGGAACTGACCAAACAGGGTTTCCTAGATAGCTGCTAGCACAGCTGATGGTATGTGAAGTGAATGAGGCAGGTGGAGTTGTTTTGGCACTGGAAGAGCTGTGCTGCTGCTTCTGGCAGTTGCCATTCACCACCGCCCTGAGTTCCCTAGATGTCATATCCACTTTCAGACATATGTGGTGCCAGAGCACTTGGTTTCCATGGCAGCGGGAAATGGCTTGGGCGCTGAACTTGTGTTTGGCTGATGAGTTTTGAGCGCCTTGAGTGAGGAGCTCCATGTGAGTTCAGTGTGGGTGCTCAACCTGCTTGATTCCATCCCACTGGGCTCAATGGGCATTGGACCGGAAGTGACCAAACAGGGTTTCCTAGATAGCTGCTAGCACAGCTGATGGTATGTGAAGTCCATGACTGAGGTGGATTTGTTTTGGCACTGGAAGAGCTGTGCTGCTGCTTCGGGCAGTTGCCATTCACCACCGCCCTGAGTTCCCTAGGTGTCATAGCCACTTTCAGACATATGTGGTGCCAGAGCACTTGGTTTCCACGGCACCAGGAAATTGCTTGTGGGCTAAACTTGTGTTTGGCTTTGCAGGTTTTGAGCGCCTTGAGTGAGGAGCTCCATGTGAGTTTAGTGTGGGTGCTCAACCTGCTTGATTCCATCCCACTGGGCTCAATGGGCATTGGACCGGAAGTGACCAAACAGGGTTTCCTAGATAGCTGCTAGCACAGCTGATGGTATGTGAAGTTCATGACTGAGGTGGAGTTGTTTTGGCACTGGAAGAGCTGTGCTGCTGCTTCGGGCAGTTGCCATTCACCACCGCCCTGAGTTCCCTAGGTGTCATATCCACTTTCAGACATATGTGGTGCCAGAGCACTTGGTTTCCATGGCAGCGGGAAATGGCTTGGGCGCTGAACTTGTGTTTGGCTGTGGAGTTATGAGCGCCTTGAGTGAGGAGCTCCATGTGAGTTTAGTGTGGGTGCTCAACCTGCTTGATTCCATCCCACTGGGCTCAATGGGCATTGGACCGGAAGTGACCCAACAGGGTTTCCTAGATAGCTGCTAGCACAGCTGATGGTATGTGAAGTGAATGAGGCAGGTGGAGTTGTTTTGGCACTGGAAGAGCTGTGCTGCTGCTTCGGGCAGTTGCCATTCACCACCGCCCTGAGTTCCCTAGGTGTCATAGCCACTTTCAGACATATGTGGTGCCAGAGCACTTGGTTTCCATGGCAGCGGGAAATGGCTTGGGCGCTGAACTTGTGTTTGGCTGTGGAGTTTTGAGCGCCTTGAGTGAGGAGCTCCATGTGAGTTTAGTGTGGGTGCTCAACCTGCTTGATTCCATCCCACTGGGCTCAATGGGCATTGGACCAGAAGTGACCAAACAGGGTTTCCTAGATAGCTGCTAGCACAGCTGATGGTATGTGAAGTGAATGAGGCAGGTGGAGTTGTTTTGGCACTGGAAGAGCTGTGCTGCTGCTTCGGGCAGTTGCCATTCACCACTGCCGTGAGTTCCCTTGGTGTCATATCCACTTTCAGACATATGTGGTGCCAGAGCACTTGGTTTCCATGGCAGCGGGAAATGGCTTGGGCGCTGAACTTGTGTTTGGCTGTGGAGTTTTGAGCGCCTTGAGTGAGGAGCTCCATGTGAGTTTAGTGTGGGTGCTCAACCTGCTTGATTCCATCCCACTGGGCTCAATGGGCATTGGACCGGAAGTGACCCAACAGGGTTTCCTAGATAGCTGCTAGCACAGCTGATGGTATGTGAAGTGAATGAGGCAGGTGGAGTTGTTTTGGCACTGGAAGAGCTGTGCTGCTGCTTCGGGCAGTTGCCATTCACCACTGCCGTGAGTTCCCTTGGTGTCATATCCACTTTCAGACATATGTGGTGCCAGAGCACTTGGTTTCCATGGCAGCGGGAAATGGCTTGGGCGCTGAACTTGTGTTTCGCTGTGGAGTTTTGAGCGCCTTGAGTGAGGAGCTCCATGTGAGTTTAGTGTGGGTGCTCAACGTGCTTGATTCCATCCCACTGGGCTCAGTGGGCATTGGACCGGAACTGACCAAACAGGGTTTCCTAGATAGCTGCTAGCACAGCTGATGGTATGTGAAGTGAATGAGGCAGGTGGAGTTGTTTTGGCACTGGAAGAGCTGTGCTGCTGCTTCTGGCAGTTGCCATTCACCACCGCCCTGAGTTCCCTAGATGTCATATCCACTTTCAGACATATGTGGTGCCAGAGCACTTGGTTTCCATGGCAGCGGGAAATGGCTTGGGCGCTGAACTTGTGTTTGGCTGTGGAGTTTTGAGCGCCTTGAGTGAGGAGCTCCATGTGAGTTCAGTGTGGGTGCTCAACCTGCTTGATTCCATCCCACTGGGCTCAATGGGCATTGGACCGGAAGTGACCAAACAGGGTTTCCTAGATAGCTGCTAGCACAGCTGATGGTATGTGAAGTCCATGACTGAGGTGGATTTGTTTTGGCACTGGAAGAGCTGTGCTGCTGCTTCGGGCAGTTGCCATTCACCACCGCCCTGAGTTCCCTAGGTGTCATAGCCACTTTCAGACATATGTGGTGCCAGAGCACTTGGTTTCCACGGCACCAGGAAATTGCTTGTGGGCTAAACTTGTGTTTGGCTTTGCAGGTTTTGAGCGCCTTGAGTGAGGAGCTCCATGTGAGTTTAGTGTGGGTGCTCAACCTGCTTGATTCCATCCCACTGGGCTCAATGGGCATTGGACCGGAAGTGACCAAACAGGGTTTCCTAGATAGCTGCTAGCACAGCTGATGGTATGTGAAGTGAATGAGGCAGGTGGAGTTGTTTTGGCACTGGAAGAGCTGTGCTGCTGCTTCGGGCAGTTGCCATTCACCACCGCCCTGAGTTCCCTAGGTGTCATAGCCACTTTCAGACATATGTGGTGCCAGAGCACTTGGTTTCCATGGCAGCGGGAAATGGCTTGGGCGCTGAACTTGTGTTTGGCTGTGGAGTTTTGAGCGCCTTGAGTGAGGAGCTCCATGTGAGTTTAGTGTGGGTGCTCAACCTGCTTGATTCCATCCCACTGGGCTCAATGGGCATTGGACCGGAAGTGACCAAACAGGGTTTCCTAGATAGCTGCTAGCACAGCTGATGGTATGTGAAGTTCATGACTGAGGTGGAGTTGTTTTGGCACTGGAAGAGCTGTGCTGCTGCTTCGGGCAGTTGCCATTCACCACCGCCCTGAGTTCCCTAGGTGTCATATCCACTTTCAGACATATGTGGTGCCAGAGCACTTGGTTTCCATGGCAGCGGGAAATGGCTTGGGCGCTGAACTTGTGTTTGGCTGTGGAGTTATGAGCGCCTTGAGTGAGGAGCTCCATGTGAGTTTAGTGTGGGTGCTCAACCTGCTTGATTCCATCCCACTGGGCTCAATGGGCATTGGACCGGAAGTGACCCAACAGGGTTTCCTAGATAGCTGCTAGCACAGCTGATGGTATGTGAAGTGAATGAGGCAGGTGGAGTTGTTTTGGCACTGGAAGAGCTGTGCTGCTGCTTCGGGCAGTTGCCATTCACCACCGCCCTGAGTTCCCTAGGTGTCATAGCCACTTTCAGACATATGTGGTGCCAGAGCACTTGGTTTCCATGGCAGCGGGAAATGGCTTGGGCGCTGAACTTGTGTTTGGCTGTGGAGTTTTGAGCGCCTTGAGTGAGGAGCTCCATGGTAGTTTAGTGTGGGTGCTCAACCTGCTAGATTCCATCCCACTGGGCTCCATGGGCATTGGACCGGAAGTGACCAAACAGGGTTTCCTAGATAGCTGCTAGCACAGCTGATGGTATGTGAAGTTCATGACTGAGGTGGAGTTGTTTTGGCACTGGAAGAGCTGTGCTGCTGCTTCGGGCAGTTGCCATTCACCACCGCCCTGAGTTCCCTAGGTGTCATAGCCACTTTCAGACAAATGTGGTGCCAGAGCACTTGGTTTCCATGGCAGCGGGAAATGGCTTGGGCGCTGAACTTGTGTTTGGCTGTGGAGTTTTAAGCGCCTTGAGTGAGGAGCTCCATGTTAGTTTAGTGTGGGTGCTCATCCTGCTTGATTCCATCACACTGTGCTCAATGGACATTGGACTGGAAGTGACCAAACAGGGTTTCCTAGATAGCTGCTAGCACAGCTGATGGTATGTGAAGTTCATGAGGCAGGTGGAGTTGTTTTGGCACTGGAAGAGCTGTGCTGCTGCTTCGGGCAGTTGCCATTCACCACCGCCCTGAGTTCCCTAGGTGTCATATCCACTTTCAGACATATGTGGTGCCAGAGCACTTGGTTTCCATGGCAGCGGGAAATGGCTTGGGCGCTGAACTTGTGTTTGGCTGTGGAGTTTTGACCGCCTTGAGTGAGGAGCTCCATGTGAGTTTAGTGTATGTGCTCAACCTGCTTGATTCCATCCCACTGGGCTCCATGGGCATTGGACCGGAAGTGACCCAACAGGGTTTACTAGATAGCTGCTAGCACAGCTGATGGTATGTGAAGTGAATGAGCAGGTGGAGTTGTTTTGGCACTGGAAGAGCTGTGCTGCTGCTTCGGGCAGTTGCCATTCACCACCGCCCTGAGTTCCCTAGGTGTCATAGCCACTTTCAGACATATGTGGTGCCAGAGCACTTGGTTTCCATGGCAGCGGGAAATGGCTTGGGCGCTGAACTTGTGTTTGGCTGTGGAGTTTTGAGCGCCTTGAGTGAGGAGCTCCATGTGAGTTTAGTGTGGGTGCTCAACCTGCTTGATTCCATCCCACTGGGCTCAATGGGCATTGGACCGGAAGTGACCAAACAGGGTTTCCTAGATAGCTGCTAGCACAGCTGATGGTATGTGAAGTTCATGACTGAGGTGGAGTTGTTTTGGCACTGGAAGAGCTGTGCTGCTGCTTCGGGCAGTTGCCATTCACCACCGCCCTGAGTTCCCTAGATGTCATATCCACTTTCAGACATATGTGGTGCCAGAGCACTTGGTTTCCATGGCAGCGGGAAATGGCTTGGGCGCTGAACTTGTGTTTGGCTGTGGAGTTTTGAGCGCCTTGAGTGAGGAGCTCCATGTGAGTTTAGTGTGGGTGCTCAACCTGCTTGATTCCATCCCACTGGGCTCAATGGGCATTGGACCGGAAGTGACCAAACAGGGTTTCCTAGCTAGCTGCTAGCACAGCTGATGGTATGTGAAGTTCATGACTGAGGTGGAGTTGTTTTGGCACTGGAAGAGCTGTGCTGCTGCTTCGGGCAGTTGCCATTCACCACCGCCCTGAGTTCCCTAGGTGTCATAGCCACTTTCAGACATATGTGGTGCCAGAGCACTTGGTTTCCACGGCACCAGGAAATTGCTTGTGGGCTAATCTTGTGTTTGGCTGTGGAGTTTTGAGCGCCTTGAGTGAGGAGCTCCATGTGAGTTTAGTGTGGGTGCTCAACCTGCTTGATTCCATCCCACTGGGCTCAATGGGCATTGGACCGGAAGTGACCAAACAGGGTTTCCTAGATAGCTGCTAGCACAGCTGATGGTATGTGAAGTTCATGACTGAGGTGGAGTTGTTTTGGCACTGGAAGAGCTGTGCTGCTGCTTCGGGCAGTTGCCATTCACCACCGCCCTGAATTCCCTAGGTATCATAGCCACTTTCAGACATATGTGGTGCCAGAGCACTTGGTTTCCATGGCAGCGGGAAATGGCTTGGGCGCTGAACTTGTGTTTGGCTGTGGAGTTATGAGCGCCTTGAGTGAGGAGCTCCATGTGAGTTTAGTGTGGGTGCTCAACCTGCTTGATTCCATCCCACTGGGCTCAATGGGCATTGGACCGGAAGTGACCCAACAGGGTTTCCTAGATAGCTGCTAGCACAGCTGATGGTATGTGAAGTGAATGAGGCAGGTGGAGTTGTTTTGGCACTGGAAGAGCTGTGCTGCTGCTTCGGGCAGTTGCCATTCACCACCGCCCTGAGTTCCCTAGGTGTCATAGCCACTTTCAGACATATGTGGTGCCAGAGCACTTGGTTTCCATGGCAGCGGGAAATGGCTTGGGCGCTGAACTTGTGTTTGGCTGATGAGTTTTGAGCGCCTTGAGTGAGGAGCTCCATGTGAGTTTAGTGTGGGTGCTCAACCTGCTTGATTCCATCCCACTGGGCTCAATGGGCATTGGACCGGAAGTGACCAAACAGGGTTTCCTAGATAGCTGCTAGCACAGCTGATGGTATGTGAAGTTCATGACTGAGGTGGAGTTGTTTTGGCACTGGAAGAGCTGTGCTGCTGCTTCGGGCAGTTGCCATTCACCACCGCCCTGAATTCCCTAGGTGTCATATCCACTTTCAGACATATGTGGTGCCAGAGCACTTGGTTTCCATGGCAGCGGGAAATGGCTTGGGCGCTGAACTTGTGTTTGGCTGTGGAGTTTTGAGCGCCTTGAGTGAGGAGCTCCATGTGAGTTTAGTGTGGGTGCTCAACCTGCTTGATTCCATCCCACTGGGCTCAATGGGCATTGGACCAGAAGTGACCAAACAGGGTTTCCTAGATAGCTGCTAGCACAGCTGATGGTATGTGAAGTGAATGAGGCAGGTGGAGTTGTTTTGGCACTGGAAGAGCTGTGCTGCTGCTTCGGGCAGTTGCCATTCACCACCGCCCTGAGTTCCCTAGGTGTCATAGCCACTTTCAGACATATGTGGTGCCAGAGCACTTGGTTTCCATGGCGTCGGGAAATGGCTTGGGCGCTGAACTTGTGTTTGGCTGTGGAGTTTTGAGCGCCTTGAGTGAGGAGCTCCATGTGAGTTTAGTGTGGGTGCTCAACCTGCTTGATTCCATCCCACTGGGCTCAATGGGCATTGGACCGGAAGTGACCAAACAGGGTTTCCTAGATAGCTGCTAGCACAGCTGATGGTATGTGAAGTCCATGACTGAGGTGGATTTGTTTTGGCACTGGAAGAGCTGTGCTGCTGCTTCGGGCAGTTGCCATTCACCACCGCCCTGTGTTCCCTAGGTGTCATAGCCACTTTCAGACATATGTGGTGCCAGAGCACTTGGTTTCCACGGCACCAGGAAATTGCTTGTGGGCTAAACTTGTGTTTGGCTTTGCAGGTTTTGAGCGCCTTGAGTGAGGAGCTCCATGTGAGTTTAGTGTGGGTGCTCAACCTGCTTGATTCCATCCCACTGGGCTCAATGGGCATTGGACCGGAAGTGACCAAACAGGGTTTCCTAGCTAGCTGCTAGCACAGCTGATGGTATGTGAAGTTCATGACTGAGGTGGAGTTGTTTTGGCACTGGAAGAGCTGTGCTGCTGCTTCGGGCAGTTGCCAATCACCACCGCCCTGAATTCCCTAGATGTCATATCCACTTTCAGACATATGTGGTGCCAGAGCACTTGGTTTCCATGGCAGCGGGAAATGGCTTGGGCGCTGAACTTGTGTTTGGCTGTGGAGTTTTGAGCGCCTTGAGTGAGGAGCTCCATGTGAGTTTAGTGTGGGTGCTCAACCTGCTTGATTCCATCCCACTGGGCTCAATGGGCATTGGACCGGAAGTGACCCAACAGGGTTTCCTAGATAGCTGCTAGCACAGCTGATGGTATGTGAAGTGAATGAGGCAGGTGGAGTTGTTTTGGCACTGGAAGAGCTGTGCTGCTGCTTCGGGCAGTTGCCATTCACCATTGCCCTGAGTTCCCTAGGTGTCATAGCCACTTTCAGACATATGTGGTGCCAGAGCACTTGGTTTCCATGGCAGCGGGAAATGGCTTGGGCGCTGAACTTGTGTTTGGCTGTGGAGTTTTGAGCGCCTTGAGTGAGGAGCTCCATGGTAGTTTAGTGTGGGTGCTCAACCTGCTTGATTCCATCCCACTGGGCTCAATGGGCATTGGACCGGAAGTGACCCAACAGGGTTTCCTAGATAGCTGCTAGCACAGCTGATGGTATGTGAAGTGAATGAGGCAGGTGGAGTTGTTTTGGCACTGGAAGAGCTGTGCTGCTGCTTCGGGCAGTTGCCATTCACCACCGCCCTGAGTTCCCTAGGTGTCATATCCACTTTCAGACATATGTGGTGCCAGAGCACTTGGTTTCCATGGCAGCGGGAAATGGCTTGGGCGCTGAACTTGTGTTTGGCTGTGGAGTTTTGAGCGCCTTGAGTGAGGAGCTCCATGTGAGTTTAGTGTGGGTGCTCAACCTGCTTGATTCCATCCCACTGGGCTCAATGGGCATTGGACCGGAAGTGACCAAACAGGGTTTCCTAGATAGCTAGTAGCACAGCTGATGGTATGTGAAGTGAATGAGGCAGGTGGAGTTGTTTTGGCACTGGAAGAGCTGTGCTGCTGCTTCGGGCAGTTGCCATTCACCACCGCCCTGAGTTCCCTAGGTGTCATAGCCACTTTCAGACAAATGTGGTGCCAGAGCACTTGGTTTCCATGGCAGCGGGAAATGGCTTGGGCGCTGAACTTGTGTTTGGCTGTGGAGTTTTAAGCGCCTTGAGTGAGGAGCTCCATGTTAGTTTAGTGTGGGTGCTCATCCTGCTTGATTCCATCACACTGTGCTCAATGTACATTGGACTGGAAGTGACCAAACAGGGTTTCCTAGATAGCTGCTAGCACAGCTGATGGTATGTGAAGTTCATGAGGCAGGTGGAGTTGTTTTGGCACTGGAAGAGCTGTGCTGCTGCTTCGGGCAGTTGCCATTCACCACCGCCCTGAGTTCCCTAGGTGTCATATCCACTTTCAGACATATGTGGTGCCAGAGCACTTGGTTTCCATGGCAGCGGGAAATGGCTTGGGCGCTGAACTTGTGTTTGGCTGTGGAGTTTTGACCGCCTTGAGTGAGGAGCTCCATGTGAGTTTAGTGTGGGTGCTCAACCTGCTTGATTCCATCCCACTGGGCTCCATGGGCATTGGACCGGAAGTGACCCAACAGGGTTTACTAGATAGCTGCTAGCACAGCTGATGGTATGTGAAGTGAATGAGCAGGTGGAGTTGTTTTGGCACTGGAAGAGCTGTGCTGCTGCTTCGGGCAGTTGCCATTCACCACCGCCCTGAGTTCCCTAGGTGTCATAGCCACTTTCAGACATATGTGGTGCCAGAGCACTTGGTTTCCATGGCAGCGGGAAATGGCTTGGGCGCTGAACTTGTGTTTGGCTGTGGAGTTTTGAGCGCCTTGAGTGAGGAGCTCCATGTGAGTTTAGTGTGGGTGCTCAACCTGCTTGATTCCATCCCACTGGGCTCAATGGGCATTGGACCGGAAGTGACCAAACAGGGTTTCCTAGATAGCTGCTAGCACAGCTGATGGTATGTGAAGTTCATGACTGAGGTGGAGTTGTTTTGGCACTGGAAGAGCTGTGCTGCTGCTTCGGGCAGTTGCCATTCACCACCGCCCTGAGTTCCCTAGATGTCATATCCAATTTCAGACATATGTGGTGCCAGAGCACTTGGTTTCCATGGCAGCGGGAAATGGCTTGGGCGCTGAACTTGTGTTTGGCTGTGGAGTTTTGAGCGCCTTGAGTGAGGAGCTCCATGTGAGTTTAGTGTGGGTGCTCAACCTGCTTGATTCCATCCCACTGGGCTCAATGGGCATTGGACCGGAAGTGACCAAACAGGGTTTCCTAGCTAGCTGCTAGCACAGCTGATGGTATGTGAAGTGAATGAGGCAGGTGGAGTTGTTTTGGCACTGGAAGAGCTGTGCTGCTGCTTCGGGCAGTTGCCATTCACCACAGCCCTGAGTTCCCTAGATGTCATATCCACTTTCAGACATATGTGGTGCCAGAGCACTTGGTTTCCATGGCAGCGGGAAATGGCTTGGGCGCTGAACTTGTGTTTGTCTGTGGAGTTTTGAGCGCCTTGAGTGAGGAGCTCCATGTGAGTTTAGTGTGGGTGCTCAACCTGCTTGATTCCATCCCACTGGGCTCAATGGGCATTGGACCGGAAGTGACCAAACAGGGTTTCCTAGATAGCTGCTAGCACAGCTGATGGTATGTGAAGTTCATGACTGAGGTGGAGTTGTTTTGGCACTGGAAGAGCTGTGCTGCTGCTTCGGGCAGTTGCCATTCACCACCGCCCTGAGTTCCCTAGGTGTCATAGCCACTTTCAGACATATGTGGTGCCAGAGCACTTGGTTTCCATGGCAGCGGGAAATGGCTTGGGCGCTGAACTTGTGTTTGGCTGTGGAGTTTTGAGCGCCTTGAGTGAGGAGCTCCATGTGAGTTTAGTGTGGGTGCTCAACCTGCTTGATTCCATCCCACTGGGCTCAATGGGCATTGGACCGGAAGTGACCAAACAGGGTTTCCTAGATAGCTGCTAGCACAGCTGATGGTATGTGAAGACCATGACTGAGGTGGAGTTGTTTTGGCACTGGAAGAGCTGTGCTGCTGCTTCAGGCAGTTGCCATTCACCACCGCCCTGAGTTCCCTAGGTGTCATAGCCACTTTCAGACATATGTGGTGCCAGAGCACTTGGTTTCCACGGCACCAGGAAATTGCTTATGGGCTAAACTTGTGTTTGGCTGTGCAGGTTTTGAGCGCCTTGAGTGAGGAGCTCCATGTGAGTTTAGTGTGGGTGCTCAACCTGCTTGATTCCATCCCACTGGGCTCAATGGGCATTGGACCGGAAGTGACCAAACAGGGTTTCCTAGATAGCTGCTAGCACAGCTGATGGTATGTGAAGTTCATGACTGAGGTGGAGTTGTTTTGGCACTGGAAGAGCTGTGCTGCTGCTTCGGGCAGTTGCCAATCACCACCGCCCTGAATTCCCTAGATGTCATATCCACTTTCAGACATATGTGGTGCCAGAGCACTTGGTTTCCATGGCAGCGGGAAATGGCTTGGGCGCTGAACTTGTGTTTGGCTGTGGAGTTTTGAGCGCCTTGAGTGAGGAGCTCCATGTGAGTTTAGTGTGGGTGCTCAACCTGCTTGATTCCATCCCACTGGGCTCAATGGGCATTGGACCGGAAGTGACCCAACAGGGTTTCCTAGATAGCTGCTAGCACAGCTGATGGTATGTGAAGTGAATGAGGCAGGTGGAGTTGTTTTGGCACTGGAAGAGCTGTGCTGCTGCTTCGGGCAGTTGCCATTCACCATTGCCCTGAGTTCCCTAGGTGTCATAGCCACTTTCAGACATATGTGGTGCCAGAGCACTTGGTTTCCATGGCAGCGGGAAATGGCTTGGGCGCTGAACTTGTGTTTGGCTGTGGAGTTTTGAGCGCCTTGAGTGAGGAGCTCCATGGTAGTTTAGTGTGGGTGCTCAACCTGCTTGATTCCATCCCACTGGGCTCAATGGGCATTGGACCGGAAGTGACCCAACAGGGTTTCCTAGATAGCTGCTAGCACAGCTGATGGTATGTGAAGTGAATGAGGCAGGTGGAGTTGTTTTGGCACTGGAAGAGCTGTGCTGCTGCTTCGGGCAGTTGCCATTCACCACCGCCCTGAGTTCCCTAGGTGTCATATCCACTTTCAGACATATGTGGTGCCAGAGCACTTGGTTTCCATGGCAGCGGGAAATGGCTTGGGCGCTGAACTTGTGTTTGGCTGTGGAGTTTTGAGCGCCTTGAGTGAGGAGCTCCATGTGAGTTTAGTGTGGGTGCTCAACCTGCTTGATTCCATCCCACTGGGCTCAATGGGCATTGGACCGGAAGTGACCAAACAGGGTTTCCTAGATAGCTAGTAGCACAGCTGATGGTATGTGAAGTGAATGAGGCAGGTGGAGTTGTTTTGGCACTGGAAGAGCTGTGCTGCTGCTTCGGGCAGTTGCCATTCACCACCGCCCTGAGTTCCCTAGGTGTCATAGCCACTTTCAGACAAATGTGGTGCCAGAGCACTTGGTTTCCATGGCTGCGGGAAATGGCTTGGGCGCTGAACTTGTGTTTGGCTGTGGAGTTTTAAGCGCCTTGAGTGAGGAGCTCCATGTTAGTTTAGTGTGGGTGCTCATCCTGCTTGATTCCATCACACTGTGCTCAATGTACATTGGACTGGAAGTGACCAAACAGGGTTTCCTAGATAGCTGCTAGCACAGCTGATGGTATGTGAAGTTCATGAGGCAGGTGGAGTTGTTTTGGCACTGGAAGAGCTGTGCTGCTGCTTCGGGCAGTTGCCATTCACCACCGCCCTGAGTTCCCTAGGTGTCATATCCACTTTCAGACATATGTGGTGCCAGAGCACTTGGTTTCCATGGCAGCGGGAAATGGCTTGGGCGCTGAACTTGTGTTTGGCTGTGGAGTTTTGACCGCCTTGAGTGAGGAGCTCCATGTGAGTTTAGTGTGGGTGCTCAACCTGCTTGATTCCATCCCACTGGGCTCCATGGGCATTGGACCGGAAGTGACCCAACAGGGTTTACTAGATAGCTGCTAGCACAGCTGATGGTATGTGAAGTGAATGAGCAGGTGGAGTTGTTTTGGCACTGGAAGAGCTGTGCTGCTGCTTCGGGCAGTTGCCATTCACCACCGCCCTGAGTTCCCTAGGTGTCATAGCCACTTTCAGACATATGTGGTGCCAGAGCACTTGGTTTCCATGGCAGCGGGAAATGGCTTGGGCGCTGAACTTGTGTTTGGCTGTGGAGTTTTGAGCGCCTTGAGTGAGGAGCTCCATGTGAGTTTAGTGTGGGTGCTCAACCTGCTTGATTCCATCCCACTGGGCTCAATGGGCATTGGACCGGAAGTGACCAAACAGGGTTTCCTAGATAGCTGCTAGCACAGCTGATGGTATGTGAAGTTCATGACTGAGGTGGAGTTGTTTTGGCACTGGAAGAGCTGTGCTGCTGCTTCGGGCAGTTGCCATTCACCACCGCCCTGAGTTCCCTAGATGTCATATCCACTTTCAGACATATGTGGTGCCAGAGCACTTGGTTTCCATGGCAGCGGGAAATGGCTTGGGCGCTGAACTTGTGTTTGGCTGTGGAGTTTTGAGCGCCTTGAGTGAGGAGCTCCATGTGAGTTTAGTGTGGGTGCTCAACCTGCTTGATTCCATCCCACTGGGCTCAATGGGCATTGGACCGGAAGTGACCAAACAGGGTTTCCTAGCTAGCTGCTAGCACAGCTGATGGTATGTGAAGTGAATGAGGCAGGTGGAGTTGTTTTGGCACTGGAAGAGCTGTGCTGCTGCTTCGGGCAGTTGCCATTCACCACAGCCCTGAGTTCCCTAGATGTCATATCCACTTTCAGACATATGTGGTGCCAGAGCACTTGGTTTCCATGGCAGCGGGAAATGGCTTGGGCGCTGAACTTGTGTTTGTCTGTGGAGTTTTGAGCGCCTTGAGTGAGGAGCTCCATGTGAGTTTAGTGTGGGTGCTCAACCTGCTTGATTCCATCCCACTGGGCTCAATGGGCATTGGACCGGAAGTGACCAAACAGGGTTTCCTAGATAGCTGCTAGCACAGCTGATGGTATGTGAAGTTCATGACTGAGGTGGAGTTGTTTTGGCACTGGAAGAGCTGTGCTGCTGCTTCGGGCAGTTGCCATTCACCACCGCCCTGAGTTCCCTAGATGTCATATCCACTTTCAGACATATGTGGTGCCAGAGCACTTGGTTTCCATGGCAGCGGGAAATGGCTTGGGCGCTGAACTTGTGTTTGGCTGTGGAGTTTTGAGCGCCTTGAGTGAGGAGCTCCATGTGAGTTTAGTGTGGGTGCTCAACCTGCTTGATTCCATCCCACTGGGCTCAATGGGCATTGGACCGGAAGTGACCAAACAGGGTTTCCTAGCTAGCTGCTAGCACAGCTGATGGTATGTGAAGTGAATGAGGCAGGTGGAGTTGTTTTGGCACTGGAAGAGCTGTGCTGCTGCTTCGGGCAGTTGCCATTCACCACAGCCCTGAGTTCCCTAGATGTCATATCCACTTTCAGACATATGTGGTGCCAGAGCACTTGGTTTCCATGGCAGCGGGAAATGGCTTGGGCGCTGAACTTGTGTTTGTCTGTGGAGTTTTGAGCGCCTTGAGTGAGGAGCTCCATGTGAGTTTAGTGTGGGTGCTCAACCTGCTTGATTCCATCCCACTGGGCTCAATGGGCATTGGACCGGAAGTGACCAAACAGGGTTTCCTAGATAGCTGCTAGCACAGCTGATGGTATGTGAAGTTCATGACTGAGGTGGAGTTGTTTTGGCACTGGAAGAGCTGTGCTGCTGCTTCGGGCAGTTGCCATTCACCACCGCCCTGAGTTCCCTAGGTGTCATAGCCACTTTCAGACATATGTGGTGCCAGAGCACTTGGTTTCCATGGCAGCGGGAAATGGCTTGGGCGCTGAACTTGTGTTTGGCTGTGGAGTTTTGAGCGCCTTGAGTGAGGAGCTCCATGTGAGTTTAGTGTGGGTGCTCAACCTGCTTGATTCCATCCCACTGGGCTCAATGGGCATTGGACCGGAAGTGACCAAACAGGGTTTCCTAGATAGCTGCTAGCACAGCTGATGGTATGTGAAGACCATGACTGAGGTGGAGTTGTTTTGGCACTGGAAGAGCTGTGCTGCTGCTTCAGGCAGTTGCCATTCACCACCGCCCTGAGTTCCCTAGGTGTCATAGCCACTTTCAGACATATGTGGTGCCAGAGCACTTGGTTTCCACGGCACCAGGAAATTGCTTATGGGCTAAACTTGTGTTTGGCTGTGCAGGTTTTGAGCGCCTTGAGTGAGGAGCTCCATGTGAGTTTAGTGTGGGTGCTCAACCTGCTTGATTCCATCCCACTGGGCTCAATGGGCATTGGACCGGAAGTGACCAAACAGGGTTTCCTAGATAGCTGCTAGCACAGCTGATGGTATGTGAAGTTCATGAAGCAGGTGGAGTTGTTTTGGCACTGGAAGAGCTGTGCTGCTGCTTCGGGCAGTTGCCATTCACCACCGCCCTGAGTTCCCTAGGTGTCATATCCACTTTCAGACATATGTGGTGCCAGAGCACTTGGTTTCCATGGCAGCGGGAAATGGCTTGGGCGCTGAACTTGTGTTTGGCTGTGGAGTTTTGAGCGCCTTGAGTGAGGAGCTCCATGTGAGTTTAGTGTGGGTGCTCAACCTGCTTGATTCCATCCCACTGGGCTCAATGGGCATTGGACCGGAAGTGACCAAACAGGGTTTCCTAGATAGCTGCTAGCACAGCTGATGGTATGTGAAGTGAATGAGGCAGGTGGAGTTGTTTTGGCACTGGAAGAGCTGTGCTGCTGCTTCGGGCAGTTGCCATTCACCACCGCCCTGAGTTCCCTAGGTGTCATAGCCACTTTCAGACATATGTGGTGCCAGAGCACTTGGTTTCCATGGCAGCGGGAAATGGCTTGGGCGCTGAACTTGTGTTTGGCTGTGGAGTTTTGAGCGCCTTGAGTGAGGAGCTCCATGTGAGTTTAGTGTGGGTGCTCAACCTGCTTGATTCCATCCCACTGGGCTCAATGGGCATTGGACCGGAAGTGACCAAACAGGGTTTCCTAGATAGCTGCTAGCACAGCTGATGGTATGTGAATGAGGCAGGTGGAGTTGTTTTGGCACTGGAAGAGCTGTGCTGCTGCTTCGGGCAGTTGCCATTCACCACTGCCGTGAGTTCCCTTGGTGTCATATCCACTTTCAGACATATGTGGTGCCAGAGCACTTGGTTTCCATGGCAGCGGGAAATGGCTTGGGCGCTGAACTTGTGTTTGGCTGTGGAGTTTTGAGCGCCTTGAGTGAGGAGCTCCATGTGAGTTTAGTGTGGGTGCTCAACCTGCTTGATTCCATCCCACTGGGCTCAGTGGGCATTGGACCGGAAGTGACCAAACAGGGTTTCCTAGATAGCTGCTAGCACAGCTGATGGTACGTGAAGTTCATGACTGAGGTGGAGTTGTTTTGGCACTGGAAGAGCTGTGCTGCTGCTTCGGGCAGTTGCCATTCACCACCGCCCTGAGTTCCCTAGATGTCATATCCACTTTCAGACATATGTGGTGCCAGAGCACTTGGTTTCCATGGCAGCGGGAAATGGCTTGGGCGCTGAACTTGTGTTTGGCTGTGGAGTTTTGAGCGCCTTGAGTGAGGAGCTCCATGTGAGTTTAGTGTGGGTGCTCAGCCTGCTTGATTCCATCCCACTGGGCTCAATGGGCATTGGACCGGAAGTGACCAAACAGGGTTTCCTAGATAGCTGCTAGCACAGCTGATGGTATGTGAAGTCCATGACTGAGGTGGAGTTGTTTTGGCACTGGAAGAGCTGTGCTGCTGCTTCGGGCAGTTGCCATTCACCACCGCCCTGAGTTCCCTAGGTGTCATAGCCACTTTCAGACATATGTGGTGCCAGAGCACTTGGTTTCCACGGCACCAGGAAATTGCTTGTGGGCTAAACTTGTGTTTGGCTTTGCAGGTTTTGAGCTTCTTGAGTGAGGAGCTCCATGTGAGTTTAGTGTGGGTGCTCAACCTGCTTGATTCCATCCCACTGGGCTCAATGGGCATTGGACCGGAAGTGACCCAACAGGGTTTCCTAGATAGCTGCTAGCACAGCTGATGGTATGTGAAGTGAATGAGGCAGGTGGAGTTGTTTTGGCACTGGAAGAGCTGTGCTGCTGCTTCGGGCAGTTGCCATTCACCACCGCCCTGAGTTCCCTAGGTGTCATATCCACTTTCAGACATATATGGTGCCAGAGCACTTGGTTTCCATGGCAGCGGGAAATGGCTTGGGCGCTGAACTTGTGTTTGGCTTTGGAGTTTTGAGCGCCTTGAGTGAGGAGCTCCATGGTAGTTTAGTGTGGGTGCTCAACCTGCTTGATTCCATCCCACTGGGCTCAGTGGGCATTGGACCGGAAGTGACCAAACAGGGTTTCCTAGATAGCTGCTAGCACAGCTGATGGTATGTGAAGTGAATGAGGCAGGTGGAGTTGTTTTGGCACTGGAAGAGCTGTGCTGCTGCTTCGGGCAGTTGCCATTCACCACCGCCCTGAGTTCCCTAGATGTCATATCCACTTTCAGACATATGTGGTGCCAGAGCACTTGGTTTCCATGGCAGCGGGAAATGGCTTGGGCGCTGAACTTGTGTTTGGCTGTGGAGTTTTGAGCGCCTTGAGTGAGGAGCTCCATGTGAGTTTAGTGTGGGTGCTCAACCTGCTTGTTTCCATCCCACTGGGCTCCATGGGCATTGGACCGGAAGTGACCAAACAGGGTTTCCTAGATAGCTGCTAGCACAGCTGATGGTATGTGAAGTCCATGACTGAGGTGGAGTTGTTTTGGCACTGGAAGAGCTGTGCTGCTGCTTCGGGCAGTTGCCATTCACCACCGCCCTGAGTTCCCTAGGTGTCATAGCCACTTTCAGACATATGTGGTGCCAGAGCACTTGGTTTCCACGGCACCAGGAAATTGCTTATGGGCTAAACTTGTGTTTGGCTGTGGAGTTTTGAGCGCCTTGAGTGAGGAGCTCCATGTGAGTTTAGTGTGGGTGCTCAACCTGCTTGATTCCATCCCACTGGGCTCAAAGGGCATTGGACCGGAAGTGACCAAACAGGGTTTCCTAGATAGCTGCTAGCACAGCTGATGGTATGTGAAGTGAATGAGGCAGGTGGAGTTGTTTTGGCACTGGAAGAGCTGTGCTGCTGCTTCGGGCAGTTGCCATTCACCACCGCCCTGAGTTCCCTAGGTGTCATAGCCACTTTCAGACATATGTGGTGCCAGAGCACTTGGTTTCCATGGCAGCGGGAAATGGCTTGGGCGCTGAACTTGTGTTTGGCTGTGGAGTTTTGAGCGCCTTGAGTGAGGAGCTCCATGTGAGTTTAGTGTGGGTGCTCAACCTGCTTGATTCCATCCCACTGGGCTCAATGGGCATTGGACCGGAAGTGACCAAACAGGGTTTCCTAGATAGCTGCTAGCACAGCTGATGGTATGTGAAGTTCATGAGGCAGGTGAAGTTGGTTTTGGCACTGGAAGAGCTGTGCTGCTGCTTCGGGCAGTTGCCATTCACCACCGCCCTGAGTTCCCTAGGTGTCATAGCCACTTTCAGACATATGTGGTGCCAGAGCACTTGGTTTCCATGGCAGCGGGAAATGGCTTGGGCGCTGAACTTGTGTTTGGCTGTGGAGTTTTGAGCGCCTTGAGTGAGGAGCTCCATGTGAGTTTAGTGTGGGTGCTCAACCTGCTTGATTCCATCCCACTGGGCTCAATGGGCATTGGACCGGAAGTGACCAAACAGGGTTTCCTAGCTAGCTGCTAGCACAGCTGATGGTATGTGAAGTGAATGAGGCAGGTGGAGTTGTTTTGGCACTGGAAGAGCTGTGCTGCTGCTTCGGGCAGTTGCCATTCACCACCGCCCTGAGTTCCCTAGGTGTCATAGCCACTTTCAGACATATGTGGTGCCAGAGCACTTGGTTTCCATGGCAGCGGGAAATGGCTTGGGCGCTGAACTTGTGTTTGGCTGTGGAGTTTTGAGCGCCTTGAGTGAGGAGCTCCATGTGAGTTTAGTGTGGGTGCTCAACCTGCTTGATTCCATCCCACTGGGCTCAATGGGCATTGGACCGGAAGTGACCAAACAGGGTTTCCTAGATAGCTGCTAGCACAGCTGATGGTATGTGAAGTTCATGACTGAGGTGGAGTTGTTTTGGCACTGGAAGAGCTGTGCTGCTGCTTCGGGCAGTTGCCATTCTCCACCGCCCTGAGTTCCCTAGGTGTCATAGCCACTTTCAGACATATGTGGTGCCAGAGCACTTGGTTTCCATGGCAGCGGGAAATGGCTTGGGCGCTGAACTTGTGTTTGGCTGTGGAGTTTTGCGCGCCTTGAGTGAGGAGCTCCATGTGAGTTTAGTGTGGGTGCTCAACCTGCTTGATTCCATCCCACTGGGCTCAATGGGCATTGGACCGGAAGTGACCAAAAAGTGTTTCCTAGATAGCTGCTAGCACAGCTGATGGTATGTGAAGTTCATGAGGCAGGTGAAGTTGGTTTTGGCACTGGAAGAGCTGTGCTGCTGCTTCGGGCAGTTGCCATTCACCACCGCCCTGAGTTCCCTAGGTGTCATAGCCACTTTAAGACATATGTGGTGCCAGAGCACTTGGTTTCCATGGCAGCGGGAAATGGCTTGGGCGCTGAACTTGTGTTTGGCTGTGGAGTTTTGAGCGCCTTGAGTGAGGAGCTCCATGTGAGTTTAGTGTGGGTGCTCAACCTGCTTGATTCCATCCCACTGGGCTCAGTGGGCATTGGACCGGACGTGACCAAACAGGATTTCCTAGATAGCTGCTAGCACAGCTGATGGTATGTGAAGTTCATGAGGCAGGTGGAGTTGTTTTGGCACTGGAAGAGCTGTGCTGCTGCTTCGGGCAGTTGCCATTCACCAAAGCCCTGAGTTCCCTAGATGTCATATCCACTTTCAGACATATGTGGTGCCAGAGCACTTGGTTTCCATGGCAGCGGGAAATGGCTTGGGCGCTGAACTTGTGTTTGGCTGTGGAGTTTTGAGCGCCTTGAGTGAGGAGCTCCATGTGAGTTTAGTGTGGGTGCTCAACCTGCTTGTTTCCATCCCAATGGGCTCCATGGGCATTGGACCGGAAGTGACCAAACAGGGTTTCCTAGATAGCTGCTAGCACAGCTGATGGTATGTGAAGTTCATGAGTCAGGTGGAGTTGTTTTGGCACTGGAAGAGCTGTGCTGCTGCTTCGGGCAGTTGCCATTCACCAAAGCCCTGAGTTCCCTAGATGTCATATCCACTTTCAGACATATGTGGTGCCAGAGCACTTGGTTTCCATGGCAGCGGGAAATGGCTTGGGCGCTGAACTTGTGTTTGGCTGTGGAGTTTTGAGCGCCTTGAGTGAGGAGCTCCATGTGAGTTTAGTGTGGGTGCTCAACCTGCTTGTTTCCATCCCACTGGGCTCAATGGGCATTGGACCGGAAGTGACCAAACAGGGTTTCCTAGATAGCTGCTAGCACAGCTGATGGTATGTGAAGTGAATGAGGCAGGTGGAGTTGTTCTGGCACTGGAAGAGCTGTGCTGCTGCTTGGGGCAGTTGCCATTCACCACCGCCCTGAGTTCCCTAGGTGTCATAGCCACTTTCAGACATATGTGGTGCCAGAGCACTTGGTTTCCATGGCAGCGGGAAATGGCTTGGGCGCTGAACTTGTGTTTGGCTGTGGAGTTTTGAGCGCCTTGAGTGAGGAGCTCCATGTGAGTTTAGTGTGGGTGCTCAACCTGCTTGATTCCATCCCACTGGGCTCAATGGGCATTGGACCGGAAGTGACCAAAAAGGGTTTCCTAGATAGCTGCTAGCACAGCTGATGGTATGTGAAGTTCATGAGGCAGGTGAAGTTGGTTTTGGCACTGGAAGAGCTGTGCTGCTGCTTCGGGCAGTTGCCATTCACCACCGCCCTGAGTTCCCTAGGTGTCATAGCCACTTTCAGACATATGTGGTGCCAGAGCACTTGGTTTCCATGGCAGCGGGAAATGGCTTGGGCGCTGAACTTGTGTTTGGCTGTGGAGTTTTGAGCGCCTTGAGTGAGGAGCTCCATGTGAGTTTAGTGTGGGTGCTCAACCTGCTTGATTCCATCCCACTGGGCTCAGTGGGCATTGGACCGGAAGTGACCAAACAGGGTTTCCTAGATAGCTGCTAGCACAGCTGATGGTATGTGAAGTGAATGAGGCAGGTGGAGTTGTTTTGGCACTGGAAGAGCTGTGCTGCTGCTTCGGGCAGTTGCCATTCACCACCGCCCTGAGTTCCCTAGGTGTCATAGCCACTTTCAGACATATGTGGTGCCAGAGCACTTGGTTTCCATGGCAGCGGGAAATGGCTTGGGCGCTGAACTTGTGTTTGGCTGTGGAGTTTTGAGCGCCTTGAGTGAGGAGCTCCATGTGAGTTTACTGTGGGTGCTCAACCTGCTTGTTTCCATCCCAATGGGCTCCATGGGCATTGGACCGGAAGTGACCAAACAGGGTTTCCTAGATAGCTGCTAGCACAGCTGATGGTATGTGAAGTCCATGACTGAGGTGGAGTTGTTTTGGCACTGGAAGAGCTGTGCTGCTGCTTCGGGCAGTTGCCATTCACCACCGCCCTGAGTTCCCTAGGTGTCATAGCCACTTTCAGACATATGTGGTGCCAGAGCACTTGGTTTCCACGGCACCAGGAAATTGCTTATGGGCTAAACTTGTGTTTGGCTGTGGAGTTTTGAGCGCCTTGAGTGAGGAGCTCCATGTGAGTTTAGTGTGGGTGCTCAACCTGCTTGATTCCATCCCACTGGGCTCAAAGGGCATTGGACCGGAAGTGACCAAACAGGGTTTCCTAGATAGCTGCTAGCACAGCTGATGGTATGTGAAGTGAATGAGGCAGGTGGAGTTGTTTTGGCACTGGAAGAGCTGTGCTGCTGCTTCGGGCAGTTGCCATTCACCACCGCCCTGAGTTCCCTAGGTGTCATAGCCACTTTCAGACATATGTGGTGCCAGAGCACTTGGTTTCCATGGCAGCGGGAAATGGCTTGGGCGCTGAACTTGTGTTTGGCTGTGGAGTTTTGAGCGCCTTGAGTGAGGAGCTCCATGTGAGTTTAGTGTGGGTGCTCAACCTGCTTGATTCCATCCCACTGGGCTCAATGGGCATTGGACCGGAAGTGACCAAACAGGGTTTCCTAGATAGCTGCTAGCACAGCTGATGGTATGTGAAGTGAATGAGGCAGGTGAAGTTGGTTTTGGCACTGGAAGAGCTGTGCTGCTGCTTCGGGCAGCTGCCATTCACCACCGCCCTGAGTTCCCTAGGTGTCATAGCCACTTTCAGACATATGTGGTGCCAGAGCACTTGGTTTCCATGGCAGCGGGAAATGGCTTGGGCGCTGAACTTGTGTTTGGCTGTGGAGTTTTGAGCGCCTTGAGTGAGGAGCTCCATGTGAGTTTAGTGTGGGTGCTCAACCTGCTTGATTCCATCCCACTGGGCTCAATGGGCATTGGACCGGAAGTGACCCAACAGGGTTTCCTAGATAGCTGCTAGCACAGCTGATGGTATGTGAAGTGAATGAGGCAGGTGGAGTTCTTTTGGCACTGGAAGAGCTGTGCTGCTGCTTCGGGCAGTTGCCATTCACCACCGCCCTGAGTTCCCTAGGTGTCATATCCACTTTCAGACATAAATGGTGCCAGAGCACTTGGTTTCCATGGCAGCGGGAAATGGCTTGGGCGCTGAACTTGTGTTTGGCTTTGGAGTTTTGAGCGCCTTGAGTGAGGAGTTCCATGTGAGTTTAGTGTGGGTGCTCAACCTGCTTGATTCCATCCCACTGGGCTCAGTGGGCATTGGACCGGAAGTGACCAAACAGGGTTTCCTAGATAGCTGCTAGCACAGCTGATGGTATGTGAAGTGAATGAGGCAGGTGGAGTTGTTTTGGCACTGGAAGAGCTGTGCTGCTGCTTCGGGCAGTTGCCATTCACCAAAGCCCTGAGTTCCCTAGATGTCATATCCACTTTCAGACATATGTGGTGCCAGAGCACTTGGTTTCCATGGCAGCGGGAAATGGCTTGGGCGCTGAACTTGTGTTTGGCTGTGGAGTTTTGAGCGCCTTGAGTGAGGAGCTCCATGTGAGTTTAGTGTGGGTGCTCAACCTGCTTGTTTCCATCCCACTGGGCTCCATGGGCATTGGACCGGAAGTGACCAAACAGGGTTTCCTAGATAGCTGCTAGCACAGCTGATGGTATGTGAAGTGAATGAGGCAGGTGGAGTTGTTCTGGCACTGGAAGAGCTGTGCTGCTGCTTCGGGCAGTTGCCATTCACCACCGCCCTGAATTCCCTAGGTGTCATAGCCACTTTCAGACATATGTGGTGCCAGAGCACTTGGTTTCCATGGCAGCGGGAAATGGCTTGGGCGCTGAACTTGTGTTTGGCTGTGGAGTTTTGAGCGCCTTGAGTGAGGAGCTCCATGTGAGTTTAGTGTGGGTGCTCAACCTGCTTGATTCCATCCCACTGGGCTCAATGGGCATTGGACCGGAAGTGACCAAACAGGGTTTCCTAGATAGCTGCTAGCACAGCTGATGGTATGTGAAGTTCATGAGGCAGGTGAAGTTGGTTTTGGCACTGGAAGAGCTGTGCTGCTGCTTCGGGCAGTTGCCATTCACCACCGCCCTGAGTTCCCTAGGTGTCATAGCCACTTTCAGACATATGTGGTGCCAGAGCACTTGGTTTCCATGGCAGCGGGAAATGGCTTGGGCGCTGAACTTGTGTTTGGCTGTGGAGTTTTGAGCGCCTTGAGTGAGGAGCTCCATGTGAGTTTAGTGTGGGTGCTCAACCTGCTTGATTCCATCCCACTGGGCTCAGTGGGCATTGGACCGGAAGTGACCAAACAGGATTTCCTAGATAGCTGCTAGCACAGCTGATGGTATGTGAAGTTCATGAGGCAGGTGGAGTTGTTTTGGCACTGGAAGAGCTGTGCTGCTGCTTCGGGCAGTTGCCATTCACCAAAGCCCTGAGTTCCCTAGATGTCATATCCACTTTCAGACATATGTGGTGCCAGAGCACTTGGTTTCCATGGCAGCGGGAAATGGCTTGGGCGCTGAACTTGTGTTTGGCTGTGGAGTTTTGAGCGCCTTGAGTGAGGAGCTCCATGTGAGTTTAGTGTGGGTGCTCAACCTGCTTGTTTCCATCCCACTGGGCTCCATGGGCATTGGACCGGAAGTGACCAAACAGGGTTTCCTAGATAGCTGCTAGCACAGCTGATGGTATGTGAAGTCCATGACTGAGGTGGAGTTGTTTTGGCACTGGAAGAGCTGTGCTGCTGCTTCGGGCAGTTGCCATTCACCACCGCCCTGAGTTCCCTAGGTGTCATAGCCACTTTCAGACATATGTGGTGCCAGAGCACTTGGTTTCCACGGCACCAGGAAATTGCTTATGGGCTAAACTTGTGTTTGGCTGTGGAGTTTTGAGCGCCTTGAGTGAGGAGCTCCATGTGAGTTTAGTGTGGGTGCTCAACCTGCTTGATTCCATCCCACTGGGCTCAAAGGGCATTGGACCGGAAGTGACCAAACAGGGTTTCCTAGATAGCTGCTAGCACAGCTGATGGTATGTGAAGTGAATGAGGCAGGTGGAGTTGTTTTGGCAGTGGAAGAGCTGTGCTGCTGCTTCGGGCAGTTGCCATTCACCACCGCCCTGAGTTCCCTAGGTGTCATAGCCACTTTCAGACATATGTGGTGCCAGAGCACTTGGTTTCCATGGCAGCGGGAAATGGCTTGGGCGCTGAACTTGTGTTTGGCTGTGGAGTTTTGAGCGCCTTGAGTGAGGAGCTCCATGTGAGTTTAGTGTGGGTGCTCAACCTGCTTGATTCCATCCCACTGGGCTCAATGGGCATTGGACCGGAAGTGACCAAACAGGGTTTCCTAGATAGCTGCTAGCACAGCTGATGGTATGTGAAGTTCATGAGGCAGGTGAAGTTGGTTTTGGCACTGGAAGAGCTGTGCTGCTGCTTCGGGCAGTTGCCATTCACCACCGCCCTGAGTTCCCTAGGTGTCATAGCCACTTTCAGACATATGTGGTGCCAGAGCACTTGGTTTCCATGGCAGCGGGAAATGGCTTGGGCGCTGAACTTGTGTTTGGCTGTGGAGTTTTGAGCGCCTTGAGTGAGGAGCTCCATGTGAGTTTAGTGTGGGTGCTCAACCTGCTTGATTCCATCCCACTGGGCTCAATGGGCATTGGACCGGAAGTGACCAAACAGGGTTTCCTAGATAGCTGCTAGCACAGCTGATGGTATGTGAAGTTCATGAGGCAGGTGGAGTTGTTTTGGCACTGGAAGAGCTGTGCTGCTGCTTCGGGCAGTTGCCATTCACCACCGCCCTGAGTTCCCTAGGTGTCATAGCCACTTTCAGACATATGTGGTGCCAGAGCACTTGGTTTCCATGGCAGCGGGAAATGGCTTGGGCGCTGAACTTGTGTTTGGCTGATGAGTTTTGAGCGCCTTGAGTGAGGAGCTCCATGTGAGTTTAGTGTGGGTGCTCAACCTGCTTGATTCCATCCCACTGGGCTCAATGGGCATTGGACCGGAAGTGACCAAACAGGGTTTCCTAGATAGCTGCTAGCACAGCTGATGGTATGTGAAGTGAATGAGGCAGGTGAAGTTGGTTTTGGCACTGGAAGAGCTGTGCTGCTGCTTCGGGCAGTTGCCATTCACCACCGCCCTGAGTTCTCTAGGTGTCATAGCCACTTTCAGACATATGTGGTGCCAGAGCACTTGGTTTCCATGGCGTCGGGAAATGGCTTGGGCGCTGAACTTGTGTTTGGCTGTGGAGTTTTGAGCGCCTTGAGTGAGGAGCTCCATGTGAGTTTAGTGTGGGTGCTCAACCTGCTTGATTCCATCCCACTGGGCTCAATGGGCATTGGACCGGAAGTGACCAAACAGGGTTTCCTAGATAGCTGCTAGCACAGCTGATGGTATGTGAAGTTCATGACTGAGGTGGAGTTGTTTTGGCACTGGAAGAGCTGTGCTGCTGCTTCAGGCAGTTGCCATTCACCACCGCCCTGAGTTCCCTAGGTGTCATAGCCACTTTCAGACATATGTGGTGCCAGAGCACTTGGTTTCCACGGCACCAGGAAATTGCTTGTGGGCTAAACTTGTGTTTGGCTGTGCAGGTTTTGAGCGCCTTGAGTGAGGAGCTCCATGTGAGTTTAGTGTGGGTGCTCAACCTGCTTGATTCCATCCCACTGGGCTCAATGGGCATTGGACCGGAAGTGACCCAACAGGGTTTCCTAGCTAGCTGCTAGCACAGCTGATGGTATGTGAAGTTCATGACTGAGGTGGAGTTGTTTTGGCACTGGAAGAGCTGTGCTGCTGCTTCGGGCAGTTGCCATTCACCACCGCCCTGAGTTCCCTAGGTGTCATATCCACTTTCAGACATATGTGGTGCCAGAGCACTTGGTTTCCATGGCAGCGGGAAATGGCTTGGGCGCTGAACTTGTGTTTGGCTGTGGAGTTTTGAGCGCCTTGAGTGAGGAGCTCCATGTGAGTTTAGTGTGGGTGCTCAACCTGCTTGATTCCATCCCACTGGGCTCAATGGGCATTGGACCGGAAGTGACCAAACAGGGTTTCCTAGATAGCTGCTAGCACAGCTGATGGTATGTGAAGTCCATGACTGAGGTGGAGTTGTTTTGGCACTGGAAGAGCTGTGCTGCTGCTTCAGGCAGTTGCCATTCACCACCGCCCTGAGTTCCCTAGGTGTCATAGCCACTTTCAGACATATGTGGTGCCAGAGCACTTGGTTTCCATGGCACCAGGAAATTGCTTGTGGGCTAAACTTGTGTTTGGCTTTGCAGGTTTTGAGCTTCTTGAGTGAGGAGCTCCATGTGAGTTTAGTGTGGGTGCTCAACCTGCTTGATTCCATCCCACTGGGCTCAAAGGGCATTGGACCGGAAGTGACCAAACAGGGTTTCCTAGATAGCTGCTAGCACAGCTGATGGTATGTGAAGTGAATGAGGCAGGTGGAGTTGTTTTGGCACTGGAAGAGCTGTGCTGCTGCTTCGGGCAGTTGCCATTCACCACCGCCCTGAGTTCCCTAGGTGTCATAGCCACTTTCAGACATATGTGGTGCCAGAGCACTTGGTTTCCATGGCAGCGGGAAATGGCTTGGGCGCTGAACTTGTGTTTGGCTGTGGAGTTTTGAGCGCCTTGAGTGAGGAGCTCCATGTGAGTTTAGTGTGGGTGCTCAACCTGCTTGATTCCATCCCACTGGGCTCAAAGGGCATTGGACCGGAAGTGACCAAACAGGGTTTCCTAGATAGCTGCTAGCACAGCTGATGGTATGTGAAGTGAATGAGGCAGGTGGAGTTGTTCTGGCACTGGAAGAGCTGTGCTGCTGCTTCGGGCAGTTGCCATTCACCACCGCCCTGAGTTCCCTAGGTGTCATAGCCACTTTCAGACATATGTGGTGCCAGAGCACTTGGTTTCCATGGCAGCGGGAAATGGCTTGGGCGCTGAACTTGTGTTTGGCTGTGGAGTTTTGAGCGCCTTGAGTGAGGAGCTCCATGTGAGTTTAGTGTGGGTGCTCAACCTGCTTGATTCCATCCCACTGGGCTCAATGGGCATTGGACCGGAAGTGACCAAACAGGGTTTCCTAGATAGCTGCTAGCACAGCTGATGGTATGTGAAGTTCATGAGGCAGGTGAAGTTGGTTTTGGCACTGGAAGAGCTGTGCTGCTTCGGGCAGTTGCCATTCACCACTGCCGTGAGTTCCCTAGGTGTCATATCCACTTTCAGACATATGTGGTGCCAGAGCACTTGGTTTCCATGGCAGCGGGAAATGGCTTGGGCGCTGAACTTGTGTTTGGCTGTGGAGTTTTGAGCGCCTTGAGTGAGGAGCTCCATGTGAGTTTAGTGTGGGTGCTCAACCTGCTTGTTTCCATCCCACTGGGCTCAAAGGGCATTGGACCGGAAGTGACCAAACAGGGTTTCCTAGATAGCTGCTAGCACAGCTGATGGTATGTGAAGTCCATGACTGAGGTGGAGTTGTTTTGGCACTGGAAGAGCTGTGCTGCTGCTTCGGGCAGTTGCCATTCACCACCGCCCTGAGTTCCCTAGGTGTCATAGCCACTTTCAGACATATGTGGTGCCAGAGCACTTGGTTTCCATGGCAGCGGGAAATGGCTTGGGCGCTGAACTTGTGTTTCGCTGTGGAGTTTTGAGCGCCTTGAGTGAGGAGCTCCATGTGAGTTTAGTGTGGGTGCTCAACCTGCTTGATTCCATCCCACTGGGCTCAGTGGGCATTGGACCGGAAGTGACCAAACAGGGTTTCCTAGATAGCTGCTAGCACAGCTGATGGTATGTGAAGTTCATGAGGCAGGTGGAGTTGTTTTGGCACTGGAAGAGCTGTGCTGCTGCTTCGGGCAGTTGCCATTCACCACCGCCCTGAGTTCCCTAGATGTCATATCCACTTTCAGACATATGTGGTGCCAGAGCTCTTGGTTTCCATGGCAGCGGGAAATGGCTTGGGCACTGAACTTGTGTTTGGCTGTGGAGTTTTGAGCGCCTTGAGTGAGGAGCTCCATGTGAGTTTAGTGTGGGTGCTCAACCTGCTTGATTCCATCCCACTGGGCTCAATGGGCATTGGACCGGAAGTGACCAAACAGGGTTTCCTAGATAGCTGCTAGCACAGCTAAATGGTATGTGAAGTCCATGACTGAGGTGGATTTGTTTTGGCACTGGAAGAGCTGTGCTGCTGCTTCGGGCAGTTGCCATTCACCACCGCCCTGAGTTCCCTAGGTGTCATAGCCACTTTCAGACATATGTGGTGCCAGAGCACTTGGTTTCCACGGCACCAGGAAATTGCTTGTGGGCTAAACTTGTGTTTGGCTGGGGAGTTTTTGAGCGCCTTGAGTGAGGAGCTCCATGTGAGTTTAGTGTGGGTGCTCAACCTGCTTGATTCCATCCCACTGGGCTCAATGGGCATTGGACCGGAAGTGACCCAACAGGGTTTCCTAGATAGCTGCTAGCACAGCTGATGGTATGTGAAGTTCATGACTGAGGTGGAGTTGTTTTGGCACTGGAAGAGCTGTGCTGCTGCTTCGGGCAGTTGCCATTCACCACCGCCCTGAGTTCCCTAGGTGTCATAGCCACTTTCAGACATATGTGGTGCCAGAGCACTTGGTTTCCATGGCAGCGGGAAATGGCTTGGGCGCTGAACTTGTGTTTGGCTGTGGAGTTTTGAGCGCCTTGAGTGAGGAGCTCCATGTGAGTTTAGTGTGGGTGCTCAACCTGCTTGTTTCCATCCCACTGGGCTCCATGGGCATTGGACCGGAAGTGACCAAACAGGGTTTCCTAGATAGCTGCTAGCACAGCTGATGGTATGTGAAGTGAATGAGGCAGGTGGAGTTGTTCTGGCACTGGAAGAGCTGTGCTGCTGCTTGGGGCAGTTGCCATTCACCACCGCCCTGAGTTCCCTAGGTGTCATAGCCACTTTCAGACATATGTGGTGCCAGAGCACTTGGTTTCCATGGCAGCGGGAAATGGCTTGGGCGCTGAACTTGTGTTTGGCTGTGGAGTTTTGAGCGCCTTGAGTGAGGAGCTCCATGTGAGTTTAGTGTGGGTGCTCAACCTGCTTGATTCCATCCCACTGGGCTCAATGGGCATTGGACCGGAAGTGACCAAAAAGGGTTTCCTAGATAGCTGCTAGCACAGCTGATGGTATGTGAAGTTCATGAGGCAGGTGAAGTTGGTTTTGGCACTGGAAGAGCTGTGCTGCTGCTTCGGGCAGTTGCCATTCACCACCGCCCTGAGTTCCCTAGGTGTCATAGCCACTTTCAGACATATGTGGTGCCAGAGCACTTGGTTTCCATGGCAGCGGGAAATGGCTTGGGCGCTGAACTTGTGTTTGGCTGTGGAGTTTTGAGCGCCTTGAGTGAGGAGCTATATGTGAGTTTAGTGTGGGTGCTCAACCTGCTTGATTCCATCCCACTGGGCTCAGTGGGCATTGGACCGGAAGTGACCAAACAGGGTTTCCTAGATAGCTGCTAGCACAGCTGATGGTATGTGAAGTGAATGAGGCAGGTGGAGTTGTTTTGGCACTGGAAGAGCTGTGCTGCTGCTTCGGGCAGTTGCCATTCACCACCGCCCTGAGTTCCCTAGGTGTCATAGCCACTTTCAGACATATGTGGTGCCAGATCACTTGGTTTCCATGGCAGCGGGAAATGGCTTGGGCGCTGAACTTGTGTTTGGCTGTGGAGTTTTGAGCGCCTTGAGTGAGGAGCTCCATGTGAGTTTAGTGTGGGTGCTCAACCTGCTTGTTTCCATCCCAATGGGCTCCATGGGCATTGGACCGGAAGTGACCAAACAGGGTTTCCTAGATAGCTGCTAGCACAGCTGATGCTATGTGAAGTCCATGACTGAGGTGGAGTTGTTTTGGCACTGGAAGAGCTGTGCTGCTGCTTCGGGCAGTTGCCATTCACCACCGCCCTGAGTTCCCTAGGTGTCATAGCCACTTTCAGACATATGTGGTGCCAGAGCACTTGGTTTCCACGGCACCAGGAAATTGCTTATGGGCTAAACTTGTGTTTGGCTGTGGAGTTTTGAGCGCCTTGAGTGAGGAGCTCCATGTGAGTTTAGTGTGGGTGCTCAACCTGCTTGATTCCATCCCACTGGGCTCAAAGGGCATTGGACCGGAAGTGACCAAACAGGGTTTCCTAGATAGCTGCTAGCACAGCTGATGGTATGTGAAGTGAATGAGGCAGGTGGAGTTGTTTTGGCACTGGAAGAGCTGTGCTGCTGCTTCGGGCAGTTGCCATTCACCACCGCCCTGAGTTCCCTAGGTGTCATAGCCACTTTCAGACATATGTGGTGCCAGAGCACTTGGTTTCCATGGCAGCGGGAAATGGCTTGGGCGCTGAACTTGTGTTTGGCTGATGAGTTTTGAGCGCCTTGAGTGAGGAGCTCCATGTGAGTTTAGTGTGGGTGCTCAACCTGCTTGATTCCATCCCACTGGGCTCAATGGGCATTGGACCGGAAGTGACCAAACAGGGTTTCCTAGATAGCTGCTAGCACAGCTGATGGTATGTGAAGTGAATGAGGCAGGTGAAGTTGGTTTTGGCACTGGAAGAGCTGTGCTGCTGCTTCGGGCAGTTGCCATTCACCACCGCCCTGAGTTCCCTAGGTGTCATAGCCACTTTCAGACATATGTGGTGCCAGAGCACTTGGTTTCCATGGCAGCGGGAAATGGCTTGGGCGCTGAACTTGTGTTTGGCTGTGGAGTTTTGAGCGCCTTGAGTGAGGAGCTCCATGTGAGTTTAGTGTGGGTGCTCAACCTGCTTGATTCCATCCCACTGAGCTCAATGGGCATTGGACCGGAAGTGACCCAACAGGGTTTCCTAGATAGCTGCTAGCACAGCTGATGGTATGTGAAGTGAATGAGGCAGGTGGAGTTCTTTTGGCACTGGAAGAGCTGTGCTGCTGCTTCGGGCAGTTGCCATTCACCACCGCCCTGAGTTCCCTAGGTGTCATATCCACTTTCAGACATAAATGGTGCCAGAGCACTTGGTTTCCATGGCAGCGGGAAATGGCTTGGGCGCTGAACTTGTGTTTGGCTTTGGAGTTTTGAGCGCCTTGAGTGAGGAGTTCCATGTGAGTTTAGTGTGGGTGCTCAACCTGCTTGATTCCATCCCACTGGGCTCAGTGGGCATTGGACCGGAAGTGACCAAACAGGGTTTCCTAGATAGCTGCTAGCACAGCTGATGGTATGTGAAGTGAATGAGGCAGGTGGAGTTGTTTTGGCACTGGAAGAGCTGTGCTGCTGCTTCGGGCAGTTGCCATTCACCAAAGCCCTGAGTTCCCTAGATGTCATATCCACTTTCAGACATATGTGGTGCCAGAGCACTTGGTTTCCATGGCAGCGGGAAATGGCTTGGGCGCTGAACTTGTGTTTGGCTGTGGAGTTTTGAGCGCCTTGAGTGAGGAGCTCCATGTGAGTTTAGTGTGGGTGCTCAACCTGCTTGTTTCCATCCCACTGGGCTCCATGGGCATTGGACCGGAAGTGACCAAACAGGGTTTCCTAGATAGCTGCTAGCACAGCTGATGGTATGTGAAGTGAATGAGGCAGGTGGAGTTGTTCTGGCACTGGAAGAGCTGTGCTGCTGCTTCGGGCAGTTGCCATTCACCACCGCCCTGAATTCCCTAGGTGTCATAGCCACTTTCAGACATATGTGGTGCCAGAGCACTTGGTTTCCATGGCAGCGGGAAATGGCTTGGGCGCTGAACTTGTGTTTGGCTGTGGAGTTTTGAGCGCCTTGAGTGAGGAGCTCCATGTGAGTTTAGTGTGGGTGCTCAACCTGCTTGATTCCATCCCACTGGGCTCAATGGGCATTGGACCGGAAGTGACCAAAAAGGGTTTCCTAGATAGCTGCTAGCACAGCTGATGGTATGTGAAGTTCATGAGGCAGGTGAAGTTGGTTTTGGCACTGGAAGAGCTGTGCTGCTGCTTCGGGCAGTTGCCATTCACCACCGCCCTGAGTTCCCTAGGTGTCATAGCCACTTTCAGACATATGTGGTGCCAGAGCACTTGGTTTCCATGGCAGCGGGAAATGGCTTGGGCGCTGAACTTGTGTTTGGCTGTGGAGTTTTGAGCGCCTTGAGTGAGGAGCTCCATGTGAGTTTAGTGTGGGTGCTCAACCTGCTTGATTCCATCCCACTGGGCTCAGTGGGCATTGGACCGGAAGTGACCAAACAGGATTTCCTAGATAGCTGCTAGCACAGCTGATGGTATGTGAAGTTCATGAGGCAGGTGGAGTTGTTTTGGCACTGGAAGAGCTGTGCTGCTGCTTCGGGCAGTTGCCATTCACCAAAGCCCTGAGTTCCCTAGATGTCATATCCACTTTCAGACATATGTGGTGCCAGAGCACTTGGTTTCCATGGCAGCGGGAAATGGCTTGGGCGCTGAACTTGTGTTTGGCTGTGGAGTTTTGAGCGCTTTGAGTGAGGAGCTCCATGTGAGTTTAGTGTGGGTGCTCAACCTGCTTGTTTCCATCCCACTGGGCTCCATGGGCATTGGACCGGAAGTGACCAAACAGGGTTTCCTAGATAGCTGCTAGCACAGCTGATGGTATGTGAAGTCCATGACTGAGGTGGAGTTGTTTTGGCACTGGAAGAGCTGTGCTGCTGCTTCGGGCAGTTGCCATTCACCACCGCCCTGAGTTCCCTAGGTGTCATAGCCACTTTCAGACATATGTGGTGCCAGAGCACTTGGTTTCCACGGCACCAGGAAATTGCTTATGGGCTAAACTTGTGTTTGGCTGTGGAGTTTTGAGCGCCTTGAGTGAGGAGCTCCATGTGAGTTTAGTGTGGGTGCTCAACCTGCTTGATTCCATCCCACTGGGCTCAAAGGGCATTGGACCGGAAGTGACCAAACAGGGTTTCCTAGATAGCTGCTAGCACAGCTGATGGTATGTGAAGTGAATGAGGCAGGTGGAGTTGTTTTGGCAGTGGAAGAGCTGTGCTGCTGCTTCGGGCAGTTGCCATTCACCACCGCCCTGAGTTCCCTAGGTGTCATAGCCACTTTCAGACATATGTGGTGCCAGAGCACTTGGTTTCCATGGCAGCGGGAAATGGCTTGGGCGCTGAACTTGTGTTTGGCTGATGAGTTTTGAGCGCCTTGAGTGAGGAGCTCCATGTGAGTTTAGTGTGGGTGCTCAACCTGCTTGATTCCATCCCACTGGGCTCAATGGGCATTGGACCGGAAGTGACCAAACAGGGTTTCCTAGATAGCTGCTAGCACAGCTGATGGTATGTGAAGTTCATGAGGCAGGTGAAGTTGGTTTTGGCACTGGAAGAGCTGTGCTGCTGCTTCGGGCAGTTGCCATTCACCACCGCCCTGAGTTCCCTAGGTGTCATAGCCACTTTCAGACATATGTGGTGCCAGAGCACTTGGTTTCCATGGCAGCGGGAAATGGCTTGGGCGCTGAACTTGTGTTTGGCTGTGGAGTTTTGAGCGCCTTGAGTGAGGAGCTCCATGTGAGTTTAGTGTGGGTGCTCAACCTGCTTGATTCCATCCCACTGGGCTCAATGGGCATTGGACCGGAAGTGACCAAACAGGGTTTCCTAGATAGCTGCTAGCACAGCTGATGGTATGTGAAGTTCATGACTGAGGTGGAGTTGTTTTGGCACTGGAAGAGCTGTGCTGCTGCTTCGGGCAGTTGCCATTCACCACCGCCCTGAGTTCCCTAGGTGTCATAGCCACTTTCAGACATATGTGGTGCCAGAGCACTTGGTTTCCATGGCAGCGGGAAATGGCTTGGGCGCTGAACTTGTGTTTGGCTGATGAGTTTTGAGCGCCTTGAGTGAGGAGCTCCATGTGAGTTTAGTGTGGGTGCTCAACCTGCTTGATTCCATCCCACTGGGCTCAATGGGCATTGGACCGGAAGTGACCAAACAGGGTTTCCTAGATAGCTGCTAGCACAGCTGATGGTATGTGAAGTGAATGAGGCAGGTGAAGTTGGTTTTGGCACTGGAAGAGCTGTGCTGCTGCTTCGGGCAGTTGCCATTCACCACCGCCCTGAGTTCTCTAGGTGTCATAGCCACTTTCAGACATATGTGGTGCCAGAGCACTTGGTTTCCATGGCGTCGGGAAATGGCTTGGGCGCTGAACTTGTGTTTGGCTGTGGAGTTTTGAGCGCCTTGAGTGAGGAGCTCCATGTGAGTTTAGTGTGGGTGCTCAACCTGCTTGATTCCATCCCACTGGGCTCAATGGGCATTGGACCGGAAGTGACCAAACAGGGTTTCCTAGATAGCTGCTAGCACAGCTGATGGTATGTGAAGTTCATGACTGAGGTGGAGTTGTTTTGGCACTGGAAGAGCTGTGCTGCTGCTTCAGGCAGTTGCCATTCACCACCGCCCTGAGTTCCCTAGGTGTCATAGCCACTTTCAGACATATGTGGTGCCAGAGCACTTGGTTTCCACGGCACCAGGAAATTGCTTGTGGGCTAAACTTGTGTTTGGCTGTGCAGGTTTTGAGCGCCTTGAGTGAGGAGCTCCATGTGAGTTTAGTGTGGGTGCTCAACCTGCTTGATTCCATCCCACTGGGCTCAATGGGCATTGGACCGGAAGTGACCCAACAGGGTTTCCTAGCTAGCTGCTAGCACAGCTGATGGTATGTGAAGTTCATGAGGCAGGTGGAGTTGTTTTGGCACTGGAAGAGCTGTGCTGCTGCTTCGGGCAGTTGCCATTCACCACCGCCCTGAGTTCCCTAGGTGTCATATCCACTTTCAGACATATGTGGTGCCAGAGCACTTGGTTTCCATGGCAGCGGGAAATGGCTTGGGCGCTGAACTTGTGTTTGGCTGTGGAGTTTTGAGCGCCTTGAGTGAGGAGCTCCATGTGAGTTTAGTGTGGGTGCTCAACCTGCTTGATTCCATCCCACTGGGCTCAATGGGCATTGGACCGGAAGTGACCAAACAGGGTTTCCTAGATAGCTGCTAGCACAGCTGATGGTATGTGAAGTCCATGACTGAGGTGGAGTTGTTTTGGCACTGGAAGAGCTGTGCTGCTGCTTCAGGCAGTTGCCATTCACCACCGCCCTGAGTTCCCTAGGTGTCATAGCCACTTTCAGACATATGTGGTGCCAGAGCACTTGGTTTCCATGGCACCAGGAAATTGCTTGTGGGCTAAACTTGTGTTTGGCTTTGCAGGTTTTGAGCTTCTTGAGTGAGGAGCTCCATGTGAGTTTAGTGTGGGTGCTCAACCTGCTTGATTCCATCCCACTGGGCTCAAAGGGCATTGGACCGGAAGTGACCAAACAGGGTTTCCTAGATAGCTGCTAGCACAGCTGATGGTATGTGAAGTGAATGAGGCAGGTGGAGTTGTTTTGGCACTGGAAGAGCTGTGCTGCTGCTTCGGGCAGTTGCCATTCACCACCGCCCTGAGTTCCCTAGGTGTCATAGCCACTTTCAGACATATGTGGTGCCAGAGCACTTGGTTTCCATGGCAGCGGGAAATGGCTTGGGCGCTGAACTTGTGTTTGGCTGTGGAGTTTTGAGCGCCTTGAGTGAGGAGCTCCATGTGAGTTTAGTGTGGGTGCTCAACCTGCTTGTTTCCATCCCACTGGGCTCCATGGGCATTGGACCGGAAGTGACCAAACAGGGTTTCCTAGATAGCTGCTAGCACAGCTGATGGTATGTGAAGTCCATGACTGAGGTGGAGTTGTTTTGGCACTGGAAGAGCTGTGCTGCTGCTTCGGGCAGTTGCCATTCACCACCGCCCTGAGTTCCCTAGGTGTCATAGCCACTTTCAGACATATGTGGTGCCAGAGCACTTGGTTTCCATGGCAGCGGGAAATGGCTTGGGCGCTGAACTTGTGTTTGGCTGTGGAGTTTTGAGCGCCTTGAGTGAGGAGCTCCATGTGAGTTTAGTGTGGGTGCTCAACCTGCTTGATTCCATCCCACTGGGCTCAATGGGCATTGGACCGGAAGTGACCAAACAGGGTTTCCTAGATAGCTGCTAGCACAGCTGATGGTATGTGAAGTTCATGAGGCAGGTGAAGTTGGTTTTGGCACTGGAAGAGCTGTGCTGCTTCGGGCAGTTGCCATTCACCACTGCCGTGAGTTCCCTAGGTGTCATATCCACTTTCAGACATATGTGGTGCCAGAGCACTTGGTTTCCATGGCAGCGGGAAATGGCTTGGGCGCTGAACTTGTGTTTGGCTGTGGAGTTTTGAGCGCCTTGAGTGAGGAGCTCCATGTGAGTTTAGTGTGGGTGCTCAACCTGCTTGTTTCCATCCCACTGGGCTCAAAGGGCATTGGACCGGAAGTGACCAAACAGGGTTTCCTAGATAGCTGCTAGCACAGCTGATGGTATGTGAAGTCCATGACTGAGGTGGAGTTGTTTTGGCACTGGAAGAGCTGTGCTGCTGCTTCGGGCAGTTGCCATTCACCACCGCCGTGAGTTCCCTAGGTGTCATAGCCACTTTCAGACATATGTGGTGCCAGAGCACTTGGTTTCCATGGCAGCGGGAAATGGCTTGGGCGCTGAACTTGTGTTTCGCTGTGGAGTTTTGAGCGCCTTGAGTGAGGAGCTCCATGTGAGTTTAGTGTGGGTGCTCAACCTGCTTGATTCCATCCCACTGGGCTCAGTGGGCATTGGACCGGAAGTGACCAAACAGGGTTTCCTAGATAGCTGCTAGCACAGCTGATGGTATGTGAAGTTCATGAGGCAGGTGGAGTTGTTTTGGCACTGGAAGAGCTGTGCTGCTGCTTCGGGCAGTTGCCATTCACCACCGCCCTGAGTTCCCTAGATGTCATATCCACTTTCAGACATATGTGGTGCCAGAGCTCTTGGTTTCCATGGCAGCGGGAAATGGCTTGGGCACTGAACTTGTGTTTGGCTGTGGAGTTTTGAGCGCCTTGAGTGAGGAGCTCCATGTGAGTTTAGTGTGGGTGCTCAACCTGCTTGATTCCATCCCACTGGGCTCAATGGGCATTGGACCGGAAGTGACCAAACAGGGTTTCCTAGATAGCTGCTAGCACAGCTAAATGGTATGTGAAGTCCATGACTGAGGTGGATTTGTTTTGGCACTGGAAGAGCTGTGCTGCTGCTTCGGGCAGTTGCCATTCACCACCGCCCTGAGTTCCCTAGGTGTCATAGCCACTTTCAGACATATGTGGTGCCAGAGCACTTGGTTTCCACGGCACCAGGAAATTGCTTGTGGGCTAAACTTGTGTTTGGCTGGGGAGTTTTTGAGCGCCTTGAGTGAGGAGCTCCATGTGAGTTTAGTGTGGGTGCTCAACCTGCTTGATTCCATCCCACTGGGCTCAATGGGCATTGGACCGGAAGTGACCAAACAGGGTTTCCTAGATAGCTGCTAGCACAGCTGATGGTATGTGAAGTTCATGACTGAGGTGGAGTTGTTTTGGCACTGGAAGAGCTGTGCTGCTGCTTCGGGCAGTTGCCATTCACCACCGCCCTGAGTTCCCTAGGTGTCATAGCCACTTTCAGACATATGTGGTGCCAGAGCACTTGGTTTCCATGGCAGCGGGAAATGGCTTGGGCGCTGAACTTGTGTTTGGCTGTGGAGTTTTGAGCGCGTTGAGTGAGGAGCTCCATGTGAGTTTAGTGTGGGTGCTCAACCTGCTTGATTCCATCCCACTGGGCTCAATGGGCATTGGACCGGAAGTGACCAAACAGGGTTTCCTAGATAGCTGCTAGCACAGCTGATGGTATGTGAAGTTCATGAGGCAGGTGAAGTTGGTTTTGGCACTGGAAGAGCTGTGCTGCTGCTTCGGGCAGTTGCCATTCACCACCGCCCTGAGTTCCCTAGGTGTCATAGCCACTTTCAGACATATGTGGTGCCAGAGCACTTGGTTTCCATGGCAGCGGGAAATGGCTTGGGCGCTGAACTTGTGTTTGGCTGTGGAGTTTTGAGCGCCTTGAGTGAGGAGCTCCATGTGAGTTTAGTGTGGGTGCTCAACCTGCTTGATTCCATCCCACTGGGCTCAATGGGCATTGGACCGGAAGTGACCCAACAGGGTTTCCTAGATAGCTGCTAGCACAGCTGATGGTATGTGAAGTGAATGAGGCAGGTGGAGTTGTTTTGGCACTGGAAGAGCTGTGCTGCTGCTTCAGGCAGTTGCCATTCACCACTGCCGTGAGTTCCCTTGATGTCATATCCACTTTCAGACATATGTGGTGCCAGAGCACTTGGTTTCCATGGCAGCGGGAAATGGCTTGGGCGCTGAACTTGTGTTTGGCTGTGGAGTTTTGAGCGCCTTGAGTGAGGAGCTCCATGTGAGTTTAGTGTGGGTGCTCAACCTGCTTGATTCCATCCCACTGGGCTCAATGGGCATTGGACCGGAAGTGACCAAACAGGGTTTCCTAGATAGCTGCTAGCACAGCTGATGGTATGTGAAGTTCATGACTGAGGTGGAGTTGTTTTGGCACTGGAAGAGCTGTGCTGCTGCTTCGGGCAGTTGCCATTCACCACCGCCCTGAATTCCCTAGGTGTCATATCCACTTTCAGACATATGTGGTGCCAGAGCACTTGGTTTCCATGGCAGCGGGAAATGGCTTGGGCGCTGAACTTGTGTTGGGCTGTGGAGTTTTGAGCGCCTTGAGTGAGGAGCTCCATGTGAGTTTAGTGTGGGTGCTCAACCTGCTTGATTCCATCCCACTGGGCTCAATGGGCATTGGACCGGAAGTGACCAAACAGGGTTTCCTAGATAGCTGCTAGCACAGCTGATGGTATGTGAAGTTCATGAGGCAGGTGAAGTTGGTTTTGGCACTGGAAGAGCTGTGCTGCTGCTTCGGGCAGTTGCCATTCACCACCGCCCTGAGTTCCCTAGGTGTCATAGCCACTTTCAGACATATGTGGTGCCAGAGCACTTGGTTTCCATGGCAGCGGGAAATGGCTTGGGCGCTGAACTTGTGTTTGGCTGTGGAGTTTTGAGCGCCTTGAGTGAGGAGCTCCATGTGAGTTTAGTGTGGGTGCTCAACCTGCTTGATTCCATCCCACTGGGCTCAATGGGCATTGGACCGGAAGTGACCAAACAGGTTTCCTAGATAGCTGCTAGCACAGCTGATGGTATGTGAAGTGAATGAGGCAGGTGGAGTTGTTTTGGCACTGGAAGAGCTGTGCTGCTGCTTCGGGCAGTTGCCATTCACCACCGCCCTGAGTTCCCTAGGTGTCATATCCACTTTCAGACATATGTGGTGCCAGAGCACTTGGTTTCCATGGCAGCGGGAAATGGCTTGGGCGCTGAACTTGTGTTTGGCTGTGGAGTTTTGAGCGCCTTGAGTGAGGAGCTCCATGTGAGTTTAGTGTGGGTGCTCAACCTGCTTGATTCCATCCCACTGGGCTCAATGGGCATTGGACCAGAAGTGACCAAACAGGGTTTCCTAGATAGCTGCTAGCACAGCTGATGGTATGTGAAGTGAATGAGGCAGGTGGAGTTGTTTTGGCACTGGAAGAGCTGTGCTGCTGCTTCGGGCAGTTGCCATTCACCACCGCCCTGAGTTCCCTAGGTGTCATAGCCACTTTCAGACATATGTGGTGCCAGAGCACTTGGTTTCCATGGCAGCGGGAAATGGCTTGGGCGCTGAACTTGTGTTTGGCTGTGGAGTTTTGAGCGCCTTGAGTGAGGAGCTCCATGTGAGTTTAGTGTGGGTGCTCAACCTGCTTGATTCCATCCCACTGGGCTCAATGGGCATTGGACCGGAAGTGACCAAACAGGGTTTCCTAGATAGCTGCTAGCACAGCTGATGGTATGTGAAGTTCATGAGGCAGGTGAAGTTGGTTTTGGCACTGGAAGAGCTGTGCTGCTGCTTCGGGCAGTTGCCATTCACCACCGCCCTGAGTTCCCTAGGTGTCATATCCACTTTCAGACATATGTGGTGCCAGAGCACTTGGTTTCCATGGCAGCGGGAAATGGCTTGGGCGCTGAACTTGTGTTTGGCTGTGGAGTTTTGAGCGCCTTGAGTGAGGAGCTCCATGTGAGTTTAGTGTGGGTGCTCAACCTGCTTGATTCCATCCCACTGGGCTCAATGGGCATTGGACCGGAAGTGACCAAACAGGTTTCCTAGATAGCTGCTAGCACAGCTGATGGTATGTGAAGTGAATGAGGCAGGTGGAGTTGTTTTGGCACTGGAAGAGCTGTGCTGCTGCTTCGGGCAGTTGCCATTCACCACTGCCGTGAGTTCCCTTGGTGTCATATCCACTTTCAGACATATGTGGTGCCAGAGCACTTGGTTTCCATGGCAGCGGGAAATGGCTTGGGCGCTGAACTTGTGTTTGGCTGTGGAGTTTTTGAGCGCCTTGAGTGAGGAGCTCCATGTGAGTTTAGTGTGGGTGCTCAACGTGCTTGATTCCATCCCACTGGGCTCAGTGGGCATTGGACCGGAAGTGACCAAACAGGGTTTCCTAGATAGCTGCTAGCACAGCTGATGGTATGTGAAGTTCATGAGGCAGGTGGAGTTGTTTTGGCACTGGAAGAGCTGTGCTGCTGCTTCGGGCAGTTGCCATTCACCACCGCCCTGAGTTCCCTAGATGTCATATCCACTTTCAGACATATGTGGTGCCAGAGCACTTGGTTTCCATGGCAGCGGGAAATGGCTTGGGCACTGAACTTGTGTTTGGCTGTGGAGTTTTGAGCGCCTTGAGTGAGGAGCTCCATGTGAGTTTAGTGTGGGTGCTCAACCTGCTTGATTCCATCCCACTGGGCTCAATGGGCATTGGACCGGAAGTGACCAAACAGGGTTTCCTAGATAGCTGCTAGCACAGCTGATGGTATGTGAAGTCCATGACTGAGGTGGATTTGTTTTGGCACTGGAAGAGCTGTGCTGCTGCTTCGGGCAGTTGCCATTCACCACCGCCCTGAGTTCCCTAGGTGTCATAGCCACTTTCAGACATATGTGGTGCCAGAGCACTTGGTTTCCACAGCACCAGGAAATTGCTTGTGGGCTAAACTTGTGTTTGGCTTTGCAGGTTTTGAGCGCCTTGAGTGAGGAGCTCCATGTGAGTTTAGTGTGGGTGCTCAACCTGCTTGATTCCATCCCACTGGGCTCAATGGGCATTGGACCGGAAGTGACCAAACAGGGTTTCCTAGATAGCTGCTAGCACAGCTGATGGTATGTGAAGTTCATGACTGAGGTGGAGTTGTTTTGGCACTGGAAGAGCTGTGCTGCTGCTTCGGGCAGTTGCCATTCACCACCGCCCTGAGTTCTCTAGGTGTCATAGCCACTTTCAGACATATGTGGTGCCAGAGCACTTGGTTTCCATGGCAGCCTGAAATGGCTTGGGCGCTGAACTTGTGTTTGGCTGTGGAGTTTTGAGCGCCTTGAGTGAGGAGCTCCATGTGAGTTTAGTGTGGGTGCTCAACCTGCTTGATTCCATCCCACTGGGCTCAATGGGCATTGGACCGGAAGTGACCCAACAGGGTTTCCTAGATAGCTGCTAGCACAGCTGATGGTATGTGAAGTGAATGAGGCAGGTGGAGTTGTTTTGGCACTGGAAGAGCTGTGCTGCTGCTTCGGGCAGTTGCCATTCACCACTGCCGTGAGTTCCCTTGGTGTCATATCCACTTTCAGACATATGTGGTGCCAGAGCACTTGGTTTCCATGGCAGCGGGAAATGGCTTGGGCGCTGAACTTGTGTTTGGCTGTGGAGTTTTGAGCGCCTTGAGTGAGGAGCTCCATGTGAGTTTAGTGTGGGTGCTCAACCTGCTTGATTCCATCCCACTGGGCTCAATGGGCATTGGACCGGAAGTGACCCAACAGGGTTTCCTAGATAGCTGCTAGCACAGCTGATGGTATGTGAAGTGAATGAGGCAGGTGGAGTTGTTTTGGCACTGGAAGAGCTGTGCTGCTGCTTCAGGCAGTTGCCATTCACCACTGCCGTGAGTTCCCTTGATGTCATATCCACTTTCAGACATATGTGGTGCCAGAGCACTTGGTTTCCATGGCAGCGGGAAATGGCTTGGGCGCTGAACTTGTGTTTGGCTGTGGAGTTTTGAGCGCCTTGAGTGAGGAGCTCCATGTGAGTTTAGTGTGGGTGCTCAACCTGCTTGATTCCATCCCACTGGGCTCAATGGGCATTGGACCGGAAGTGACCAAACAGGGTTTCCTAGATAGCTGCTAGCACAGCTGATGGTATGTGAAGTTCATGACTGAGGTGGAGTTGTTTTGGCACTGGAAGAGCTGTGCTGCTGCTTCGGGCAGTTGCCATTCACCACCGCCCTGAGTTCCCTAGGTGTCATAGCCACTTTCAGACATATGTGGTGCCAGAGCACTTGGTTTCCATGGCAGCGGGAAATGGCTTGGGCGCTGAACTTGTGTTTGGCTGTGGAGTTTTGAGCGCCTTGAGTGAGGAGCTCCATGTGAGTTTAGTGTGGGTGCTCAACCTGCTTGATTCCATCCCACTGGGCTCAATGGGCATTGGACCGGAAGTGACCAAACAGGGTTTCCTAGATAGCTGCTAGCACAGCTGATGGTATGTGAAGTTCATGAGGCAGGTGAAGTTGGTTTTGGCACTGGAAGAGCTGTGCTGCTGCTTCGGGCAGTTGCCATTCACCACCGCCCTGAGTTCCCTAGGTGTCATAGCCACTTTCAGACATATGTGGTTCCAGAGCACTTGGTTTCCATGGCAGCGGGAAATGGCTTGGGCGCTGAACTTGTGTTTGGCTGTGGAGTTTTGAGCGCCTTGAGTGAGGAGCTCCATGTGAGTTTAGTGTGGGTGCTCAACCTGCTTGATTCCATCCCACTGGGCTCAATGGGCATTGGACCGGAAGTGACCAAACAGGTTTCCTAGATAGCTGCTAGCACAGCTGATGGTATGTGAAGTGAATGAGGCAGGTGGAGTTGTTTTGGCACTGGAAGAGCTGTGCTGCTGCTTCGGGCAGTTGCCATTCACCACTGCCGTGAGTTCCCTTGGTGTCATATCCACTTTCAGACATATGTGGTGCCAGAGCACTTGGTTTCCATGGCAGCGGGAAATGGCTTGGGCGCTGAACTTGTGTTTGGCTGTGGAGTTTTGAGCGCCTTGAGTGAGGAGCTCCATGTGAGTTTAGTGTGGGTGCTCAACCTGCTTGATTCCATCCCACTGGGCTCAATGGGCATTGGACCGGAAGTGACCAAACAGGGTTTCCTAGATAGCTGCTAGCACAGCTGATGGTATGTGAAGTTCATGACTGAGGTGGAGTTGTTTTGGCACTGGAAGAGCTGTGCTGCTGCTTCGGGCAGTTGCCATTCACCACCGCCCTGAATTCCCTAGGTGTCATATCCACTTTCAGACATATGTGGTGCCAGAGCACTTGGTTTCCATGGCAGCGGGAAATGGCTTGGGCGCTGAACTTGTGTTGGGCTGTGGAGTTTTGAGCGCCTTGAGTGAGGAGCTCCATGTGAGTTTAGTGTGGGTGCTCAACCTGCTTGATTCCATCCCACTGGGCTCAATGGGCATTGGACCGGAAGTGACCAAACAGGGTTTCCTAGATAGCTGCTAGCACAGCTGATGGTATGTGAAGTTCATGAGGCAGGTGAAGTTGGTTTTGGCACTGGAAGAGCTGTGCTGCTGCTTCGGGCAGTTGCCATTCACCACCGCCCTGAGTTCCCTAGGTGTCATATCCACTTTCAGACATATGTGGTGCCAGAGCACTTGGTTTCCATGGCAGCGGGAAATGGCTTGGGCGCTGAACTTGTGTTTGGCTGTGGAGTTTTGAGCGCCTTGAGTGAGGAGCTCCATGTGAGTTTAGTGTGGGTGCTCAACCTGCTTGATTCCATCCCACTGGGCTCAATGGGCATTGGACCGGAAGTGACCAAACAGGGTTTCCTAGATAGCTGCTAGCACAGCTGATGGTATGTGAAGTTCATGACTGAGGTGGAGTTGTTTTGGCACTGGAAGAGCTGTGCTGCTGCTTCGGGCAGTTGCCATTCACCACCGCCCTGAATTCCCTAGGTGTCATATCCACTTTCAGACATATGTGGTGCCAGAGCACTTGGTTTCCATGGCAGCGGGAAATGGCTTGGGCGCTGAACTTGTGTTGGGCTGTGGAGTTTTGAGCGCCTTGAGTGAGGAGCTCCATGTGAGTTTAGTGTGGGTGCTCAACCTGCTTGATTCCATCCCACTGGGCTCAATGGGCATTGGACCGGAAGTGACCAAACAGGGTTTCCTAGATAGCTGCTAGCACAGCTGATGGTATGTGAAGTTCATGAGGCAGGTGAAGTTGGTTTTGGCACTGGAAGAGCTGTGCTGCTGCTTCGGGCAGTTGCCATTCACCACCGCCCTGAGTTCCCTAGGTGTCATAGCCACTTTCAGACATATGTGGTGCCAGAGCACTTGGTTTCCATGGCAGCGGGAAATGGCTTGGGCGCTGAACTTGTGTTTGGCTGTGGAGTTTTGAGCGCCTTGAGTGAGGAGCTCCATGTGAGTTTAGTGTGGGTGCTCAACCTGCTTGATTCCATCCCACTGGGCTCAATGGGCATTGGACCGGAAGTGACCAAACAGGTTTCCTAGATAGCTGCTAGCACAGCTGATGGTATGTGAAGTGAATGAGGCAGGTGGAGTTGTTTTGGCACTGGAAGAGCTGTGCTGCTGCTTCGGGCAGTTGCCATTCACCACCGCCCTGAGTTCCCTAGGTGTCATATCCACTTTCAGACATATGTGGTGCCAGAGCACTTGGTTTCCATGGCAGCGGGAAATGGCTTGGGCGCTGAACTTGTGTTTGGCTGTGGAGTTTTGAGCGCCTTGAGTGAGGAGCTCCATGTGAGTTTAGTGTGGGTGCTCAACCTGCTTGATTCCATCCCACTGGGCTCAATGGGCATTGGACCAGAAGTGACCAAACAGGGTTTCCTAGATAGCTGCTAGCACAGCTGATGGTATGTGAAGTGAATGAGGCAGGTGGAGTTGTTTTGGCACTGGAAGAGCTGTGCTGCTGCTTCGGGCAGTTGCCATTCACCACCGCCCTGAGTTCCCTAGGTGTCATAGCCACTTTCAGACATATGTGGTGCCAGAGCACTTGGTTTCCATGGCAGCGGGAAATGGCTTGGGCGCTGAACTTGTGTTTGGCTGTGGAGTTTTGAGCGCCTTGAGTGAGGAGCTCCATGTGAGTTTAGTGTGGGTGCTCAACCTGCTTGATTCCATCCCACTGGGCTCAATGGGCATTGGACCGGAAGTGACCAAACAGGGTTTCCTAGATAGCTGCTAGCACAGCTGATGGTATGTGAAGTTCATGAGGCAGGTGAAGTTGGTTTTGGCACTGGAAGAGCTGTGCTGCTGCTTCGGGCAGTTGCCATTCACCACCGCCCTGAGTTCCCTAGGTGTCATATCCACTTTCAGACATATGTGGTGCCAGAGCACTTGGTTTCCATGGCAGCGGGAAATGGCTTGGGCGCTGAACTTGTGTTTGGCTGTGGAGTTTTGAGCGCCTTGAGTGAGGAGCTCCATGTGAGTTTAGTGTGGGTGCTCAACCTGCTTGATTCCATCCCACTGGGCTCAATGGGCATTGGACCGGAAGTGACCAAACAGGTTTCCTAGATAGCTGCTAGCACAGCTGATGGTATGTGAAGTGAATGAGGCAGGTGGAGTTGTTTTGGCACTGGAAGAGCTGTGCTGCTGCTTCGGGCAGTTGCCATTCACCACTGCCGTGAGTTCCCTAGGTGTCATAGCCACTTTCAGACATATGTGGTGCCAGAGAACTTGGTTTCCATGGCAGCGGGAAATGGCTTGGGCGCTGAACTTGTGTTTGGCTGTGGAGTTTTGAGCGCCTTGAGTGAGGAGCTCCATGTGAGTTTAGTGTGGGTGCTCAACCTGCTTGATTCCATCCCACTGGGCTCAATGGGCATTGGACCGGAAGTGACCAAACAGGGTTTCCTAGATAGCTGCTAGCACAGCTGATGGTATGTGAAGTGAATGAGGCAGGTGAAGTTGGTTTTGGCACTGGAAGAGCTGTGCTGCTGCTTCGGGCAGTTGCCATTCACCACCGCCCTGAGTTCCCTAGGTGTCATAGCCACTTTCAGACATATGTGGTGCCAGAGCACTTGGTTTCCATGGCAGCGGGAAATGGCTTGGGCGCTGAACTTGTGTTTGGCTGTGGAGTTTTGAGCGCCTTGAGTGAGGAGCTCCATGTGAGTTTAGTGTGGGTGCTCAACCTGCTTGATTCCATCCCACTGGGCTCAATGGGCATTGGACCGGAAGTGACCAAACAGGTTTCCTAGATAGCTGCTAGCACAGCTGATGGTATGTGAAGTGAATGAGGCAGGTGGAGTTGTTTTGGCACTGGAAGAGCTGTGCTGCTGCTTCAGGCAGTTGCCATTCACCACTGCCGTGAGTTCCCTTGGTGTCATATCCACTTTCAGACATATGTGGTGCCAGAGCACTTGGTTTCCATGGCAGCGGGAAATGGCTTGGGCGCTGAACTTGTGTTTGGCTGTGGAGTTTTGAGCGCCTTGAGTGAGGAGCTCCATGTGAGTTTAGTGTGGGTGCTCAACCTGCTTGATTCCATCCCACTGGGCTCAGTGGGCATTGGACCGGAAGTGACCAAACAGGGTTTCCTAGATAGCTGCAAGCACAGCTGATGGTATGTGAAGTTCATGAGGCAGGTGGAGTTGTTTTGGCACTGGAAGAGCTGTGCTGCTGCTTCGGGCAGTTGCCATTCACCACCGCCCTGAGTTCCCTAGATGTCATATCCACTTTCAGACGTATGTGGTGCCAGAGCACTTGGTTTCCATGGCAGCGGGAAATGGCTTGGGCACTGAACTTGTGTTTGGCTGTGGAGTTTTGAGCGCCTTGAGTGAGGAGCTCCATGTGAGTTTAGTGTGGGTGCTCAACCTGCTTGATTCCATCCCACTGGGCTCAATGGGCATTGGACCGGAAGTGACCAAACAGGGTTTCCTAGATAGCTGCTAGCACAGCTGATGGTATGTGAAGTGAATGAGGCAGGTGGAGTTGTTTTGGCACTGGAAGAGCTGTGCTGCTGCTTCGGGCAGTTGCCATTCACCACCGCCCTGAGTTCCCTAGGTGTCATATCCACTTTCAGACATATGTGGTGCCAGAGCACTTGGTTTCCATGGCAGCGGGAAATGGCTTGGGCGCTGAACTTGTGTTTGGCTGTGGAGTTTTGAGCGCCTTGAGTGAGGAGCTCCATGTGAGTTTAGTGTGGGTGCTCAACCTGCTTGATTCCATCCCACTGGGCTCAATGGGCATTGGACCGGAAGTGACCAAACAGGGTTTCCTAGATAGCTATTAGCACAGCTGATGGTATGTGAAGTGAATGAGGCAGGTGGAGTTGTTTTGGCACTGGAAGAGCTGTGCTGCTGCTTCGGGCAGTTGCCATTCACCACTGCCGTGAGTTCCCTTGGTGTCATATCCACTTTCAGACATATGTGGTGCCAGAGCACTTGGTTTCCATGGCAGCGGGAAATGGCTTGGGCGCTGAACTTGTGTTTGGCTGTGGAGTTTTGAGCGCCTTGAGTGAGGAGCTCCATGTGAGTTTAGTGTGGGTGCTCAACCTGCTTGATTCCATCCCACTGGGCTCAATGGGCATTGGACCGGAAGTGACCCAACAGGGTTTCCTAGATAGCTGCTAGCACAGCTGATGGTATGTGAAGTGAATGAGGCAGGTGGAGTTGTTTTGGCACTGGAAGAGCTGTGCTGCTGCTTCAGGCAGTTGCCATTCACCACTGCCGTGAGTTCCCTTGATGTCATATCCACTTTCAGACATATGTGGTGCCAGAGCACTTGGTTTCCATGGCAGCGGGAAATGGCTTGGGCGCTGAACTTGTGTTTGGCTGTGGAGTTTTGAGCGCCTTGAGTGAGGAGCTCCATGGTAGTTTAGTGTGGGTGCTCAACCTGCTTGATTCCATCCCACTGGGCTCAATGGGCATTGGACCGGAAGTGACCAAACAGGGTTTCCTAGATAGCTGGTAGCACAGCTGATGGTATGTGAAGTTCATGACTGAGGTGGAGTTGTTTTGGCACTGGAAGAGCTGTGCTGCTGCTTCGGGCAGTTGCCATTCACCACCGCCCTGAATTCCCTAGGTGTCATATCCACTTTCAGACATATGTGGTGCCAGAGCACTTGGTTTCCATGGCAGCGGGAAATGGCTTGGGCGCTGAACTTGTGTTTGGCTGTGGAGTTTTGAGCGCCTTGAGTGAGGAGCTCCATGTGAGTTTAGTGTGGGTGCTCAACCTGCTTGATTCCATCCCACTGGGCTCAATGGGCATTGGACCAGAAGTGACCAAACAGGGTTTCCTAGATAGCTGCTAGCACAGCTGATGGTATGTGAAGTGAATGAGGCAGGTGGAGTTGTTTTGGCACTGGAAGAGCTGTGCTGCTGCTTCGGGCAGTTGCCATTCACCACCGCCCTGAGTTCCCTAGGTGTCATAGCCACTTTCAGACATATGTGGTGCCAGAGCACTTGGTTTCCATGGCAGCGGGAAATGGCTTGGGCGCTGAACTTGTGTTTGGCTGTGGAGTTTTGAGCGCCTTGAGTGAGGAGCTCCATGTGAGTTTAGTGTGGGTGCTCAACCTGCTTGATTCCATCCCACTGGGCTCAATGGGCATTGGACCGGAAGTGACCAAACAGGGTTTCCTAGATAGCTGCTAGCACAGCTGATGGTATGTGAAGTTCATGACTGAGGTGGAGTTGTTTTGGCACTGGAAGAGCTGTGCTGCTGCTTCGGGCAGTTGCCATTCACCACCGCCCTGAGTTCCCTAGGTGTCATAGCCACTTTCAGACATATGTGGTGCCAGAGCACTTGGTTTCCATGGCAGCGGGAAATGGCTTGGGCGCTGAACTTGTGTTTGGCTGTGGAGTTTTGAGCGCCTTGAGTGAGGAGCTCCATGTGAGTTTAGTGTGGGTGCTCAACCTGCTTGATTCCATCCCACTGGGCTCAATGGGCATTGGACCGGAAGTGACCAAACAGGTTTCCTAGATAGCTGCTAGCACAGCTGATGGTATGTGAAGTGAATGAGGCAGGTGGAGTTGTTTTGGCACTGGAAGAGCTGTGCTGCTGCTTCGGGCAGTTGCCATTCACCACTGCCGTGAGTTCCCTTGGTGTCATATCCACTTTCAGACATATGTGGTGCCAGAGCACTTGGTTTCCATGGCAGCGGGAAATGGCTTGGGCGCTGAACTTGTGTTTGGCTGTGGAGTTTTGAGCGCCTTGAGTGAGGAGCTCCATGTGAGTTTAGTGTGGGTGCTCAACCTGCTTGATTCCATCCCACTGGGCTCAATGGGCATTGGACCAGAAGTGACCAAACAGGGTTTCCTAGATAGCTGCTAGCACAGCTGATGGTATGTGAAGTGAATGAGGCAGGTGGAGTTGTTTTGGCACTGGAAGAGCTGTGCTGCTGCTTCGGGCAGTTGCCATTCACCACCGCCCTGAGTTCCCTAGGTGTCATAGCCACTTTCAGACATATGTGGTGCCAGAGCACTTGGTTTCCATGGCAGCGGGAAATGGCTTGGGCGCTGAACTTGTGTTTGGCTGTGGAGTTTTGAGCGCCTTGAGTGAGGAGCTCCATGTGAGTTTAGTGTGGGTGCTCAACCTGCTTGATTCCATCCCACTGGGCTCAATGGGCATTGGACCGGAAGTGACCAAACAGGGTTTCCTAGATAGCTGCTAGCACAGCTGATGGTATGTGAAGTTCATGAGGCAGGTGAAGTTGGTTTTGGCACTGGAAGAGCTGTGCTGCTGCTTCGGGCAGTTGCCATTCACCACCGCCCTGAGTTCCCTAGGTGTCATAGCCACTTTCAGACATATGTGGTGCCAGAGCACTTGGTTTCCATGGCAGCGGGAAATGGCTTGGGCGCTGAACTTGTGTTTGGCTGTGGAGTTTTGAGCGCCTTGAGTGAGGAGCTCCATGTGAGTTTAGTGTGGGTGCTCAACCTGCTTGATTCCATCCCACTGGGCTCAATGGGCATTGGACCGGAAGTGACCAAACAGGTTTCCTAGATAGCTGCTAGCACAGCTGATGGTATGTGAAGTGAATGAGGCAGGTGGAGTTGTTTTGGCACTGGAAGAGCTGTGCTGCTGCTTCGGGCAGTTGCCATTCACCACTGCCGTGAGTTCCCTTGGTGTCATATCCACTTTCAGACATATGTGGTGCCAGAGCACTTGGTTTCCATGGCAGCGGGAAATGGCTTGGGCGCTGAACTTGTGTTTGGCTGTGGAGTTTTTGAGCGCCTTGAGTGAGGAGCTCCATGTGAGTTTAGTGTGGGTGCTCAACGTGCTTGATTCCATCCCACTGGGCTCAGTGGGCATTGGACCGGAAGTGACCAAACAGGGTTTCCTAGATAGCTGCTAGCACAGCTGATGGTATGTGAAGTTCATGAGGCAGGTGGAGTTGTTTTGGCACTGGAAGAGCTGTGCTGCTGCTTCGGGCAGTTGCCATTCACCACCGCCCTGAGTTCCCGAGATGTCATATCCACTTTCAGACATATGTGGTGCCAGAGCACTTGGTTTCCATGGCAGCGGGAAATGGCTTGGGCACTGAACTTGTGTTTGGCTGTGGAGTTTTGAGCGCCTTGAGTGAGGAGCTCCATGTGAGTTTAGTGTGGGTGCTCAACCTGCTTGATTCCATCCCACTGGGCTCAATGGGCATTGGACCGGAAGTGACCAAACAGGGTTTCCTAGATAGCTGCTAGCACAGCTGATGTTATGTGAAGTCCATGACTGAGGTGGATTTGTTTTGGCACTGGAAGAGCTGTGCTGCTGCTTCGGGCAGTTGCCATTCACCACCGCCCTGAGTTCCCTAGGTGTCATAGCCACTTTCAGACATATGTGGTGCCAGAGCACTTGGTTTCCACGGCACCAGGAAATTGCTTGTGGGCTAAACTTGTGTTTGGCTTTGCAGGTTTTGAGCGCCTTGAGTGAGGAGCTCCATGTGAGTTTAGTGTGGGTGCTCAACCTGCTTGATTCCATCCCACTGGGCTCAATGGGCATTGGACCGGAAGTGACCCAACAGGGTTTCCTAGATAGCTGCTAGCACAGCTGATGGTATGTGAAGTGAATGAGGCAGGTGGAGTTGTTTTGGCACTGGAAGAGCTGTGCTGCTGCTTCGGACAGTTGCCATTCACCACCACCCTGAGTTCCCTAGGTGTCATATCCACTTTCAGACATATGTGGTGCCAGAGCACTTGGTTTCCATGGCAGCGGGAAATGGCTTGGGCGCTGAACTTGTGTTTGGCTGTGGAGTTATGAGCGCCTTGAGTGAGGAGCTCCATGTGAGTTTAGTGTGGGTGCTCAACCTGCTTGATTCCATCCCACTGGGCTCAATGGGCATTGGACCGGAAGTGACCAAACAGGGTTTCCTAGATAGCTGCTAGCACAGCTGATGGTATGTGAAGTGAATGAGGCAGGTGGAGTTGTTTTGGCACTGGAAGAGCTGTGCTGCTGCTTCGGGCAGTTGCCATTCACCACTGCCGTGAGTTCCCTTGGTGTCATATCCACTTTCATACATATGTGGTGCCAGAGCACTTGGTTTCCATGGCAGCGGGAAATGGCTTGGGCGCTGAACTTGTGTTTGGCTGTGGAGTTTTGAGCGCCTTGAGTGAGGAGCTCCATGGTAGTTTAGTGTGGGTGCTCAACCTGCTTGATTCCATCCCACTGGGCTCAATGGGCATTGGACCGGAAGTGACCAAACAGGGTTTCCTAGATAGCTGCTAGCACAGCTGATGGTATGTGAAGTTCATGAGGCAGGTGAAGTTGGTTTTGGCACTGGAAGAGCTGTGCTGCTGCTTCGGGCAGTTGCCATTCACCACCGCCCTGAGTTCCCTAGGTGTCATATCCACTTTCAGACATATGTGGTGCCAGAGCACTTGGTTTCCATGGCAGCGGGAAATGGCTTGGGCGCTGAACTTGTGTTTGGCTGTGGAGTTTTGAGCGCCTTGAGTGAGGAGCTCCATGTGAGTTTAGTGTGGGTGCTCAACCTGCTTGATTCCATCCCACTGGGCTCAATGGGCATTGGACCGGAAGTGACCCAACAGGGTTTCCTAGATAGCTGCTAGCACAGCTGATGGTATGTGAAGTTCATGAGGCAGGTGGAGTTGTTTTGGCACTGGAAGAGCTGTGCTGCTGCTTCGGGCAGTTGCCATTCACCACCGCCCTGAGTTCCCTAGGTGTCATAGCCACTTTCAGACATATGTGGTGCCAGAGCACTTGGTTTCCATGGCAGCGGGAAATGGCTTGGGCGCTGAACTTGTGTTTGGCTGTGGAGTTTTGAGCGCCTTGAGTGAGGAGCTCCATGTGAGTTTAGTGTGGGTGCTCAACCTGCTTGATTCCATCCCACTGGGCTCAATGGGCATTGGACCGGAAGTGACCAAACAGGGTTTCCTAGATAGCTGCTAGCACAGCTGATGGTATGTGAAGTTCATGAGGCAGGTGAAGTTGGTTTTGGCACTGGAAGAGCTGTGCTGCTGCTTCGGGCAGTTGCCATTCACCACCGCCCTGAGTTCCCTAGGTGTCATAGCCACTTTCAGACATATGTGGTGCCAGAGCACTTGGTTTCCATGGCAGCGGGAAATGGCTTGGGCGCTGAACTTGTGTTGGGCTGTGGAGTTTTGAGCGCCTTGAGTGAGGAGCTCCATGTGAGTTTAGTGTGGGTGCTCAACCTGCTTGATTCCATCCCACTGGGCTCAATGGGCATTGGACCGGAAGTGAGCAAACAGGTTTCCTAGATAGCTGCTAGCACAGCTGATGGTATGTGAAGTGAATGAGGCAGGTGGAGTTGTTTTGGCACTGGAAGAGCTGTGCTGCTGCTTCGGGCAGTTGCCATTCACCACTGCCGTGAGTTCCCTTGGTGTCATATCCACTTTCAGACATATGTGGTGCCAGAGCACTTGGTTTCCATGGCAGCGGGAAATGGCTTGGGCGCTGAACTTGTGTTTGGCTGTGGAGTTTTGAGCGCCTTGAGTGAGGAGCTCCATGTGAGTTTAGTGTGGGTGCTCAACCTGCTTGATTCCATCCCACTGGGCTCAATGGGCATTGGACCGGAAGTGACCAAACAGGGTTTCCTAGATAGCTGCTAGCACAGCTAATGGTATGTGAAGTTCATGAGGCAGGTGAAGTTGGTTTTGGCACTGGAAGAGCTGTGCTGCTGCTTCGGGCAGTTGCCATTCACCACCGCCCTGAGTTCCCTAGGTGTCATATCCACTTTCAGACATATGTGGTGCCAGAGCACTTGGTTTCCATGGCAGCGGGAAATGGCTTGGGCGCTGAACTTGTGTTTGGCTGTGGAGTTTTGAGCGCCTTGAGTGAGGAGCTCCATGTGAGTTTAGTGTGGGTGCTCAACCTGCTTGATTCCATCCCACTGGGCTCAATGGGCATTGGACCGGAAGTGACCAAACAGGGTTTCCTAGATAGCTGCTAGCACAGCTGATGGTATGTGAAGTTCATGACTGAGGTGGAGTTGTTTTGGCACTGGAAGAGCTGTGCTGCTGCTTCGGGCAGTTGCCATTCACCACCGCCCTGAGTTCCCTAGATGTCATATCCACTTTCAGACATATGTGGTGCCAGAGCACTTGGTTTCCATGGCAGCGGGAAATGGCTTGGGCGCTGAACTTGTGTTTGGCTGTGGAGTTTTGAGCGCCTTGAGTGAGGAGCTCCATGTGAGTTTAGTGTGGGTGCTCAACCTGCTTGATTCCATCCCACTGGGCTCAATGGGCATTGGACCGGAAGTGACCAAACAGGGTTTCCTAGCTAGCTGCTAGCACAGCTGATGGTATGTGAAGTTCATGACTGAGGTGGAGTTGTTTTGGCACTGGAAGAGCTGTGCTGCTGCTTCAGGCAGTTGTCATTCACCACCGCCCTGAATTCCCTAGATGTCATATCCACTTTCAGACATACGTGGTGCCAGAGCACTTGGTTTCCATGGCAGCGGGAAATGGCTTGGGCGCTGAACTTGTGTTTGGCTGTGGAGTTTTGAGCGCCTTGAGTGAGGAGCTCCATGTGAGTTTAGTGTGGGTGCTCAACCTGCTTGATTCCATCCCACTGGGCTCAATGGGCATTGGACCGGAAGTGACCCAACAGGGTTTCCTAGATAGCTGCTAGCACAGCTGATGGTATGTGAAGTGAATGAGGCAGGTGGAGTTGTTTTGGCACTGGAAGAGCTGTGCTGCTGCTTCGGGCAGTTGCCATTCACCACTGCCGTGAGTTCCCTTGGTGTCATATCCACTTTCAGACATATGTGGTGCCAGAGCACTTGGTTTCCATGGCAGCGGGAAATGGCTTGGGCGCTGAACTTGTGTTTGGCTGTGGAGTTTTTGAGCGCCTTGAGTGAGGAGCTCCATGTGAGTTTAGTGTGGGTGCTCAACGTGCTTGATTCCATCCCACTGGGCTCAGTGGGCATTGGACCGGAAGTGACCAAACAGGGTTTCCTAGATAGCTGCTAGCACAGCTGATGGTATGTGAAGTGAATGAGGCAGGTGGAGTTGTTTTGGCACTGGAAGAGCTGTGCTGCTGCTTCGGGCAGTTGCCATTCACCACCGCCCTGAGTTCCCTAGATGTCATATCCACTTTCAGACATATGTGGTGCCAGAGCACTTGGTTTCCATGGCAGCGGGAAATGGCTTGGGCACTGAACTTGTGTTTGGCTGTGGAGTTTTGAGCGCCTTGAGTGAGGAGCTCCATGTGAGTTTAGTGTGGGTGCTCAACCTGCTTGATTCCATCCCACTGGGCTCAATGGGCATTGGACCGGAAGTGACCAAACAGGGTTTCCTAGATAGCTGCTAGCACAGCTGATGGTATGTGAAGTCCATGACTGAGGTGGATTTGTTTTGGCACTGGAAGAGCTGTGCTGCTGCTTCGGGCAGTTGCCATTCACCACCGCCCTGAGTTCCCTAGGTGTCATAGCCACTTTCAGACATATGTGGTGCCAGAGCACTTGGTTTCCACGGCACCAGGAAATTGCTTGTGGGCTAAACTTGTGTTTGGCTTTGCAGGTTTTGAGCGCCTTGAGTGAGGGGCTCCATGTGAGTTTAGTGTGGTTGCTCAACCTGCTTGATTCCATCCCACTGGGCTCAATGGGCATTGGACCGGAAGTGACCAAACAGGGTTTCCTAGATAGCTGCTAGCACAGCTGATGGTATGTGAAGTTCATGACTGAGGTGGAGTTGTTTTGGCACTGGAAGAGCTGTGCTGCTGCTTCGGGCAGTTGCCATTCACCACCGCCCTGAGTTCCCTAGGTGTCATAGCCACTTTCAGACATATGTGGTGCCAGAGCACTTGGTTTCCATGGCAGCGGGAAATGGCTTGGGCGCTGAACTTGTGTTTGGCTGTGGAGTTATGAGCGCCTTGAGTGAGGAGCTCCATGTGAGTTTAGTGTGGGTGCTCAACCTGCTTGATTCCATCCCACTGGGCTCAATGGGCATTGGACCGGAAGTGACCCAACAGGGTTTCCTAGATAGCTGCTAGCACAGCTGATGGTATGTGAAGTGAATGAGGCAGGTGGAGTTGTTTTGGCACTGGAAGAGCTGTGCTGCTGCTTCGGGCAGTTGCCATTCACCACCGCCCTGAGTTCCCTAGGTGTCATAGCCACTTTCAGACATATGTGGTGCCAGAGCACTTGGTTTCCATGGCAGCGGGAAATGGCTTGGGCGCTGAACTTGTGTTTGGCTGTGGAGTTTTGAGCGCCTTGAGTGAGGAGCTCCATGTGAGTTTAGTGTGGGTGCTCAACCTGCTTGATTCCATCCCACTGGGCTCAATGGGCATTGGACCGGAAGTGACCAAACAGGGTTTCCTAGATAGCTGCTAGCACAGCTGATGGTATGTGAAGTGAATGAGGCAGGTGGAGTTGTTTTGGCACTGGAAGAGCTGTGCTGCTGCTTCGGGCAGTTGCCATTCACCACTGCCGTGAGTTCCCTTGGTGTCATATCCACTTTCAGACATATGTGGTGCCAGAGCACTTGGTTTCCATGGCAGCGGGAAATGGCTTGGGCGCTGAACTTGTGTTTGGCTGTGGAGTTTTGAGCGCCTTGAGTGAGGAGCTCCATGTGAGTTTAGTGTGGGTGCTCAACCTGCTTGATTCCATCCCACTGGGCTCAATGGGCATTGGACCGGAAGTGACCCAACAGGGTTTCCTAGATAGCTGCTAGCACAGCTGATGGTATGTGAAGTGAATGAGGCAGGTGGAGTTGTTTTGGCACTGGAAGAGCTGTGCTGCTGCTTCAGGCAGTTGCCATTCACCACTGCCGTGAGTTCCCTTGATGTCATATCCACTTTCAGACATATGTCGTGCCAGAGCACTTGGTTTCCATGGCAGCGGGAAATGGCTTGGGCGCTGAACTTGTGTTTGGCTGTGGAGTTTTGAGCGCCTTGAGTGAGGAGCTCCATGTGAGTTTAGTGTGGGTGCTCAACCTGCTTGATTCCATCCCACTGGGCTCAATGGGCATTGGACCGGAAGTGACCAAACAGGGTTTCCTAGATAGCTGGTAGCACAGCTGATGGTATGTGAAGTTCATGACTGAGGTGGAGTTGTTTTGGCACTGGAAGAGCTGTGCTGCTGCTTCGGGCAGTTTCCATTCACCACCGCCATGAATTCCCTAGGTGTCATATCCACTTTCAGACATATGTGGTGCCAGAGCACTTGGTTTCCATGGCAGCGGGAAATGGCTTGGGCGCTGAACTTGTGTTTGGCTGTGGAGTTTTGAGCGCCTTGAGTGAGGAGCTCCATGTGAGTTTAGTGTGGGTGCTCAACCTGCTTGATTCCATCCCACTGGGCTCAATGGGCATTGGACCGGAAGTGACCAAACAGGGTTTCCTAGATAGCTGCTAGCACAGCTGATGGTATGTGAAGTGAATGAGGCAGGTGGAGTTGTTTTGGCACTGGAAGAGCTGTGCTGCTGCTTCGGGCAGTTGCCATTCACCACCGCCCTGAGTTCCCTAGGTGTCATAGCCACTTTCAGACATATGTGGTGCCAGAGCACTTGGTTTCCATGGCAGCGGGAAATGGCTTGGGCACTGAACTTGTGTTTGGCTGTGGAGTTTTGAGCGCCTTGAGTGAGGAGCTCCATGTGAGTTTAGTGTGGGTGCTCAACCTGCTTGATTCCATCCCACTGGGCTCAATGGGCATTGGACCGGAAGTGACCAAACAGGGTTTCCTAGATAGCTGCTAGCACAGCTGATGGTATGTGAAGTCCATGACTGAGGTGGATTTGTTTTGGCACTGGAAGAGCTGTGCTGCTGCTTCGGGCAGTTGCCATTCACCACCGCCCTGAGTTCCCTAGGTGTCATAGCCACTTTCAGACATATGTGGTGCCAGAGCACTTGGTTTCCACGGCACCAGGAAATTGCTTGTGGGCTAAACTTGTGTTTGGCTTTGCAGGTTTTGAGCGCCTTGAGTGAGGAGCTCCATGTGAGTTTAGTGTGGGTGCTCAACCTGCTTGATTCCATCCCACTGGGCTCAATGGGCATTGGACCGGAAGTGACCAAACAGGGTTTCCTAGATAGCTGCTAGCACAGCTGATGGTATGTGAAGTTCATGACTGAGGTGGAGTTGTTTTGGCACTGGAAGAGCTGTGCTGCTGCTTCGGGCAGTTGCCATTCACCACCGCCCTGAGTTCCCTAGGTGTCATATCCACTTTCAGACATATGTGGTGCCAGAGCACTTGGTTTCCATGGCAGCGGGAAATGGCTTGGGCGCTGAACTTGTGTTTGGCTGTGGAGTTTTGAGCGCCTTGAGTGAGGAGCTCCATGTGAGTTTAGTGTGGGTGCTCAACCTGCTTGATTCCATCCCACTGGGCTCAATGGGCATTGGACCGGAAGTGACCCAACAGGGTTTCCTAGATAGCTGCTAGCACAGCTGATGGTATGTGAAGTTCATGAGGCAGGTGGAGTTGTTTTGGCACTGGAAGAGCTGTGCTGCTGCTTCGGGCAGTTGCCATTCACCACCGCCCTGAGTTCCCTAGGTGTCATAGCCACTTTCAGACATATGTGGTGCCAGAGCACTTGGTTTCCATGGCAGCGGGAAATGGCTTGGGCGCTGAACTTGTGTTTGGCTGTGGAGTTTTGAGCGCCTTGAGTGAGGAGCTCCATGTGAGTTTAGTGTGGGTGCTCAACCTGCTTGATTCCATCCCACTGGGCTCAATGGGCATTGGACCGGAAGTGACCAAACAGGGTTTCCTAGATAGCTGCTAGCACAGCTGATGGTATGTGAAGTTCATGAGGCAGGTGGAGTTGTTTTGGCACTGGAAGAGCTGTGCTGCTGCTTCGGGCAGTTGCCATTCACCACTGCCGTGAGTTCCCTTGGTGTCATATCCACTTTCAGACATATGTGGTGCCAGAGCACTTGGTTTCCATGGCAGCGGGAAATGGCTTGGGCGCTGAACTTGTGTTTGGCTGTGGAGTTTTGAGCGCCTTGAGTGAGGAGCTCCATGTGAGTTTAGTGTGGGTGCTCAACCTGCTTGATTCCATCCCACTGGGCTCAATGGGCATTGGACCGGAAGTGACCAAACAGGGTTTCCTAGATAGCTGCTAGCACAGCTAATGGTATGTGAAGTTCATGAGGCAGGTGAAGTTGGTTTTGGCACTGGAAGAGCTGTGCTGCTGCTTCGGGCAGTTGCCATTCACCACCGCCCTGAGTTCCCTAGGTGTCATAGCCACTTTCAGACATATGTGGTGCCAGAGCACTTGGTTTCCATGGCAGCGGGAAATGGCTTGGGCGCTGAACTTGTGTTTGGCTGTGGAGTTTTGAGCGCCTTGAGTGAGGAGCTCCATGTGAGTTTAGTGTGGGTGCTCAACCTGCTTGATTCCATCCCACTGGGCTCAATGGGCATTGGACCGGAAGTGACCAAACAGGGTTTCCTAGATAGCTGCTAGCACAGCTGATGGTATGTGAAGTTCATGACTGAGGTGGAGTTGTTTTGGCACTGGAAGAGCTGTGCTGCTGCTTCGGGCAGTTGCCATTCACCACCGCCCTGAGTTCCCTAGATGTCATATCCACTTTCAGACATATGTGGTGCCAGAGCACTTGGTTTCCATGGCAGCGGGAAATGGCTTGGGCGCTGAACTTGTGTTTGGCTGTGGAGTTTTGAGCGCCTTGAGTGAGGAGCTCCATGTGAGTTTAGTGTGGGTGCTCAACCTGCTTGATTCCATCCCACTGGGCTCAATGGGCATTGGACCGGAAGTGACCAAACAGGGTTTACTAGATAGCTGCTAGCACAGCTGATGGTATGTGAAGTGAATGAGGCAGGTGGAGTTGTTTTGGCACTGGAAGAGCTGTGCTGCTGCTTCGGGCAGTTGCCATTCACCACCGCCCTGAGTTCCCTAGGTGTCATAGCCACTTTCAGACATATGTGGTGCCAGAGCACTTGGTTTCCATGGCAGCGGGAAATGGCTGGGCGCTGAACTTGTGTTTGGCTGTGGAGTTTTGAGCGCCTTGAGTGAGGAGCTCCATGTGAGTTTAGTGTGGGTGCTCAACCTGCTTGATTCCATCCCACTGGGCTCAATGGGCATTGGACCGGAAGTGACCAAACAGGGTTTCCTAGATAGCTGCTAGCACAGCTGATGGTATGTGAAGTTCATGACTGAGGTGGAGTTGTTTTGGCACTGGAAGAGCTGTGCTGCTGCTTCGGGCAGTTGCCATTCACCACCGCCCTGAGTTCCCTAGATGTCATATCCACTTTCAGACATATGTGGTGCCAGAGCACTTGGTTTCCATGGCAGCGGGAAATGGCTTGGGCGCTGAACTTGTGTTTGGCTGTGGAGTTTTGAGCGCCTTGAGTGAGGAGCTCCATGTGAGTTTAGTGTGGGTGCTCAACCTGCTTGATTCCATCCCACTGGGCTCAATGGGCATTGGACCGGAAGTGACCAAACAGGGTTTCCTAGATAGCTGCTAGCACAGCTGATGATATGTGAAGTCCATGACTGAGGTGGAGTTGTTTTGGCACTGGAAGAGCTGTGCTGCTGCTTCAGGCAGTTGCCATTCACCACCGCCCTGAGTTCCCTAGGTGTCATAGCCACTTTCAGACATATGTGGTGCCAGAGCACTTGGTTTCCACGGCACCAGGAAATTGCTTGTGGGCTAAACTTGTGTTTGGCTGTGCAGGTTTTGAGCGCCTTGAGTGAGGAGCTCCATGTGAGTTTAGTGTGGGTGCTCAACCTGCTTGATTCCATCCCACTGGGCTCAATGGGCATTGGACCGGAAGTGACCAAACAGGGTTTCCTAGATAGCTGCTAGCACAGCTGATGGTATGTGAAGTGAATGAGGCAGGTGGAGTTGTTTTGGCACTGGAAGAGCTGTGCTGCTGCTTCGGGCATTTGCCATTCACCATTGCCCTGAGTTCCCTAGGTGTCATAGCCACTTTCAGACTTTTGTGGTGCCAGAGCACTTGGTTTCCATGGCAGCGGGAAATGGCTTGGGCGCTGAACTTGTGTTTGGCTGTGGAGTTTTGAGCGCCTTGAGTGAGGAGCTCCATGGTAGTTTAGTGTGGGTGCTCAACCTGCTTGATTCCATCCCACTGGGCTCAATGGGCATTGGACCGGAAGTGACCAAACAGGGTTTCCTAGATACCTGCTAGCACAGCTGATGGTATGTGAAGTTCATGAGGCAGGTGGAGTTGTTTTGGAACTGGAAGAGCTGTGCTGCTGCTTTGGGCAGTTGCCATTCACCACCGCCCTGAGTTCCCTAGGTGTCATATCCACTTTCAGACATATGTGGTGCCAGAGCACTTGGTTTCCATGGCAGCGGGAAATGGCTTGGGCGCTGAACTTGTGTTTGGCTGTGGAGTTTTGAGCGCCTTGAGTGAGGAGCTCCATGTGAGTTTAGTGTGGGTGCTCAACCTGCTTGATTCCATCCCACTGGGCTCAATGGGCATTGGACCGGAAGTGACCAAACAGGGTTTCCTAGATAGGTGCTAGCACAGCTGATGGTATGTGAAGTTCATGACTGAGGTGGAGTTGTTTTGGCACTGGAAGAGCTGTGCTGCTGCTTCGGGCAGTTGCCATTCACCACCGCCCTGAGTTCCCTAGGTGTCATAGCCACTTTCAGACATATGTGGTGCCAGAGCACTTGGTTTCCATGGCAGCGGGAAATGGCTTGGGCGCTGAACTTGTGTTTGGCTGTGGAGTTTTAAGCGCCTTGAGTGAGGAGCTCCATGTTAGTTTAGTGTGGGTGCTCATCCTGCTTGATTCCATCACACTGTGCTCAATGGACATTGGACTGGAAGTGACCAAACAGGGTTTCCTAGATAGCTGCTAGCACAGCTGATGGTATGTGAAGTTCATGAGGCAGGTGGAGTTGTTTTGGCACTGGAAGAGCTGTGCTGCTGCTTCGGGCAGTTGCCATTCACCACCGCCCTGAGTTCCCTAGGTGTCATAGCCACTTTCAGACATATGTGGTGCCAGAGCACTTGGTTTCCATGGCAGCGGGAAATGGCTTGGGCGCTGAACTTGTGTTTGTCTGTGGAGTTTTGACCGCCTTGAGTGAGGAGCTCCATGTGAGTTTAGTGTATGTGCTCAACCTGCTTGATTCCATCCCACTGGGCTCCATGGGCATTGGACCGGAAGTGACCAAACAGGGTTTACTAGATAGCTGCTAGCACAGCTGATGGTATGTGAAGTGAATGAGCAGGTGGAGTTGTTTTGGCACTGGAAGAGCTGTGCTGCTGCTTCGGGCAGTTGCCATTCACCACCGCCCTGAGTTCCCTAGGTGTCATAGCCACTTTCAGACATATGTGGTGCCAGAGCACTTGGTTTCCATGGCAGCGGGAAATGGCTAGGGCGCTGAACTTGTGTTTGGCTGTGGAGTTTTGAGCGCCTTGAGTGAGGAGCTCCATGTGAGTTTAGTGTGGGTGCTCAACCTGCTTGATTCCATCCCACTGGGCTCAATGGGCATTGGACCGGAAGTGACCAAACAGGGTTTCCTAGATAGCTGCTAGCACAGCTGATGGTATGTGAAGTTCATGACTGAGGTGGAGTTGTTTTGGCACTGGAAGAGCTGTGCTGCTGCTTCGGGCAGTTGCCATTCACCACCGCCCTGAGTTCCCTAGATGTCATATCCACTTTCAGACATATGTGGTGCCAGAGCACTTGGTTTCCATGGCAGCGGGAAATGGCTTGGGCGCTGAACTTGTGTTTGGCTGTGGAGTTTTGAGCGCCTTGAGTGAGGAGCTCCATGTGAGTTTAGTGTGGGTGCTCAACCTGCTTGATTCCATCCCACTGGGCTCAATGGGCATTGGACCGGAAGTGACCAAACAGGGTTTCCTAGATAGCTGCTAGCACAGCTGATGATATGTGAAGTCCATGACTGAGGTGGAGTTGTTTTGGCACTGGAAGAGCTGTGCTGCTGCTTCAGGCAGTTGCCATTCACCACCGCCCTGAGTTCCCTAGGTGTCATAGCCACTTTCAGACATATGTGGTGCCAGAGCACTTGGTTTCCACGGCACCAGGAAATTGCTTGTGGGCTAAACTTGTGTTTGGCTGTGCAGGTTTTGAGCGCCTTGAGTGAGGAGCTCCATGTGAGTTTAGTGTGGGTGCTCAACCTGCTTGATTCCATCCCACTGGGCTCAATGGGCATTGGACCGGAAGTGACCAAACAGGGTTTCCTAGCTAGCTGCTAGCACAGCTGATGGTATGTGAAGTTCATGACTGAGGTGGAGTTGTTTTGGCACTGGAAGAGCTGTGCTGCTGCTTCGGGCAGTTGTCATTCACCACCGCCCTGAATTCCCTAGATGTCATATCCACTTTCAGACATATGTGGTGCCAGAGCACTTGGTTTCCATGGCAGCGGGAAATGGCTTGGGCGCTGAACTTGTGTTTGGCTGTGGAGTTTTGAGCGCCTTGAGTGAGGAGCTCCATGTGAGTTTAGTGTGGGTGCTCAACCTGCTTGATTCCATCCCACTGGGCTCAATGGGCATTGGACCGGAAGTGACCAAACAGGGTTTCCTAGATAGCTGCTAGCACAGCTGATGGTATGTGAAGTGAATGAGGCAGGTGGAGTTGTTTTGGCACTGGAAGAGCTGTGCTGCTGCTTCGGGCAGTTGCCATTCACCATTGCCCTGAGTTCCCTAGGTGTCATAGCCACTTTCAGACTTTTGTGGTGCCAGAGCACTTGGTTTCCATGGCAGCGGGAAATGGCTTGGGCACTGAACTTGTGTTTGGCTGTGGAGTTTTGACCGCCTTGAGTGAGGAGCTCCATGTTAGTTTAGTGTGGGTGCTCAACCTGCTTGATTCCATCCCACTGGGCTCAATGGGCATTGGACCGGAAGTGACCAAACAGGGTTTCCTAGATAGCTGCTAGCACAGCTGATGGTATGTGAAGTTCATGAGGCAGGTGGAGTTGTTTTGGCACTGGAAGAGCTGTGCTGCTGCTTCAGGCAGTTGCCATTCACCACCGCCCTGAGTTCCCTAGGTGTCATATCCACTTTCAGACATATGTGGTGCCAGAGCACTTGGTTTCCATGGCAGCGGGAAATGGCTTGGGCGCTGAACTTGTGTTTGGCTGTGGAGTTTTGAGCGCCTTGAGTGAGGAGCTCCATGTGAGTTTAGTGTGGGTGCTCAACCTGCTTGATTCCATCCCACTGGGCTCAATGGGCATTGGACCGGAAGTGACCAAACAGGGTTTCCTAGATAGGTGCTAGCACAGCTGATGGTATGTGAAGTTCATGACTGAGGTGGAGTTGTTTTGGCACTGGAAGAGCTGTGCTGCTGCTTCGGGCAGTTGCCATTCACCACCGCCCTGAGTTCCCTAGGTGTCATAGCCACTTTCAGACATATGTGGTGCCAGAGCACTTGGTTTCCATGGCAGCGGGAAATGGCTTGGCCGCTGAACTTGTGTTTGGCTGTGGAGTTTTAAGCGCCTTGAGTGAGGAGCTCCATGTTAGTTTAGTGTGGGTGCTCATCCTGCTTGATTCCATCACACTGTGCTCAATGGACATTGGACTGGAAGTGACCAAACAGGGTTTCCTAGATAGCTGCTAGCACAGCTGATGGTATGTGAAGTGAATGAGGCAGGTGGAGTTGTTTTGGCACTGGAAGAGCTGTGCTGCTGCTTCGGGCAGTTGCCATTCACCACCGCCCTGAGTTCCCTAGGTGTCATATCCACTTTCAGACATATGTGGTGCCAGAGCACTTGGTTTCCATGGCAGCGGGAAATGGCTTGGGCGCTGAACTTGTGTTTGGCTGTGGAGTTTTGACCGCCTTGAGTGAGGAGCTCCATGTGAGTTTAGTGTATGTGCTCAACCTGCTTGATTCCATCCCACTGGGCTCCATGGGCATTGGACCGGAAGTGACCCAACAGGGTTTACTAGATAGCTGCTAGCACAGCTGATGGTATGTGAAGTGAATGAGCAGGTGGAGTTGTTTTGGCACTGGAAGAGCTGTGCTGCTGCTTCGGGCAGTTGCCATTCACCACCGCCCTGAGTTCCCTAGGTGTCATAGCCACTTTCAGACATATGTGGTGCCAGAGCACTTGGTTTCCATGGCAGCGGGAAATGGCTTGGGCGCTGAACTTGTGTTTGGCTGTGGAGTTTTGAGCGCCTTGAGTGAGGAGCTCCATGTGAGTTTAGTGTGGGTGCTCAACCTGCTTGATTCCATCCCACTGGGCTCATTGGGCATTGGACCGGAAGTGACCAAACAGGGTTTCCTAGATAGCTGCTAGCACAGCTGATGGTATGTGAAGTGAATGAGGCAGGTGGAGTTGTTTTGGCACTGGAAGAGCTGTGCTGCTGCTTCGGGCAGTTGCCATTCACCACCGCCCTGAGTTCCCTAGATGTCATATCCACTTTCAGACATATGTGGTGCCAGAGCACTTGGTTTCCATGGCAGCGGGAAATGGCTTGGGCGCTGAACTTGTGTTTGGCTGTGGAGTTTTGAGCGCCTTGAGTGAGGAGCTCCATGTGAGTTTAGTGTGGGTGCTCAACCTGCTTGATTCCATCCCACTGGGCTCAATGGGCATTGGACCGGAAGTGACCAAACAGGGTTTCCTAGATAGCTGCTAGCACAGCTGATGATATGTGAAGTCCACGACTGAGGTGGAGTTGTTTTGGCACTGGAAGAGCTGTGCTGCTGCTTCAGGCAGTTGCCATTCACCACCGCCCTGAGTTCCCTAGGTGTCATATCCACTTTCAGACATATGTGGTGCCAGAGCACTTGGTTTCCACGGCACCAGGAAATTGCTTGTGGGCTAAACTTGTGTTTGGCTGTGCAGGTTTTGAGCGCCTTGAGTGAGGAGCTCCATGTGAGTTTAGTGTGGGTGCTCAACCTGCTTGATTCCATCCCACTGGGCTCAATGGGCATTGGACCGGAAGTGACCAAACAGGGTTTCCTAGATAGCTGCTAGCACAGCTGATGGTATGTGAAGTTCATGAGGCAGGTGGAGTTGTTTTGGCACTGGAAGAGCTGTGCTGCTGCTTCGGGCAGTTGCCATTCACCACCGCCCTGAGTTCCCTAGGTGTCATAGCCACTTTCAGACATATGTGGTGCCAGAGCACTTGGTTTCCATGGCAGCGGGAAATGGCTTGGGCGCTGAACTTGTGTTTGGTTGTGGAGTTTTGAGCGCCTTGAGTGAGGAGCTCCATGTGAGTTTAGTGTGGGTGCTCAACCTGCTTGATTCCATCCCACTGGGCTCAATGGGCATTGGACCGGAAGTGACCAAACAGGGTTTCCTAGATAGCTGCTAGCACAGCTGATGGTATGTGAAGTTCATGACTAAGGTGGAGTTGTTTTGGCACTGGAAGAGCTGTGCTGCTGCTTCGGGCAGTTGCCATTCACCACCGCCCTGAGTTCCCTAGGTGTCATAGCCACTTTCAGACATATGTGGTGCCAGAGCACTTGGTTTCCATGGCAGCGGGAAATGGCTTGGGCGCTGAACTTGTGTTTGGCTGTGGAGTTTTGAGCGCCTTGAGTGAGGAGCTCCATGTGAGTTTAGTGTGGGTGCTCAACCTGCTTGATTCCATCCCACTGGGCTCAATGGGCATTGGACCGGAAGTGACCCAACAGGGTTTCCTAGATAGCTGCTAGCACAGCTGATGGTATGTGAAGTTCATGAGGCAGGTGGAGTTGTTTTGGCACTGGAAGAGCTGTGCTGCTGCTTCGGGCAGTTGCCATTCACCACCGCCCTGAGTTCCCTAGGTGTCATAGCCACTTTCAGACATATGTGGTGCCAGAGCACTTGGTTTCCATGGCAGCGGGAAATGGCTTGGGCGCTGAACTTGTGTTTGGCTGTGGAGTTTTGAGCGCCTTGAGTGAGGAGCTCCATGTGAGTTTAGTGTGGGTGCTCAACCTGCTTGATTCCATCCCACTGGGCTCAATGGGCATTGGACCGGAAGTGACCAAACAGGGTTTCCTAGATAGCTGCTAGCACAGCTGATGGTATGTGAAGTTCATGAGGCAGGTGGAGTTGTTTTGGCACTGGAAGAGCTGTGCTGCTGCTTCGGGCAGTTGCCATTCACCACTGCCGTGAGTTCCCTTGGTGTCATATCCACTTTCAGACATATGTGGTGCCAGAGCACTTGGTTTCCATGGCAGCGGGAAATGGCTTGGGCGCTGAACTTGTGTTTGGCTGTGGAGTTTTGAGCGCCTTGAGTGAGGAGCTCCATGTGAGTTTAGTGTGGGTGCTCAACCTGCTTGATTCCATCCCACTGGGCTCAATGGGCATTGGACCGGAAGTGACCAAACAGGGTTTCCTAGATAGCTGCTAGCACAGCTAATGGTATGTGAAGTTCATGAGGCAGGTGAAGTTGGTTTTGGCACTGGAAGAGCTGTGCTGCTGCTTCGGGCAGTTGCCATTCACCACCGCCCTGAGTTCCCTAGGTGTCATAGCCACTTTCAGACATATGTGGTGCCAGAGCACTTGGTTTCCATGGCAGCGGGAAATGGCTTGGGCGCTGAACTTGTGTTTGGCTGTGGAGTTTTGAGCGCCTTGAGTGAGGAGCTCCATGTGAGTTTAGTGTGGGTGCTCAACCTGCTTGATTCCATCCCACTGGGCTCAATGGGCATTGGACCGGAAGTGACCAAACAGGGTTTCCTAGATAGCTGCTAGCACAGCTGATGGTATGTGAAGTTCATGACTGAGGTGGAGTTGTTTTGGCACTGGAAGAGCTGTGCTGCTGCTTCGGGCAGTTGCCATTCACCACCGCCCTGAGTTCCCTAGATGTCATATCCACTTTCAGACATATGTGGTGCCAGAGCACTTGGTTTCCATGGCAGCGGGAAATGGCTTGGGCGCTGAACTTGTGTTTGGCTGTGGAGTTTTGAGCGCCTTGAGTGAGGAGCTCCATGTGAGTTTAGTGTGGGTGCTCAACCTGCTTGATTCCATCCCACTGGGCTCAATGGGCATTGGACCGGAAGTGACCAAACAGGGTTTACTAGATAGCTGCTAGCACAGCTGATGGTATGTGAAGTGAATGAGGCAGGTGGAGTTGTTTTGGCACTGGAAGAGCTGTGCTGCTGCTTCGGGCAGTTGCCATTCACCACCGCCCTGAGTTCCCTAGGTGTCATAGCCACTTTCAGACATATGTGGTGCCAGAGCACTTGGTTTCCATGGCAGCGGGAAATGGCTGGGCGCTGAACTTGTGTTTGGCTGTGGAGTTTTGAGCGCCTTGAGTGAGGAGCTCCATGTGAGTTTAGTGTGGGTGCTCAACCTGCTTGATTCCATCCCACTGGGCTCAATGGGCATTGGACCGGAAGTGACCAAACAGGGTTTCCTAGATAGCTGCTAGCACAGCTGATGGTATGTGAAGTTCATGACTGAGGTGGAGTTGTTTTGGCACTGGAAGAGCTGTGCTGCTGCTTCGGGCAGTTGCCATTCACCACCGCCCTGAGTTCCCTAGATGTCATATCCACTTTCAGACATATGTGGTGCCAGAGCACTTGGTTTCCATGGCAGCGGGAAATGGCTTGGGCGCTGAACTTGTGTTTGGCTGTGGAGTTTTGAGCGCCTTGAGTGAGGAGCTCCATGTGAGTTTAGTGTGGGTGCTCAACCTGCTTGATTCCATCCCACTGGGCTCAATGGGCATTGGACCGGAAGTGACCAAACAGGGTTTCCTAGATAGCTGCTAGCACAGCTGATGATATGTGAAGTCCATGACTGAGGTGGAGTTGTTTTGGCACTGGAAGAGCTGTGCTGCTGCTTCAGGCAGTTGCCATTCACCACCGCCCTGAGTTCCCTAGGTGTCATAGCCACTTTCAGACATATGTGGTGCCAGAGCACTTGGTTTCCACGGCACCAGGAAATTGCTTGTGGGCTAAACTTGTGTTTGGCTGTGCAGGTTTTGAGCGCCTTGAGTGAGGAGCTCCATGTGAGTTTAGTGTGGGTGCTCAACCTGCTTGATTCCATCCCACTGGGCTCAATGGGCATTGTACCGGAAGTGACCAAACAGGGTTTCCTAGATAGCTGCTAGCACAGCTGATGGTATGTGAAGTGAATGAGGCAGGTGGAGTTGTTTTGGCACTGGAAGAGCTGTGCTGCTGCTTCGGGCATTTGCCATTCACCATTGCCCTGAGTTCCCTAGGTGTCATAGCCACTTTCAGACTTTTGTGGTGCCAGAGCACTTGGTTTGCATGGCAGCGGGAAATGGCTTGGGCGCTGAACTTGTGTTTGGCTGTGGAGTTTTGAGCGCCTTGAGTGAGGAGGTCCATGTGAGTTTAGTGTGGGTGCTCAACCTGCTTGATTCCATCCCACTGGGCTCAATGGGCATTGGACCGGAAGTGACCAAACAGGGTTTCCTAGATACCTGCTAGCACAGCTGATGGTATGTGAAGTTCATGACTGAGGTGGAGTTGTTTTGGAACTGGAAGAGCTGTGCTGCTGCTTCGGGCAGTTGCCATTCACCACCGCCCTGAGTTCCCTAGGTGTCATAGCCACTTTCAGACATATGTGGTGCCAGAGCACTTGGTTTCCATGGCAGCGGGAAATGGCTTGGGCGCTGAACTTGTGTTTGGCTGTGGAGTTTTGAGCGCCTTGAGTGAGGAGCTCCATGTGAGTTTAGTGTGGGTGCTCAACCTGCTTGATTCCATCCCACTGGGCTCAATGGGCATTGGACCGGAAGTGACCAAACAGGGTTTCCTAGATAGGTGCTAGCACAGCTGATGGTATGTGAAGTTCATGACTGAGGTGGAGTTGTTTTGGCACTGGAAGAGCTGTGCTGCTGCTTCGGGCAGTTGCCATTCACCACCGCCCTGAGTTCCCTAGGTGTCATAGCCACTTTCAGACATATGTGGTGCCAGAGCACTTGGTTTCCATGGCAGCGGGAAATGGCTTGGGCGCTGAACTTGTGTTTGGCTGTGGAGTTTTAAGCGCCTTGAGTGAGGAGCTCCATGTTAGTTTAGTGTGGGTGCTCATCCTGCTTGATTCCATCACACTGTGCTCAATGGACATTGGACTGGAAGTGACCAAACAGGGTTTCCTAGATAGCTGCTAGCACAGCTGATGGTATGTGAAGTTCATGAGGCAGGTGGAGTTGTTTTGGCACTGGAAGAGCTGTGCTGCTGCTTCGGGCAGTTGCCATTCACCACCGCCCTGAGTTCCCTAGGTGTCATAGCCACTTTCAGACATATGTGGTGCCAGAGCACTTGGTTTCCATGGCAGCGGGAAATGGCTTGGGCGCTGAACTTGTGTTTGTCTGTGGAGTTTTGACCGCCTTGAGTGAGGAGCTCCATGTGAGTTTAGTGTATGTGCTCAACCTGCTTGATTCCATCCCACTGGGCTCCATGGGCATTGGACCGGAAGTGACCAAACAGGGTTTACTAGATAGCTGCTAGCACAGCTGATGGTATGTGAAGTGAATGAGCAGGTGGAGTTGTTTTGGCACTGGAAGAGCTGTGCTGCTGCTTCGGGCAGTTGCCATTCACCACCGCCCTGAGTTCCCTAGGTGTCATAGCCACTTTCAGACATATGTGGTGCCAGAGCACTTGGTTTCCATGGCAGCGGGAAATGGCTTGGGCGCTGAACTTGTGTTTGGCTGTGGAGTTTTGAGCGCCTTGAGTGAGGAGCTCCATGTGAGTTTAGTGTGGGTGCTCAACCTGCTTGATTCCATCCCACTGGGCTCAATGGGCATTGGACCGGAAGTGACCAAACAGGGTTTCCTAGATAGCTGCTAGCACAGCTGATGGTATGTGAAGTTCATGACTGAGGTGGAGTTGTTTTGGCACTGGAAGAGCTGTGCTGCTGCTTCGGGCAGTTGCCATTCACCACCGCCCTGAGTTCCCTAAATGTCATATCCACTTTCAGACATATGTGGTGCCAGAGCACTTGGTTTCCATGGCAGCGGGAAATGGCTTGGGCGCTGAACTTGTGTTTGGCTGTGGAGTTTTGAGCGCCTTGAGTGAGGAGCTCCATGTGAGTTTAGTGTGGGTGCTCAACCTGCTTGATTCCATCCCACTGGGCTCAATGGGCATTGGACCGGAAGTGACCAAACAGGGTTTCCTAGATAGCTGCTAGCACAGCTGATGATATGTGAAGTCCATGACTGAGGTGGAGTTGTTTTGGCACTGGAAGAGCTGTGCTGCTGCTTCAGGCAGTTGCCATTCACCACCGCCCTGAGTTCCCTAGGTGTCATAGCCACTTTCAGACATATGTGGTGCCAGAGCACTTGGTTTCCACGGCACCAGGAAATTGCTTGTGGGCTAAACTTGTGTTTGGCTGTGCAGGTTTTGAGCGCCTTGAGTGAGGAGCTCCATGTGAGTTTAGTGTGGGTGCTCAACCTGCTTGATTCCATCCCACTGGGCTCAATGGGCATTGGACCGGAAGTGACCAAACAGGGTTTCCTAGCTAGCTGCTAGCACAGCTGATGGTATGTGAAGTTCATGACTGAGGTGGAGTTGTTTTGGCACTGGAAGAGCTGTGCTGCTGCTTCGGGCAGTTGTCATTCACCACCGCCCTGAATTCCCTAGATGTCATATCCTCTTTCAGACATATGTGGTGCCAGAGCACTTGGTTTCCATGGCAGCGGGAAATGGCTTGGGCGCTGAACTTGTGTTTGGCTGTGGAGTTTTGAGCGCCTTGAGTGAGGAGCTCCATGTGAGTTTAGTGTGGGTGCTCAACCTGCTTGATTCCATCCCACTGGGCTCAATGGGCATTGGACCGGAAGTGACCAAACAGGGTTTCCTAGATAGCTGCTAGCACAGCTGATGGTATGTGAAGTTCATGACTGAGGTGGAGTTGTTTTGGCACTGGAAGAGCTGTGCTGCTGCTTCGGGCAGTTGCCATTCACCATTGCCCTGAGTTCCCTAGGTGTCATAGCCACTTTCAGACTTTTGTGGTGCCAGAGCACTTGGTTTCCATGGCAGCGGGAAATGGCTTGGGCGCTGAACTTGTGTTTGGCTGTGGAGTTTTGAGCGCCTTGAGTGAGGAGCTCCATGTTAGTTTAGTGTGGGTGCTCAACCTGCTTGATTCCATCCCACTGGGCTCAATGGGCATTGGACCGGAAGTGACCAAACAGGGTTTCCTAGATAGCTGCTAGCACAGCTGATGGTATGTGAAGTTCATGAGGCAGGTGGAGTTGTTTTGGCACTGGAAGAGCTGTGCTGCTGCTTTGGGCAGTTGCCATTCACCACCGCCCTGAGTTCCCTAGGTGTCATATCCACTTTCAGACATATGTGGTGCCAGAGCACTTGGTTTCCATGGCAGCGGGAAATGGCTTGGGCGCTGAACTTGTGTTTGGCTGTGGAGTTTTGAGCGCCTTGAGTGAGGAGCTCCATGTGAGTTTAGTGTGGGTGCTCAACCTGCTTGATTCCATCCCACTGGGCTCAATGGGCATTGGACCGGAAGTGACCAAACAGGGTTTCCTAGATAGGTGCTAGCACAGCTGATGGTATGTGAAGTTCATGAGGCAGGTGGAGTTGTTTTGGCACTGGAAGAGCTGTGCTGCTGCTTCGGGCAGTTGCCATTCACCACCGCCCTGAGTTCCCTAGGTGTCATAGCCACTTTCAGACATATGTGGTGCCAGAGCACTTGGTTTCCATGGCAGCGGGAAATGGCTTGGCCGCTGAACTTGTGTTTGGCTGTGGAGTTTTAAGCGCCTTGAGTGAGGAGCTCCATGTTAGTTTAGTGTGGGTGCTCATCCTGCTTGATTCCATCACACTGTGCTCAATGGACATTGGACTGGAAGTGACCAAACAGGGTTTCCTAGCTAGCTGCTAGCACAGCTGATGGTATGTGAAGTTCATGAGGCAGGTGGAGTTGTTTTGGCACTGGAAGAGCTGTGCTGCTGCTTCGGGCAGTTGCCATTCACCACCGCCCTGAGTTCCCTAGGTGTCATAGCCACTTTCAGACATATGTGGTGCCAGAGCACTTGGTTTCCATGGCAGCGGGAAATGGCTTGGGCGCTGAACTTGTGTTTGTCTGTGGAGTTTTGACCGCCTTGAGTGAGGAGCTCCATGTGAGTTTAGTGTATGTGCTCAACCTGCTTGATTCCATCCCACTGGGCTCCATGGGCATTGGACCGGAAGTGACCAAACAGGGTTTACTAGATAGCTGCTAGCACAGCTGATGGTATGTGAAGTGAATGAGCAGGTGGAGTTGTTTTGGCACTGGAAGAGCTGTGCTGCTGCTTCGGGCAGTTGCCATTCACCACCGCCCTGAGTTCCCTAGGTGTCATAGCCACTTTCAGACATATGTGGTGCCAGAGCACTTGGTTTCCATGGCAGCGGGAAATGGCTTGGGCGCTGAACTTGTGTTTGGCTGTGGAGTTTTGAGCGCCTTGAGTGAGGAGCTCCATGTGAGTTTAGTGTGGGTGCTCAACCTGCTTGATTCCATCCCACTGGGCTCAATGGGCATTGGACCGGAAGTGACCAAACAGGGTTTCCTAGATAGCTGCTAGCACAGCTGATGGTATGTGAAGTTCATGACTGAGGTGGAGTTGTTTTGGCACTGGAAGAGCTGTGCTGCTGCTTCGGGCAGTTGCCATTCACCACCGCCCTGAGTTCCCTAGATGTCATATCCACTTTCAGACATATGTGGTGCCAGAGCACTTGGTTTCCATGGCAGCGGGAAATGGCTTGGGCGCTGAACTTGTGTTTGGCTGTGGAGTTTTGAGCGCCTTGAGTGAGGAGCTCCATGTGAGTTTAGTGTGGGTGCTCAACCTGCTTGATTCCATCCCACTGGGCTCAATGGGCATTGGACCGGAAGTGACCAAACAGGGTTTCCTAGATAGCTGCTAGCACAGCTGATGATATGTGAAGTCCACGACTGAGGTGGAGTTGTTTTGGCACTGGAAGAGCTGTGCTGCTGCTTCAGGCAGTTGCCATTCACCACCGCCCTGAGTTCCCTAGGTGTCATAGCCACTTTCAGACATATGTGGTGCCAGAGCACTTGGTTTCCACGGCACCAGGAAATTGCTTGTGGGCTAAACTTGTGTTTGGCTGTGCAGGTTTTGAGCGCCTTGAGTGAGGAGCTCCATGTGAGTTTAGTGTGGGTGCTCAACCTGCTTGATTCCATCCCACTGGGCTCAATGGGCATTGGACCGGAAGTGACCAAACAGGGTTTCCTAGCTAGCTGCTAGCACAGCTGATGGTATGTGAAGTTCATGACTGAGGTGGAGTTGTTTTGGCACTGGAAGAGCTGTGCTGCTGCTTCGGGCAGTTGTCATTCACCACCGCCCTGAATTCCCTAGATGTCATATCCACTTTCAGACATATGTGGTGCCAGAGCACTTGGTTTCCATGGCAGCGGGAAATGGCTTGGGCGCTGAACTTGTGTTTGGCTGTGGAGTTTTAAGCGCCTTGAGTGAGGAGCTCCATGTGAGTTTAGTGTGGGTGCTCAACCTGCTTGATTCCATCCCACTGGGCTCAATGGGCATTGGACCGGAAGTGACCAAACAGGGTTTCCTAGATAGCTGCTAGCACAGCTGATGGTATGTGAAGTGAATGAGGCAGGTGGAGTTGTTTTGGCACTGGAAGAGCTGTGCTGCTGCTTCGGGCAGTTGCCATTCACCATTGCCCTGAGTTCCCTAGGTGTCATAGCCACTTTCAGACTTTTGTGGTGCCAGAGCACTTGGTTTCCATGGCAGCGGGAAATGGCTTGGGCGCTGAACTTGTGTTTGGCTGTGGAGTTTTGAGCGCCTTGAGTGAGGAGCTCCATGTTAGTTTAGTGTGGGTGCTCAACCTGCTTGATTCCATCCCACTGGGCTCAATGGGCATTGGACCGGAAGTGACCAAACAGGGTTTCCTAGATAGCTGCTAGCACAGCTGATGGTATGTGAAGTTCATGAGGCAGGTGGAGTTGTTTTGGCACTGGAAGAGCTGTGCTGCTGCTTTGGGCAGTTGCCATTCACCACCGCCCTGAGTTCCCTAGGTGTCATATCCACTTTCAGACATATGTGGTGCCAGAGCACTTGGTTTCCATGGCAGCGGGAAATGGCTTGGGCGCTGAACTTGTGTTTGGCTGTGGAGTTTTGAGCGCCTTGAGTGAGGAGCTCCATGTGAGTTTAGTGTGGGTGCTCAACCTGCTTGATTCCATCCCACTGGGCTCAATGGGCATTGGACCGGAAGTGACCAAACAGGGTTTCCTAGATAGGTGCTAGCACAGCTGATGGTATGTGAAGTTCATGAGGCAGGTGGAGTTGTTTTGGCACTGGAAGAGCTGTGCTGCTGCTTCGGGCAGTTGCCATTCACCACCGCCCTGAGTTCCCTAGGTGTCATAGCCACTTTCAGACATATGTGGTGCCAGAGCACTTGGTTTCCATGGCAGCGGGAAATGGCTTGGCCGCTGAACTTGTGTTTGGCTGTGGAGTTTTAAGCGCCTTGAGTGAGGAGCTCCATGTTAGTTTAGTGTGGGTGCTCATCCTGCTTGATTCCATCACACTGTGCTCAATGGACATTGGACTGGAAGTGACCAAACAGGGTTTCCTAGATAGCTGCTAGCACAGCTGATGGTATGTGAAGTGAATGAGGCAGGTGGAGTTGTTTTGGCACTGGAAGAGCTGTGCTGCTGCTTCGGGCAGTTGCCATTCACCACCGCCCTGAGTTCCCTAGGTGTCATATCCACTTTCAGACATATGTGGTGCCAGAGCACTTGGTTTCCATGGCAGCGGGAAATGGCTTGGGCGCTGAACTTGTGTTTGGCTGTGGAGTTTTGAGCGCCTTGAGTGAGGAGCTCCATGTGAGTTTAGTGTATGTGCTCAACCTGCTTGATTCCATCCCACTGGGCTCCATGGGCATTGGACCGGAAGTGACCCAACAGGGTTTACTAGATAGCTGCTAGCACAGCTGATGGTATGTGAAGTGAATGAGCAGGTGGAGTTGTTTTGGCACTGGAAGAGCTGTGCTGCTGCTTCGGGCAGTTGCCATTCACCACCGCCCTGAGTTCCCTAGGTGTCATAGCCACTTTCAGACATATGTGGTGCCAGAGCACTTGGTTTCCATGGCAGCGGGAAATGGCTTGGGCGCTGAACTTGTGTTTGGCTGTGGAGTTTTGAGCGCCTTGAGTGAGGAGCTCCATGTGAGTTTAGTGTGGGTGCTCAACCTGCTTGATTCCATCCCACTGGGCTCAATGGGCATTGGACCGGAAGTGACCAAACAGGGTTTCCTAGATAGCTGCTAGCACAGCTGATGGTATGTGAAGTTCATGACTGAGGTGGAGTTGTTTTGGCACTGGAAGAGCTGTGCTGCTGCTTCGGGCAGTTGCCATTCACCACCGCCCTGAGTTCCCTAGATGTCATATCCACTTTCAGACATATGTGGTGCCAGAGCACTTGGTTTCCATGGCAGCGGGAAATGGCTTGGGCGCTGAACTTGTGTTTGGCTGTGGAGTTTTGAGCGCCTTGAGTGAGGAGCTCCATGTGAGTTTAGTGTGGGTGCTCAACCTGCTTGATTCCATCCCACTGGGCTCAATGGGCATTGGACCGGAAGTGACCAAACAGGGTTTCCTAGATAGCTGCTAGCACAGCTGATGATATGTGAAGTCCACGACTGAGGTGGAGTTGTTTTGGCACTGGAAGAGCTGTGCTGCTGCTTCAGGCAGTTGCCATTCACCACCGCCCTGAGTTCCCTAGGTGTCATATCCACTTTCAGACATATGTGGTGCCAGAGCACTTGGTTTCCACGGCACCAGGAAATTGCTTGTGGGCTAAACTTGTGTTTGGCTGTGCAGGTTTTGAGCGCCTTGAGTGAGGAGCTCCATGTGAGTTTAGTGTGGGTGCTCAACCTGCTTGATTCCATCCCACTGGGCTCAATGGGCATTGGACCGGAAGTGACCAAACAGGGTTTCCTAGATAGCTGCTAGCACAGCTGATGGTATGTGAAGTTCATGAGGCAGGTGGAGTTGTTTTGGCACTGGAAGAGCTGTGCTGCTGCTTCGGGCAGTTGCCATTCACCACCGCCCTGAGTTCCCTAGGTGTCATATCCACTTTCAGACATATGTGGTGCCAGAGCACTTGGTTTCCATGGCAGCGGGAAATGGCTTGGGCGCTGAACTTGTGTTTGGTTGTGGAGTTTTGAGCGCCTTGAGTGAGGAGCTCCATGTGAGTTTAGTGTGGGTGCTCAACCTGCTTGATTCCATCCCACTGGGCTCAATGGGCATTGGACCGGAAGTGACCAAACAGGGTTTCCTAGATAGCTGCTAGCACAGCTGATGGTATGTGAAGTTCATGACTAAGGTGGAGTTGTTTTGGCACTGGAAGAGCTGTGCTGCTGCTTCGGGCAGTTGCCATTCACCACCGCCCTGAGTTCCCTAGGTGTCATAGCCACTTTCAGACAAATGTGGTGCCAGAGCACTTGGTTTCCATGGCAGCGGGAAATGGCTTGGGCGCTGAACTTGTGTTTGGCTGTGGAGTTTTAAGCGCCTTGAGTGAGGAGCTCCATGTTAGTTTAGTGTGGGTGCTCATCCTGCTTGATTCCATCACACTGTGCTCAATGGACATTGGACCGGAAGTGACCCAACAGGGTTTCCTAGATAGCTGCTAGCACAGCTGATGGTATGTGAAGTGAATGAGCAGGTGGAGTTGTTTTGGCACTGGAAGAGCTGTGCTGCTGCTTCGGGCAGTTGCCATTCACCACCGCCCTGAGTTCCCTAGGTGTCATAGCCACTTTCAGACATATGTGGTGCCAGAGCACTTGGTTTCCATGGCAGCGGGAAATGGCTAGGGCGCTGAACTTGTGTTTGGCTGTGGAGCTTTGACCGCCTTGAGTGAGGAGCTCCATGTGAGTTTAGTGTATGTGCTCAACCTGCTTGATTCCATCCCACTGGGCTCCATGGGCATTGGACCGGAAGTGACCCAACAGGGTTTCCTAGATAGCTGCTAGCACAGCTGATGGTATGTGAAGTGAATGAGCAGGTGGAGTTGTTTTGGCACTGGAAGAGCTGTGCTGCTGCTTCGGGCAGTTGCCATTCACCACCGCCCTGAGTTCCCTAGGTGTCATAGCCACTTTCAGACATATGTGGTGCCAGAGCACTTGGTTTCCATGGCAGCGGGAAATGGCTTGGGCGCTGAACTTGTGTTTGTCTGTGGAGTTTTGAGCGCCTTGAGTGAGGAGCTCCATGTGAGTTTAGTGTGGGTGCTCAACCTGCTTGATTCCATCCCACTGGGCTCAATGGGCATTGGACCGGAAGTGACCAAACAGGGTTTCCTAGATAGCTGCTAGCACAGCTGATGGTATGTGAAGTTCATGACTGAGGTGGAGTTGTTTTGGCACTGGAAGAGCTGTGCTGCTGCTTCGGGCAGTTGCCATTCACCACCGCCCTGAGTTCCCTAGGTGTCATAGCCACTTTCAGACATATGTGGTGCCAGAGCACTTGGTTTCCATGGCAGCGGGAAATGGCTTGGGCGCTGAACTTGTGTTTGGCTGTGGAGTTTTGAGCGCCTTGAGTGAGGAGCTCCATGTGAGTTTAGTGTGGGTGCTCAACCTGCTTGATTCCATCCCACTGGGCTCAATGGGCATTGGACCGGAAGTGACCAAACAGGGTTTCCTAGATAGCTGCTAGCACAGCTGATGGTATGTGAAGTTCATGACTGAGGTGGAGTGGTTTTGGCACTGGAAGAGCTGTGCTGCTGCTTCGGGCAGTTGCCATTCACCACCGCCCTGAGTTCCCTAGGTGTCATATCCACTTTCAGACATATATGGTGCCAGAGCACTTGGTTTCCATGGCAGCGGGAAATGGCTTGGGCGCTGAACTTGTGTTTGGCTGTGGAGTTTTGAGCGCCTTGAGTGAGGAGCTCCATGTGAGTTTAGTGTGGGTGCTCAACCTGCTTGATTCCATCCCACTGGGCTCAATGGGCATTGGACCGGAAGTGACCAAACAGGGTTTCCTAGATAGCTGCTAGCACAGCTGATGGTATGTGAAGACCATGACTGAGGTGGAGTTGTTTTGGCACTGGAAGAGCTGTGCTGCTGCTTCGGGCAGTTGCCATTCACCACCGCCCTGAGTTCCCTAGGTGTCATATCCACTTTCAGACATATGTGGTGCCAGAGCACTTGGTTTCCATGGCAGCGGGAAATGGCTTGGGCGCTGAACTTGTGTTTGGCTGTGGAGTTTTGAGCGCCTTGAGTGAGGAGCTCCATGTGAGTTTAGTGTGGGTGCTCAACCTGCTTGATTCCATCCCACTGGGCTCAATGGGCATTGGACCGGAAGTGACCAAACAGGGTTTCCTAGATAGCTGCTAGCACAGCTGATGGTATGTGAAGTGAATGAGGCAGGTGGAGTTGTTTTGGCACTGGAAGAGCTGTGCTGCTGCTTCGGGCAGTTGCCATTCACCACCGCCCTGAGTTCCCTAGGTGTCATAGCCACTTTCAGACATATGTGGTGCCAGAGCACTTGGTTTCCATGGCAGCGGGAAATGGCTTGGGCGCTGAACTTGTGTTTGGCTGTGGAGTTTTGAGCGCCTTGAGTGAGGAGCTCCATGTGAGTTTAGTGTGGGTGCTCAACCTGCTTGATTCCATCCCACTGGGCTCAATGGGCATTGGACCGGAAGTGACCAAACAGGGTTTCCTAGATAGCTGCTAGCACAGCTGATGGTATGTGAATGAGGCAGGTGGAGTTGTTTTGGCACTGGAAGAGCTGTGCTGCTGCTTCGGGCAGTTGCCATTCACCACCGCCCTGAGTTCCCTAGGTTTCATATCCGCTTTCAGACATATGTGGTGCCAGAGCACTTGGTTTCCATGGCAGCGGGAAATGGTTTGGGCGCTGAACTTGTGTTTTGCTGTGGAGTTTTGAGCGCCTTGAGTGAGGAGCTCCATGTTAGTTTAGTGTGGGTGCTCAACCTGCTTGATTCCATCCCACTGGACTCAATGGGCATTGGACCGGAAGTGACCAAACAGGGTTTCCTAGATAGCTGCTAGCACAGCTGATGGTATGTGAAGTTCATGAGGCAGGTGGAGTTGTTTTGGCACTGGAAGAGCTGTGCTGCTGCTTCGGGCAGTTGCCATTCACCACCGCCCTGAGTTCCCTAGATGTCATATCCACTTTCAGACATATGTGGTGCCAGAGCACTTGGTTTCCATGGCAGCGGGAAATGGCTTGGGCGCTGAACTTGTGTTTGGCTGTGGAGTTTTGAGCGCCTTGAGTGAGGAGCTCCATGTGAGTTTAGTGTGGGTGCTCAACCTGCTTGATTCCATCCCACTGGGCTCAATGGGCATTGGACCGGAAGTGACCCAACAGGGTTTCCTAGCTAGCTGCTAGCACAGCTGATGGTATGTGAAGTTCATGACTGAGGTGGAGTTGTTTTGGCACTGGAAGAGCTGTGCTGCTGCTTCGGGCAGTTGCCATTCACCACCGCCCTGAATTCCCTAGATGTCATATCCACTTTCAGACATATGTGGTGCCAGAGCACTTGGTTTCCATGGCAGCGGGAAATGGCTTGGGCGCTGAACTTGTGTTTGGCTGTGGAGTTTTGAGCGCCTTGAGTGAGGAGCTCCATGTGAGTTTAGTGTGGGTGCTCAACCTGCTTGATTCCATCCCACTGGGCTCAATGGGCATTGGACCGGAAGTGACCAAACAGGGTTTCCTAGATAGCTGCTAGCACAGCTGATGGTATGTGAAGTGAATGACTGAGGTGGAGTTGTTTTGGCACTGGAAGAGCTGTGCTGCTGCTTCGGGCAGTTGCCATTCACCACCGCCCTGAGTTCCCTAGGTGTCATAGCCACTTTCAGACATATGTGGTGCCAGAGCACTTGGTTTCCATGGCAGCGGGAAATGGCTTGGGCGCTGAACTTGTGTTTGGCTGATGAGTTTTGAGCGCCTTGAGTGAGGAGCTCCATGTGAGTTTAGTGTGGGTGCTCAACCTGCTTGATTCCATCCCACTGGGCTCAATGGGCATTGGACCGGAAGTGACCAAACAGGGTTTCCTAGATAGCTGCTAGCACAGCTGATGGTATGTGAAGTGAATGACTGAGGTGGAGTTGTTTTGGCACTGGAAGAGCTGTGCTGCTGCTTCGGGCAGTTGCCATTCACCACCGCCCTGAGTTCCCTAGGTGTCATAGCCACTTTCAGACATATGTGGTGCCAGAGCACTTGGTTTCCATGGCAGCGGGAAATGGCTTGGGCGCTGAACTTGTGTTTGGCTGTGGAGTTTTGAGCGCCTTGAGTGAGGAGCTCCATGTGAGTTTAGTGTGGGTGCTCAACCTGCTTGATTCCATCCCACTGGGCTCAATGGGCATTGGACCGGAAGTGACCAAACAGGGTTTCCTAGATAGCTGCTAGCACAGCTGATGGTATGTGAAGTTCATGACTGAGGTGGAGTTGTTTTGGCACTGGAAGAGCTGTGCTGCTGCTTCGGGCAGTTGCCATTCACCACCGCCCTGAGTTCCCTAGGTGTCATAGCCACTTTCAGACATATGTGGTGCCAGAGCACTTGGTTTCCATGGCAGCGGGAAATGGCTTGGGCGCTGAACTTGTGTTTGGCTGTGGAGTTTTGAGCGCCTTGAGTGAGGAGCTCCATGTGAGTTTAGTGTGGGTGCTCAACCTGCTTGATTCCATCCCACTGGGCTCAATGGGCATTGGACCGGAAGTGACCAAACAGGGTTTCCTAGATAGCTGCTAGCACAGCTGATGGTATGTGAAGACCATGACTGAGGTGGAGTTGTTTTGGCACTGGAAGAGCTGTGCTGCTGCTTCGGGCAGTTGCCATTCACCACCGCCCTGAGTTCCCTAGGTGTCATAGCCACTTTCAGACATATGTGGTGCCAGAGCACTTGGTTTCCACGGCACCAGGAAATTGCTTGTGGGCTAAACTTGTGTTTGGCTGTGCAGGATTTGAGCGCCTTGAGTGAGGAGCTCCATGTGAGTTTAGTGTGGGTGCTCAACCTGCTTGATTCCATCCCACTGGGCTCAATGGGCATTGGACCGGAAGTGACCAAACAGGGTTTCCTAGATAGGTGCTAGCACAGCTGATGGTATGTGAAGTTCATGACTGAGGTGGAGTTGTTTTGGCACTGGAAGAGCTGTGCTGCTGCTTCGGGCAGTTGCCATTCACCACCGCCCTGAGTTCCCTAGATGTCATATCCACTTTCAGACATATGTGGTGCCAGAGCACTTGGTTTCCATGGCAGCGGGAAATGGCTTGGGCGCTGAACTTGTGTTTGGCTGTGGAGTTTTGAGCGCCTTGAGTGAGGAGCTCCATGTGAGTTTAGTGTGGGTGCTCAACCTGCTTGTTTCCATCCCACTGGGCTCCATGGGCATTGGACCGGAAGTGACCCAACAGGGTTTCCTAGATAGCTGCTAGCACAGCTGATGGTATGTGAAGTCCATGACTGAGGTGGAGTTGTTTTGGCACTGGAAGAGCTGTGCTGCTGCTTCGGGCAGTTGCCATTCACCACCGCCCTGAGTTCCCTAGGTGTCATAGCCACTTTCAGACATATGTGGTGCCAGAGCACTTGGTTTCCACGGCACCAGGAAATTGCTTATGGGCTAAACTTGTGTTTGGCTGTGGAGTTTTGCGCGCCTTGAGTGAGGAGCTCCATGTGAGTTTAGTGTGGGTGCTCAGCTTGCTTGATTCCATCCCACTGGGCTCAATGGGCATTTTACCGGAAGTGACCAAACAGGGTTTCCTAGATAGCTGCTAGCACAGCTGATGGTATGTGAAGTGAATGCGGCAGGTGGAGTTGTTTTGGCACTGGAAGAGCTGTGCTGCTGCTTCGGGCAGTTGCCATTCACCATTGCCCTGAGTTCCCTAGGTGTCATAGCCACTTTCAGACTTTTGTGGTGCCAGAGCACTTGGTTTCCATGGCAGCGGGAAATGGCTTGGGCGCTGAACTTGTGTTTGGCTGTGGAGTTTTGAGCGCCTTGAGTGAGGAGCTCCATGGTAGTTTAGTGTGGGTGCTCAACCTGCTTGATTCCATCCCACTGGGCTCAATGGGCATTGGACCGGAAGTGACCAAACAGGGTTTCCTAGATACCTGCTAGCACAGCTGATGGTATGTGAAGTGAATGAGGCAGGTGGAGTTGTTTTGGCACTGGAAGAGCTGTGCTGCTGCTTTGGGCAGTTGCCATTCACCACCGCCCTGAGTTCCCTAGGTGTCATAGCCACTTTCAGACATATGTGGTGCCAGAGCACTTGGTTTCCATGGCAGCGGGAAATGGCTTGGGCGCTGAACTTGTGTTTGGCTGTGGAGTTTTGAGCGCCTTGAGTGAGGAGCTCCATGTGAGTTTAGTGTGGGTGCTCAACCTGCTTGATTCCATCCCACTGGGCTCAATGGGCATTGGACCGGAAGTGACCAAACAGGGTTTCCTAGATAGGCGCTAGCACAGCTGATGGTATGTGAAGTTCATGACTGAGGTGGAGTTGTTTTGGCACTGGAAGAGCTGTGCTGCTGCTTCGGGCAGTTGCCATTCACCACCGCCCTGAGTTCCCTAGGTGTCATAGCCACTTTCAGACATATGTGGTGCCAGAGCACTTGGTTTCCATGGCAGCGGGAAATGGCTTGGGCGCTGAACTTGTGTTTGGCTGTGGAGTTTTAAGCGCCTTGAGTGAGGAGCTCCATGTTAGTTTAGTGTGGGTGCTCATCCTGCTTGATTCCATCACACTGTGCTCAATGGACATTGGACTGGAAGTGACCAAACAGGGTTTCCTAGCTAGCTGCTAGCACAGCTGATGGTATGTGAAGTTCATGACTGAGGTGGAGTTGTTTTGGCACTGGAAGAGCTGTGCTGCTGCTTCGGGCAGTTGCCATTCACCACCGCCCTGAGTTCCCTAGGTGTCATATCCACTTTCAGACATATGTGGTGCCAGAGCACTTGGTTTCCATGGCAGCGGGAAATGGCTTGGGCGCTGAACTTGTGTTTGGCTGTGGAGTTTTGACCGCCTTGAGTGAGGAGCTCCATGTGAGTTTAGTGTATGTGCTCAACCTGCTTGATTCCATCCCACTGGGCTCCATGGGCATTGGACCGGAAGTGACCAAACAGGGTTTCCTAGATAGCTGCTAGCACAGCTGATGGTATGTGAAGTGAATGAGCAGGTGGAGTTGTTTTGGCACTGGAAGAGCTGTGCTGCTGCTTCGGGCAGTTGCCATTCACCACCGCCCTGAGTTCCCTAGGTGTCATAGCCACTTTCAGACATATGTGGTGCCAGAGCACTTGGTTTCCATGGCAGCGGGAAATGGCTTGGGCGCTGAACTTGTGTTTGGCTGTGGAGTTTTGAGCGCCTTGAGTGAGGAGCTCCATGTGAGTTTAGTGTGGGTGCTCAACCTGCTTGATTCCATCCCACTGGGCTCAATGGGCATTGGACCGGAAGTGACCCAACAGGGTTTCCTAGATAGCTGCTAGCACAGCTGATGGTATGTGAAGTTCATGACTGAGGTGGAGTTGTTTTGGCACTGGAAGAGCTGTGCTGCTGCTTCGGGCAGTTGCCATTCACCACCGCCCTGAGTTCCCTAGATGTCATATCCACTTTCAGACATATGTGGTGCCAGAGCACTTGGTTTCCATGGCAGCGGGAAATGGCTTGGGCGCTGAACTTGTGTTTGGCTTTGGAGTTTTGAGCGCCTTGAGTGAGGAGTTCCATGTGAGTTTAGTGTGGGTGCTCAACCTGCTTGATTCCATCCCACTGGGCTCAGTGGGCATTGGACCGGAAGTGACCAAACAGGGTTTCCTAGATAGCTGCTAGCACAGCTGATGATATGTGAAGTCCATGACTGAGGTGGAGTTGTTTTGGCACTGGAAGAGCTGTGCTGCTGCTTCAGGCAGTTGCCATTCACCACCGCCCTGAGTTCCCTAGGTGTCATAGCCACTTTCAGACATATGTGGTGCCAGAGCACTTGGTTTCCACGGCACCAGGAAATTGCTTGTGGGCTAAACTTGTGTTTGGCTGTGGAGTTTTGAGCGCCTTGAGTGAGGAGCTCCATGTGAGTTTAGTGTGGGTGCTCAACCTGCTTGATTCCATCCCACTGGGCTCAATGGGCATTGGACCGGAAGTGACCAAACAGGGTTTCCTAGATAGCTGCTAGCACAGCTGATGGTATGTGAAGTTCATGAGGCAGGTGGAGTTGTTTTGGCACTGGAAGAGCTGTGCTGCTGCTTCGGGCAGTTGCCATTCACCACCGCCCTGAATTCCCTAGATGTCATATCCACTTTCAGACATATGTGGTGCCAGAGCACTTGGTTTCCATGGCAGCGGGAAATGGCTTGGGCGCTGAACTTGTGTTTGGCTGTGGAGTTTTGAGCGCCTTGAGTGAGGAGCTCCATGTGAGTTTAGTGTGGGTGCTCAACCTGCTTGATTCCATCCCACTGGGCTCAATGGGCATTGGACCGGAAGTGACCCAACAGGGTTTCCTAGATAGCTGCTAGCACAGCTGATGGTATGTGAAGTGAATGAGGCAGGTGGAGTTGTTTTGGCACTGGAAGAGCTGTGCTGCTGCTTCGGGCAGTTGCCATTCACCATTGCCCTGAGTTCCCTAGGTGTCATAGCCACTTTCAGACATATGTGGTGCCAGAGCACTTGGTTTCCATGGCAGCGGGAAATGGCTTGGGCGCTGAACTTGTGTTTGGCTGTGGAGTTTTGAGCGCCTTGAGTGAGGAGCTCCATGTTAGTTTAGTGTGGGTGCTCAACCTGCTTGATTCCATCCCACTGGGCTCAATGGGCATTGGACCGGAAGTGACCAAACAGGGTTTCCTAGATACCTGCTAGCACAGCTGATGGTATGTGAAGTTCATGAGGCAGGTGGAGTTGTTTTGGCACTGGAAGAGCTGTGCTGCTGCTTCGGGCAGTTGCCATTCACCACCGCCCTGAGTTCCCTAGGTGTCATATCCACTTTCAGACATATGTGGTGCCAGAGCACTTGGTTTCCATGGCAGCGGGAAATGGCTTGGGCGCTGAACTTGTGTTTGGCTGTGGAGTTTTGAGCGCCTTGAGTGCGGAGCTCCATGTTAGTTTAGTGTGGGTGCTCAACCTGCTTGATTCCATCCCACTGGGCTCAATGGGCATTGGACCGGAAGTGACCAAACAGGGTTTCCTAGATAGCTGCTAGCACAGCTGATGGTATGTGAAGTTCATGACTGAGGTGGAGTTGTTTTGGCACTGGAAGAGCTGTGCTGCTGCTTCGGGCAGTTGCCATTCACCACCGCCCTGAGTTCCCTAGGTGTCATAGCCACTTTCAGACAAATGTGGTGCCAGAGCACTTGGTTTCCATGGCAGCGGGAAATGGCTTGGGCGCTGAACTTGTGTTTGGCTGTGGAGTTTTAAGCGCCTTGAGTGAGGAGCTCCATGTTAGTTTAGTGTGGGTGCTCATCCTGCTTGATTCCATCACACTGTGCTCAATGGACATTGGACTGGAAGTGACCAAACAGGGTTTCCTAGCTAGCTGCTAGCACAGCTGATGGTATGTGAAGTTCATGAGGCAGGTGGAGTTGTTTTGGCACTGGAAGAGCTGTGCTGCTGCTTCGGGCAGTTGCCATTCACCACCGCCCTGAGTTCCCTAGGTGTCATATCCACTTTCAGACATATGTGGTGCCAGAGCACTTGGTTTCCATGGCAGCGGGAAATGGCTTGGGCGCTGAACTTGTGTTTGGCTGTGGAGTTTTGACCGCCTTGAGTGAGGAGCTCCATGTGAGTTTAGTGTATGTGCTCAACCTGCTTGATTCCATCCCACTGGGCTCAATGGGCATTGGACCGGAAGTGACCCAACAGGGTTTACTAGATAGCTGCTAGCACAGCTGATGGTATGTGAAGTGAATGAGCAGGTGGAGTTGTTTTGGCACTGGAAGAGCTGTGCTGCTGCTTCGGGCAGTTGCCATTCACCACCGCCCTGAGTTCCCTAGGTGTCATAGCCACTTTCAGACATATGTGGTGCCAGAGCACTTGGTTTCCATGGCAGCGGGAAATGGCTTGGGCGCTGAACTTGTGTTTGGCTGTGGAGTTTTGAGCGCCTTGAGTGAGGAGCTCCATGTGAGTTTAGTGTGGGTGCTCAACCTGCTTGATTCCATCCCACTGGGCTCAATGGGCATTGGACCGGAAGTGACCAAACAGGGTTTCCTAGATAGCTGCTAGCACAGCTGATGGTATGTGAAGACCATGACTGAGGTGGAGTTGTTTTGGCACTGGAAGAGCTGTGCTGCTGCTTCGGGCAGTTGCCATTCACCACCGCCCTGAGTTCCCTAGATGTCATATCCACTTTCAGACATATGTGGTGCCAGAGCACTTGGTTTCCATGGCAGCGGGAAATGGCTTGGGCGCTGAACTTGTGTTTGGCTGTGGAGTTTTGAGCGCCTTGAGTGAGGAGCTCCATGTGAGTTTAGTGTGGGTGCTCAACCTGCTTGATTCCATCCCACTGGGCTCAATGGGCATTGGACCGGAAGTGACCAAACAGGGTTTCCTAGATAGCTGCTAGCACAGCTGATGGTATGTGAAGTGAATGAGGCAGGTGGAGTTGTTTTGGCACTGGAAGAGCTGTGCTGCTGCTTCGGGCAGTTGCCATTCACCACCGCCCTGAATTCCCTAGATGTCATATCCACTTTCAGACATATGTGGTGCCAGAGCACTTGGTTTCCATGGCAGCGGGAAATGGCTTGGGCGCTGAACTTGTGTTTGGCTGTGGAGTTTTGAGCGCCTTGAGTGAGGAGCTCCATGTGAGTTTAGTGTGGGTGCTCAACCTGCTTGATTCCATCCCACTGGGCTCAATGGGCATTGGACCGGAAGTGACCAAACAGGGTTTCCTAGATAGCTGCTAGCACAGCTGATGGTATGTGAAGTTCATGACTGAGGTGGAGTTGTTTTGGCACTGGAAGAGCTGTGCTGCTGCTTCGGGCAGTTGCCATTCACCACCGCCCTGAGTTCCCTAGGTGTCATAGCCACTTTCAGACATATGTGGTGCCAGAGCACTTGGTTTCCATGGCAGCGGGAAATGGCTTGGGCGCTGAACTTGTGTTTGGCTGTGGAGTTTTGAGCGCCTTGAGTGAGGAGCTCCATGTGAGTTTAGTGTGGGTGCTCAACCTGCTTGATTCCATCCCACTGGGCTCAGTGGGCATTGGACCGGAAGTGACCCAACAGGGTTTCCTAGCTAGCTGCTAGCACAGCTGATGGTATGTGAAGTTCATGACTGAGGTGGAGTTGTTTTGGCACTGGAAGAGCTGTGCTGCTGCTTCGGGCAGTTGCCATTCACCACCGCCCTGAGTTCCCTAGGTGTCATAGCCACTTTCAGACATATGTGGTGCCAGAGCACTTGGTTTCCACGGCACCAGGAAATTGCTTGTGGGCTAAACTTGTGTTTGGCTGTGCAGGTTTTGAGCGCCTTGAGTGAGGAGCTCCATGTGAGTTTAGTGTGGGTGCTCAACCTGCTTGATTCCATCCCACTGGGCTCAATGGGCATTGGACCGGAAGTGACCAAACAGGGTTTCCTAGATAGCTGCTAGCACAGCTGATGGTATGTGAAGTTCATGAGGCAGGTGGAGTTGTTGTGGCACTGGAAGAGCTGTGCTGCTGCTTCGGGCAGTTGCCATTCACCACCGCCCTGAGTTCCCTAGGTGTCATAGCCACTTTCAGACATATGTGGTGCCAGAGCACTTGGTTTCCATGGCAGCGGGAAATGGCTTGGGCGCTGAACTTGTGTTTGGCTGTGGAGTTTTGAGCGCCTTGAGTGAGGAGCTCCATGGTAGTTTAGTGTGGGTGCTCAACCTGCTTGATTCCATCCCACTGGGCTCAATGGGCATTGGACCGGAAGTGACCAAACAGGGTTTCCTAGATAGCTGCTAGCACAGCTGATGGTATGTGAATGAGGCAGGTGGAGTTGTTTTGGCACTGGAAGAGCTGTGCTGCTGCTTCGGGCAGTTGCCATTCACCACTGCCGTGAGTTCCCTTGGTGTCATATCCACTTTCAGACATATGTGGTGCCAGAGCACTTGGTTTCCATGGCAGCGGGAAATGGCTTGGGCGCTGAACTTGTGTTTGGCTGTGGAGTTTTGAGCGCCTTGAGTGAGGAGCTCCATGTGAGTTTAGTGTGGGTGCTCAACCTGCTTGATTCCATCCCACTGGGCTCAATGGGCATTGGACGGGAAGTGACCAAACAGGGTTTCCTAGATAGCTGCTAGCACAGCTGATGGTATGTGAAGTTCATGACTGAGGTGGAGTTGTTTTGGCACTGGAAGAGCTGTGCTGCTGCTTCGGGCAGTTGCCATTCACCACCGCCCTGAGTTCCCTAGGTGTCATAGCCACTTTCAGACATATGTGGTGCCAGAGCACTTGGTTTCCATGGCAGCGGGAAATGGCTTGGGCGCTGAACTTGTGTTTGGCTGTGGAGTTTTGAGCGCCTTGAGTGAGGAGCTCCATGTGAGTTTAGTGTGGGTGCTCAACCTGCTTGATTCCATCCCACTGGGCTCAATGGGCATTGGACCGGAAGTGACCCAACAGGGTTTCCTAGCTAGCTGCTAGCACAGCTGATGGTATGTGAAGTTCATGACTGAGGTGGAGTTGTTTTGGCACTGGAAGAGCTGTGCTGCTGCTTCGGGCAGTTGCCATTCACCACCGCCCTGAGTTCCCTAGGTGTCATAGCCACTTTCAGACATATGTGGTGCCAGAGCACTTGGTTTCCACGGCACCAGGAAATTGCTTGTGGGCTAAACTTGTGTTTGGCTGTGCAGGTTTTGAGCGCCTTGAGTGAGGAGCTCCATGTGAGTTTAGTGTGGGTGCTCAACCTGCTTGATTCCATCCCACTGGGCTCAATGGGCATTGGACCGGAAGTGACCAAACAGGGTTTCCTAGATAGCTGCTAGCACAGCTGATGGTATGTGAAGTTCATGAGGCAGGTGGAGTTGTTGTGGCACTGGAAGAGCTGTGCTGCTGCTTCGGGCAGTTGCCATTCACCACCGCCCTGAGTTCCCTAGGTGTCATAGCCACTTTCAGACATATGTGGTGCCAGAGCACTTGGTTTCCATGGCAGCGGGAAATGGCTTGGGCGCTGAACTTGTGTTTGGCTGTGGAGTTTTGAGCGCCTTGAGTGAGGAGCTCCATGGTAGTTTAGTGTGGGTGCTCAACCTGCTTGATTCCATCCCACTGGGCTCAATGGGCATTGGACCGGAAGTGACCAAACAGGGTTTCCTAGATAGCTGCTAGCACAGCTGATGGTATGTGAATGAGGCAGGTGGAGTTGTTTTGGCACTGGAAGAGCTGTGCTGCTGCTTCGGGCAGTTGCCATTCACCACTGCCGTGAGTTCCCTTGGTGTCATATCCACTTTCAGACATATGTGGTGCCAGAGCACTTGGTTTCCATGGCAGCGGGAAATGGCTTGGGCGCTGAACTTGTGTTTGGCTGTGGAGTTTTGAGCGCCTTGAGTGAGGAGCTCCATGTGAGTTTAGTGTGGGTGCTCAACCTGCTTGATTCCATCCCACTGGGCTCAGTGGGCATTGGACCGGAAGTGACCAAACAGGGTTTCCTAGATAGCTGCTAGCACAGCTGATGGTATGTGAAGTTCATGACTGAGGTGGAGTTGTTTTGGCACTGGAAGAGCTGTGCTGCTGCTTCGGGCAGTTGCCATTCACCACCGCCCTGAGTTCCCTAGATGTCATATCCACTTTCAGACATATGTGGTGCCAGAGCACTTGGTTTCCATGGCAGCGGGAAATGGCTTGGGCGCTGAACTTGTGTTTGGCTGTGGAGTTTTGAGCGCCTTGAGTGAGGAGCTCCATGTGAGTTTAGTGTGGGTGCTCAACCTGCTTGATTCCATCCCACTGGGCTCAAAGGGCATTGGACCGGAAGTGACCAAACAGGGTTTCCTAGATAGCTGCTAGCACAGCTGATGGTATGTGAAGTCCATGACTGAGGTGGAGTTGTTTTGGCACTGGAAGAGCTGTGCTGCTGCTTCGGGCAGTTGCCATTCACCACCGCCCTGAGTTCCCTAGGTGTCATAGCCACTTTCAGACATATGTGGTGCCAGAGCACTTGGTTTCCACGGCACCAGGAAATTGCTTATGGGCTAAACTTGTGTTTGGCTGTGGAGTTTTGAGCGCCTTGAGTGAGGAGCTCCATGTGAGTTTAGTGTGGGTGCTCAACCTGCTTGATTCCATCCCACTGGGCTCAAAGGGCATTGGACCGGAAGTGACCAAACAGGGTTTCCTAGATAGCTGCTAGCACAGCTGATGGTATGTGAAGTCCATGACTGAGGTGGAGTTGTTTTGGCACTGGAAGAGCTGTGCTGCTGCTTCGGGCAGTTGCCATTCACCACCGCCCTGAGTTCCCTAGGTGTCATAGCCACTTTCAGACATATGTGGTGCCAGAGCACTTGGTTTCCATGGCAGCGGGAAATGGCTTGGGCGCTGAACTTGTGTTTGGCTGTGGAGTTTTGAGCGCCTTGAGTGAGGAGCTCCATGTGAGTTTAGTGTGGGTGCTCAACCTGCTTGATTCCATCCCACTGGGCTCAATGGGCATTGGACCGGAAGTGACCAAACAGGGTTTCCTAGATAGCTGCTAGCACAGCTGATGGTATGTGAAGTTCATGAGGCAGGTGAAGTTGGTTTTGGCACTGGAAAAACTGTGCTGCTGCTTCGGGCAGTTGCCATTCACCACCGCCCTGAGTTCCCTAGGTGTCATAGCCACTTTCAGACATATGTGGTGCCAGAGCACTTGGTTTCCATGGCAGCGGGAAATGGCTTGGGCGCTGAACTTGTGTTTGGCTGTGGAGTTTTGAGCGCCTTGAGTGAGGAGCTCCATGTGAGTTTAGTGTGGGTGCTCAACCTGCTTGATTCCATCCCACTGGGCTCAATGGGCATTGGACCGGAAGTGACAAAACAGGGTTTCCTAGATAGCTGCTAGCACAGCTGATGGTATGTGAAGTGAATGAGGCAGGTGGAGTTGTTTTGGCACTGGAAGAGCTGTGCTGCTGCTTCGGGCAGTTGCCATTCACCACCGCCCTGAGTTCCCTAGGTGTCATAGCCACTTTCAGACATATGTGGTGCCAGAGCACTTGGTTTCCACGGCACCAGGAAATTGCTTATGGGCTAAACTTGTGTTTGGCTGTGGAGTTTTGAGCGCCTTGAGTGAGGAGCTCCATGTGAGTTTAGTGTGGGTGCTCAACCTGCTTGATTCCATCCCACTGGGCTCAATGGGCATTGGACCGGAAGTGACCAAACAGGGTTTCCTAGATAGCTGCTAGCACAGCTGATGGTATGTGAAGTTCATGAGGCAGGTGGAGTTGTTTTGGCACTGGAAGAGCTGTGCTGCTGCTTCGGGCAGTTGCCATTCACCACCGCCCTGAGTTCCCTAGGTGTCATAGCCACTTTCAGACATATGTGGTGCCAGAGCACTTGGTTTCCATGGCAGCGGGAAATGGCTTGGGCGCTGAACTTGTGTTTGGCTGTGGAGTTTTGAGCGCCTTGAGTGAGGAGCTCCATGTGAGTTTAGTGTGGGTGCTCAACCTGCTTGATTCCATCCCACTGGGCTCAATGGGCATTGGACCGGAAGTGACCAAACAGGGTTTCCTAGATAGCTGTTAGCACAGCTGATGGTATGTGAAGTTCATGAGGCAGGTGAAGTTGGTTTTGGCACTGGAAGAGCTGTGCTGCTGCTTCGGGCAGTTGCCATTCACCACCGCCCTGAGTTCCCTAGGTGTCATAGCCACTTTCAGACATATGTGGTTCCAGAGCACTTGGTTTCCATGGCAGCGGGAAATGGCTTGGGCGCTGAACTTGTGTTTGGCTGTGGAGTTTTGAGCGCCTTGAGTGAGGAGCTCCATGTGAGTTTAGTGTGGGTGCTCAACCTGCTTGATTCCATCCCACTGGGCTCAATGGGCATTGGACCGGAAGTGACCAAACAGGGTTTCCTAGATAGCTGCTAGCACAGCTGATGGTATGTGAAGTGAATGAGGCAGGTGGAGTTGTTTTGGCACTGGAAGAGCTGTGCTGCTGCTTCGGGCAGTTGCCATTCACCACCGCCCTGAGTTCCCTAGGTGTCATAGCCACTTTCAGACATATGTGGTGCCAGAGCACTTGGTTTCCACGGCACCAGGAAATTGCTTGTGGGCTATACTTGTGTTTGGCTGTGCAGGTTTTGATCGCCTTGAGTGAGGAGCTCCATGGTAGTTTAGTGTGGGTGCTCAACCTGCTTGATTCCATCCCACTGGGCTCAATGGGCATTGGACCGGAAGTGACCAAACAGGGTTTCCTAGATAGCTGCTAGCACAGCTGATGGTATGTGAAGTTCATGACTGAGGTGGAGTTGTTTTGGCACTGGAAGAGCTGTGCTGCTGCTTCGGGCAGTTGCCATTCACCACCGCCCTGAGTTCCCTAGGTGTCATATCCACTTTCAGACATATGTGGTGCCAGAGCACTTGGTTTCCATGGCAGCGGGAAATGGCTTGGGCGCTGAACTTGTGTTTGGCTGTGGAGTTATGAGCGCCTTGAGTGAGGAGCTCCATGTGAGTTTAGTGTGGGTGCTCAACCTGCTTGATTCCATCCCACTGGGCTCCATGGGCATTGGACCGGAAGTGACCCAACAGGGTTTCCTAGATAGCTGCTAGCACAGCTGATGGTATGTGAAGTGAATGAGGCAGGTGGAGTTGTTTTCGCACTGGAAGAGCTGTGCTGCTGCTTCGGGCAGTTGCCATTCACCACCGCCCTGAGTTCCCTAGGTGTCATAGCCACTTTCAGACATATGTGGTGCCAGAGCACTTGGTTTCCATGGCAGCGGGAAATGGCTTGGGCGCTGAACTTGTGTTTGGCTGTGGAGTTTTGAGCGCCTTGAGTGAGGAGCTCCATGTGAGTTTAGTGTGGGTGCTCAACCTGCTTGATTCCATCCCACTGGGCTCAGTGGGCATTGGACCGGAAGTGACCAAACAGGGTTTCCTAGATAGCTGCTAGCACAGCTGATGGTATGTGAAGTTCATGACTGAGGTGGAGTTGTTTTGGCACTGGAAGAGCTGTGCTGCTGCTTCGGGCAGTTGCCATTCACCACCGCCCTGAGTTCCCTAGATGTCATATCCACTTTCAGACATATGTGGTGCCAGAGCACTTGGTTTCCATGGCAGCGGGAAATGGCTTGGGCGCTGAACTTGTGTTTGGCTGTGGAGTTTTGAGCGCCTTGAGTGAGGAGCTCCATGTGAGTTTAGTGTGGGTGCTCAACCTGCTTGATTCCATCCCACTGGGCTCAATGGGCATTGGACCGGAAGTGACCAAACAGGGTTTCCTAGATAGCTGCTAGCACAGCTGATGGTATGTGAAGTTCATGAGGCAGGTGGAGTTGTTTTGGCACTGGAAGAGCTGTGCTGCTGCTTCGGGCAGTTGCCATTCACCACCGCCCTGAGTTCCCTAGGTGTCATAGCCACTTTCAGACATATGTGGTGCCAGAGCACTTGGTTTCCATGGCAGCGGGAAATGGCTTGGGCGCTGAACTTGTGTTTGGCTGTGGAGTTTTGAGCGCCTTGAGTGAGGAGCTCCATGTGAGTTTAGTGTGGGTGCTCAACCTGCTTGATTCCATCCCACTGGGCTCAATGGGCATTGGACCGGAAGTGACCAAACAGGGTTTCCTAGATAGCTGCTAGCACAGCTGATGGTATGTGAAGTTCATGACTGAGGTGGAGTTGTTTTGGCACTGGAAGAGCTGTGCTGCTGCTTCGGGCAGTTGCCATTCACCACCGCCCTGAGTTCCCTAGGTGTCATAGCCACTTTCAGACATATGTGGTTCCAGAGCACTTGGTTTCCATGGCAGCGGGAAATGGCTTGGGCGCTGAACTTGTGTTTGGCTGTGGAGTTTTGAGCGCCTTGAGTGAGGAGCTCCATGTGAGTTTAGTGTGGGTGCTCAACCTGCTTGATTCCATCCCACTGGGCTCAATGGGCATTGGACCGGAAGTGACCAAACAGGGTTTCCTAGATAGCTGCTAGCACAGCTGATGGTATGTGAAGTGAATGAGGCAGGTGGAGTTGTTTTGGCACTGGAAGAGCTGTGCTGCTGCTTCGGGCAGTTGCCATTCACCACTGCCGTGAGTTCCCTTGGTGTCATATCCACTTTCAGACATATGTGGTGCCAGAGCACTTGGTTTCCATGGCAGCGGGAAATGGCTTGGGCGCTGAACTTGTGTTTCGCTGTGGAGTTTTGAGCGCCTTGAGTGAGGAGCTCCATGTGAGTTTAGTGTGGGTGCTCAACGTGCTTGATTCCATCCCACTAGGCTCAGTGGGCATTGGACCGGAAGTGACCAAACAGGGTTTCCTAGATAGCTGCTAGCACAGCTGATGGTATGTGAAGTTCATGAGGCAGGTGGAGTTGTTTTGGCACTGGAAGAGCTGTGCTGCTGCTTCTGGCAGTTGCCATTCACCACCGCCCTGAGTTCCCTAGATGTCATATCCACTTTCAGACATATGTGGTGCCAGAGCACTTGGTTTCCATGGCAGCGGGAAATGGCTTGGGCACTGAACTTGTGTTTGGCTGTGGAGTTTTGAGCGCCTTGAGTGAGGAGCTCCATGTGAGTTTAGTGTGGGTGCTCAACCTGCTTGATTCCATCCCACTGGGCTCAATGGGCATTGGACCGGAAGTGACCAAACAGGGTTTCCTAGATAGCTGCTAGCACAGCTGATGGTATGTGAAGTCCATGACTGAGGTGGATTTGTTTTGGCACTGGAAGAGCTGTGCTGCTGCTTCGGGCAGTTGCCATTCACCACCGCCCTGAGTTCCCTAGGTGTCATAGCCACTTTCAGACATATGTGGTGCCAGAGCACTTGGTTTCCACGGCACCAGGAAATTGCTTGTGGGCTATACTTGTGTTTGGCTGTGCAGGTTTTGAGCGCCTTGAGTGAGGAGCTCCATGTGAGTTTAGTGTGGGTGCTCAACCTGCTTGATTCCATCCCACTGGGCTCAATGGGCATTGGACCGGAAGTGACCAAACAGGGTTTCCTAGATAGCTGCTAGCACAGCTGATGGTATGTGAAGTTCATGACTGAGGTGGAGTTGTTTTGGCACTGGAAGAGCTGTGCTGCTGCTTCAGGCAGTTGCCATTCACCACCGCCCTGAGTTCCCTAGGTGTCATATCCACTTTCAGACATATGTGGTGCCAGAGCACTTGGTTTCCATGGCAGCGGGAAATGGCTTGGGCGCTGAACTTGTGTTTGGCTGTGGAGTTATGAGCGCCTTGAGTGAGGAGCTACATGTGAGTTTAGTGTGGGTGCTCAACCTGCTTGATTCCATCCCACTGGGCTCAATGGGCATTGGACCGGAAGTGACCCAACAGGGTTTCCTAGATAGCTGCTAGCACAGCTGATGGTATGTGAAGTGAATGAGGCAGGTGGAGTTGTTTTGGCACTGGAAGAGCTGTGCTGCTGCTTCGGGCAGTTGCCATTCACCAGCGCCCTGAGTTCCCTAGGTGTCATAGCCACTTTCAGACATATGTGGTGCCAGAGCACTTGGTTTCCATGGCAGCGGGAAATGGCTTGGGCGCTGAACTTGTGTTTGGCTGTGGAGTTTTGAGCGCCTTGAGTGAGGAGCTCCATGTGAGTTTAGTGTGGGTGCTCAACCTGCTTGATTCCATCCCACTGGGCTCAATGGGCATTGGACCAGAAGTGACCAAACAGGGTTTCCTAGATAGCTGCTAGCACAGCTGATGGTATGTGAAGTTCATGACTGAGGTGGAGTTGTTTTGGCACTGGAAGAGCTGTGCTGCTGCTTCGGGCAGTTGCCATTCACCACCGCCGTGAGTTCCCTTGGTGTCATATCCACTTTCAGACATATGTGGTGCCAGAGCACTTGGTTTCCATGGCAGCGGGAAATGGCTTGGGCGCTGAACTTGTGTTTCGCTGTGGAGTTTTGAGCGCCTTGAGTGAGGAGCTCCATGTGAGTTTAGTGTGGGTGCTCAACCTGCTTGATTCCATCCCACTGGGCTCAATGGGCATTGGACCGGAAGTGACCAAACAGGGTTTCCTAGATAGCTGCTAGCACAGCTGATGGTATGTGAAGTTCATGAGGCAGGTGAAGTTGGTTTTGGCACTGGAAGAGCTGTGCTGCTGCTTCGGGCAGTTGCCATTCACCACCGCCCTGAGTTCCCTAGGTGTCATAGCCACTTTCAGACATATGTGGTGCCAGAGCACTTGGTTTCCATGGCAGCGGGAAATGGCTTGGGCGCTGAACTTGTGTTTGGCTGTGGAGTTTTGAGCGCCTTGAGTGAGGAGCTCCATGTGAGTTTAGTGTGGGTGCTCAACCTGCTTGATTCCATCCCACTGGGCTCAATGGGCATTGGACCGGAAGTGACCAAACAGGGTTTCCTAGATAGCTGCTAGCACAGCTGATGGTATGTGAAGTGAATGAGGCAGGTGGAGTTGTTTTGGCACTGGAAGAGCTGTGCTGCTGCTTCAGGCAGTTGCCATTCACCACTGCCGTGAGTTCCCTTGATGTCATATCCACTTTCAGACATATGTCGTGCCAGAGCACTTGGTTTCCATGGCAGCGGGAAATGGCTTGGGCGCTGAACTTGTGTTTGGCTGTGGAGTTTTGAGCGCCTTGAGTGAGGAGCTCCATGTGAGTTTAGTGTGGGTGCTCAACCTGCTTGATTCCATCCCACTGGGCTCAATGGGCATTGGACCGGAAGTGACCAAACAGGGTTTCCTAGATAGCTGCTAGCACAGCTGATGGTATGTGAAGTTCATGACTGAGGTGGAGTTGTTTTGGCACTGGAAGAGCTGTGCTGCTGCTTCGGGCAGTTGCCATTCACCACCGCCCTGAATTCCCTAGGTGTCATATCCACTTTCAGACATATGTGGTGCCAGAGCACTTGGTTTCCATGGCAGCGGGAAATGGCTTGGGCGCTGAACTTGTGTTTGGCTGTGGAGTTTTGAGCGCCTTGAGTGAGGAGCTCCATGTGAGTTTAGTGTGGGTGCTCAACCTGCTTGATTCCATCCCACTGGGCTCAATGGGCATTGGACCGGAAGTGACCAAACAGGGTTTCCTAGATAGCTGCTAGCACAGCTGATGGTATGTGAAGTGAATGAGGCAGGTGGAGTTGGTTTTGGCACTGGAAGAGCTGTGCTGCTGCTTCTGGCAGTTGCCATTCACCACCGCCCTGAGTTCCCTAGGTGTCATAGCCACTTTCAGACTTTTGTGGTGCCAGAGCACTTGGTTTCCATGGCAGCGGGAAATGGCTTGGGCGCTGAACTTGTGTTTGGCTGTGGAGTTTTGAGCGCCTTGAGTGAGGAGCTCCATGGTAGTTTAGTGTGGGTGCTCAACCTGCTTGATTCCATCCCACTGGGCTCAATGGGCATTGGACCGGAAGTGACCAAACAGGGTTTCCTAGATACCTGCTAGCACAGCTGATGGTATGTGAAGTTCATGAGGCAGGTGGAGTTGTTTTGGCACTGGAAGAGCTGTGCTGCTGCTTCGGGCAGTTGCCATTCACCACCGCCCTGAGTTCCCTAGGTGTCATAGCCACTTTCAGACATATGTGGTGCCAGAGCACTTGGTTTCCATGGCAGCGGGAAATGGCTTGGGCGCTGAACTTGTGTTTGGCTGTGGAGTTTTGAGCGCCTTGAGTGAGGAGCTCCATGTTAGTTTAGTGTGGGTGCTCAACCTGCTTGATTCCATCCCACTGGGCTCAATGGGCATTGGACCGGAAGTGACCAAACAGGGTTTCCTAGATAGCTGCTAGCACAGCTGATGGTATGTGAAGTTCATGACTGAGGTGGAGTTGTTTTGGCACTGGAAGAGCTGTGCTGCTGCTTCGGGCAGTTGCCATTCACCACCGCCCTGAGTTCCCTAGGTGTCATAGCCACTTTCAGACAAATGTGGTGCCAGAGCACTTGGTTTCCATGGCAGCGGGAAATGGCTTGGGCGCTGAACTTGTGTTTGGCTGTGGAGTTTTGAGCGCCTTGAGTGAGGAGCTCCATGTGAGTTTAGTGTGGGTGCTCATCCTGCTTGATTCCATCACACTGTGCTCAATGGACATTGGACTGGAAGTGACCAAACAGGGTTTCCTAGATAGCTGCTAGCACAGCTGATGGTATGTGAAGTTCATGAGGCAGGTGAAGTTGGTTTTGGCACTGGAAGAGCTGTGCTGCTGCTTCGGGCAGTTGCCATTCACCACCGCCCTGAGTTCCCTAGGTGTCATAGCCACTTTCAGACATATGTGGTGCCAGAGCACTTGGTTTCCATGGCAGCGGGAAATGGCTTGGGCGCTGAACTTGTGTTTGGCTGTGGAGTTTTGAGCGCCTTGAGTGAGGAGCTCCATGTGAGTTTAGTGTGGGTGCTCAACCTGCTTGATTCCATCCCACTGGGCTCAATGGGCATTGGACCGGAAGTGACCCAACAGGGTTTCCTAGATAGCTGCTAGCACAGCTGATGGTATGTGAAGTGAATGAGGCAGGTGGAGTTGTTTTGGCACTGGAAGAGCTGTGCTGCTGCTTCAGGCAGTTGCCATTCACCACTGCCGTGAGTTCCCTTGATGTCATATCCACTTTCAGACATATGTCGTGCCAGAGCACTTGGTTTCCATGGCAGCGGGAAATGGCTTGGGCGCTGAACTTGTGTTTGGCTGTGGAGTTTTGAGCGCCTTGAGTGAGGAGCTCCATGTGAGTTTAGTGTGGGTGCTCAACCTGCTTGATTCCATCCCACTGGGCTCAATGGGCATTGGACCGGAAGTGACCAAACAGGGTTTCCTAGATAGCTGCTAGCACAGCTGATGGTATGTGAAGTTCATGACTGAGGTGGAGTTGTTTTGGCACTGGAAGAGCTGTGCTGCTGCTTCGGGCAGTTGCCATTCACCACCGCCCTGAGTTCCCTAGGTGTCATATCCACTTTCAGACATATGTGGTGCCAGAGCACTTGGTTTCCATGGCAGCGGGAAATGGCTTGGGCGCTGAACTTGTGTTTGGCTTTGGAGTTTTGAGCGCCTTGAGTGAGGAGCTCCATGTGAGTTTAGTGTGGGTGCTCAACCTGCTTGATTCCATCCCACTGGGCTCAATGGGCATTGGACCAGAAGTGACCAAACAGGGTTTCCTAGATAGCTGGTAGCACAGCTGATGGTATGTGAAGTGAATGAGGCAGGTGGAGTTGTTTTGGCACTGGAAGAGCTGTGCTGCTGCTTCGGGCAGTTGCCATTCACCACCGCCCTGAGTTCCCTAGGTGTCATAGCCACTTTCAGACATATGTGGTGCCAGAGCACTTGGTTTCCATGGCAGCGGGAAATGGCTTGGGCGCTGAACTTGTGTTTGGCTGTGGAGTTTTGAGCGCCTTGAGTGAGGAGCTCCATGTGAGTTTAGTGTGGGTGCTCAACCTGCTTGATTCCATCCCACTGGGCTCAATGGGCATTGGACCGGAAGTGACCAAACAGGGTTTCCTAGATAGCTGCTAGCACAGCTGATGGTATGTGAAGACCATGACTGAGGTGGAGTTGTTTTGGCACTGGAAGAGCTGTGCTGCTGCTTCAGGCAGTTGCCATTCACCACCGCCCTGAGTTCCCTAGGTGTCATAGCCACTTTCAGACATATGTGGTGCCAGAGCACTTGGTTTCCACGGCACCAGGAAATTGCTTGTGGGCTAAACTTGTGTTTGGCTTTGCAGGTTTTGAGCGCCTTGAGTGAGGAGCTCCATGTGAGTTTAGTGTGGGTGCTCAACCTGCTTGATTCCATCCCACTGGGCTCAATGGGCATTGGACCGGAAGTGACCAAACAGGGTTTCCTAGCTAGCTGCTAGCACAGCTGATGGTATGTGAAGTTCATGACTGAGGTGGAGTTGTTTTGGCACTGGAAGAGCTGTGCTGCTGCTTCGGGCAGTTGCCATTCACCACCGCCCTGAGTTCCCTAGGTGTCATAGCCACTTTCAGACTTTTGTGGTGCCAGAGCACTTGGTTTCCATGGCAGCGGGAAATGGCTTGGGCGCTGAACTTGTGTTTGGCTGTGGAGTTTTGAGCGCCTTGAGTGAGGAGCTCCATGGTAGTTTAGTGTGGGTGCTCAACCTGCTTGATTCCATCCCACTGGGCTCAATGGGCATTGGACCGGAAGTGACCAAACAGGGTTTCCTAGATAGCTGCTAGCACAGCTGATGGTATGTGAAGTTCATGACTGAGGTGGAGTTGTTTTGGCACTGGAAGAGCTGTGCTGCTGCTTCGGGCAGTTGCCATTCACCACCGCCCTGAGTTCCCTAGGTGTCATAGCCACTTTCAGACAAATGTGGTGCCAGAGCACTTGGTTTCCATGGCAGCGGGAAATGGCTTGGGCGCTGAACTTGTGTTTGGCTGTGGAGTTTTGAGCGCCTTGAGTGAGGAGCTCCATGTTAGTTTCGTGTGGGTGCTCATCCTGCTTGATTCCATCCCACTGGGCTCAATGGGCATTGGACCCGAAGTGACCAAACAGGGTTTCCTAGATAGCTGCTAGCACAGCTGATGGTATGTGAAGTTCATGAGGCAGGTGGAGTTGTTTTGGCACTGGAAGAGCTGTGCTGCTGCTTCGGGCAGTTGCCATTCACCACCGCCCTGAGTTCCCTAGGTGTCATATCCACTTTCAGACATATGTGGTGCCAGAGCACTTGGTTTCCATGGCAGCGGGAAATGGCTTGGGCGCTGAACTTGTGTTTGGCTGTGGAGTTTTGACCGCCTTGAGTGAGGAGCTCCATGTGAGTTTAGTGTATGTGCTCAACCTGCTTGATTCCATCCCACTGGGCTCCATGGGCATTGGACCGGAAGTGACCCAACAGGGTTTCCTAGATAGCTGCTAGCACAGCTGATGGTATGTGAAGTTCATGACTGAGGTGGAGATGTTTTGGCACTGGAAGAGCTGTGCTGCTGCTTCGGGCAGTTGCCATTCACCACCGCCCTGAGTTCCCTAGGTGTCATAGCCACTTTCAGACATATGTGGTGCCAGAGCACTTGGTTTCCATGGCAGCGGGAAATGGCTTGGGCGCTGAACTTGTGTTTGGCTGTGGAGTTTTGAGCGCCTTGAGTGAGGAGCTCCATGTGAGTTTAGTGTGGGTGCTCAACCTGCTTGATTCCATCCCACTGGGCTCAATGGGCATTGGACCGCAAGTGACCAAACAGGGTTTCCTAGATAGCTGCTAGCACAGCTGATGGTATGTGAAGTTCATGACTGAGGTGGAGTTGTTTTGGCACTGGAAGAGCTGTGCTGCTGCTTCGGGCAGTTGCCATTCACCACCGCCCTGAATTCCCTAGATGTCATATCCACTTTCAGACATATGTGGTGCCAGAGCACTTGGTTTCCATGGCAGCGGGAAATGGCTTGGGCGCTGAACTTGTGTTTGGCTGTGGAGTTTTGAGCGCCTTGAGTGAGGAGCTCCATGTGAGTTTAGTGTGGGTGCTCAACCTGCTTGATTCCATCCCACTGGGCTCAATGGGCATTGGACGGGAAGTGACCAAACAGGGTTTCCTAGATAGCTGCTAGCACAGCTGATGGTATGTGAAGTTCATGACTGAGGTGGAGTTGTTTTGGCACTGGAAGAGCTGTGCTGCTGCTTCGGGCAGTTGCCATTCACCAGCGCCCTGAGTTCCCTAGGTGTCATAGCCACTTTCAGACATATGTGGTGCCAGAGCACTTGGTTTCCATGGCAGCGGGAAATGGCTTGGGCGCTGAACTTGTGTTTGGCTGTGGAGTTTTGAGCGCCTTGAGTGAGGAGCTCCATGTGAGTTTAGTGTGGGTGCTCAACCTGCTTGATTCCATCCCACTGGGCTCAATGGGCATTGGACCGGAAGTGACCAAACAGGGTTTCCTAGATAGCTGCTAGCACAGCTGATGGTATGTGAAGTTCATGAGGCAGGTGAAGTTGGTTTTGGCACTGGAAGAGCTGTGCTGCTGCTTCGGGCAGTTGCCATTCACCACCGCCCTGAGTTCCCTAGGTGTCATAGCCACTTTCAGACATATGTGGTGCCAGAGCACTTGGTTTCCATGGCAGCGGGAAATGGCTTGGGCGCTGAACTTGTGTTTGGCTGTGGAGTTTTGAGCGCCTTGAGTGAGGAGCTCCATGTGAGTTTAGTGTGGGTGCTCAACCTGCTTGATTCCATCCCACTGGGCTCAATGGGCATTGGACCGGAAGTGACCAAACAGGGTTTCCTAGATAGCTGCTAGCACAGCTGATGGTATGTGAAGACCATGACTGAGGTGGAGTTGTTTTGGCACTGGAAGAGCTGTGCTGCTGCTTCAGGCAGTTGCCATTCACCACCGCCCTGAGTTCCCTAGGTGTCATAGCCACTTTCAGACATATGTGGTGCCAGAGCACTTGGTTTAAACGGCACCAGGAAATTGCTTGTGGGCTAAACTTGTGTTTGGCTGTGCAGGTTTTGAGCGCCTTGAGTGAGGAGCTCCATGTGAGTTTAGTGTGGGTGCTCAACCTGCTTGATTCCATCCCACTGGGCTCAATGGGCATTGGACCGGAAGTGACCCAACAGGGTTTCCTAGCTAGCTGCTAGCACAGCTGATGGTATGTGAAGTTCATGACTGAGGTGGAGTTGTTTTGGCACTGGAAGAGCTGTGCTGCTGCTTCGGGCAGTTGCCATTCACCACCGCCCTGAGTTCCCTAGGTGTCATATCCACTTTCAGACATATGTGGTGCCAGAGCACTTGGTTTCCATGGCAGCGGGAAATGGCTTGGGCGCTGAACTTGTGTTTGGCTGTGGAGTTTTGAGCGCCTTGAGTGAGGAGCTCCATGTGAGTTTAGTGTGGGTGCTCAACCTGCTTGATTCCATCCCACTGGGCTCAATGGGCATTGGACCGGAAGTGACCAACAGGGTTTCCTAGATAGCTGCTAGCACAGCTGATGGTATGTGAAGTTCATGAGGCAGGTGGAGTTGTTTTGGCACTGGAAGAGCTGTGCTGCTGCTTCGGGCAGTTGCCATTCACCACCGCCCTGAGTTCCCTAGGTGTCATAGCCACTTTCAGACATATGTGGTGCCAGAGCACTTGGTTTCCATGGCAGCGGGAAATGGCTTGGGCGCTGAACTTGTGTTTGGCTGTGGAGTTTTGAGCGCCTTGAGTGAGGAGCTCCATGTGAGTTTAGTGTGGGTGCTCAACCTGCTTGATTCCATCCCACTGGGCTCAATGGGCATTGGACCGGAAGTGACCAAACAGGGTTTCCTAGCTAGCTGCTAGCACAGCTGATGGTATGTGAAGTTCATGACTGAGGTGGAGTTGTTTTGGCACTGGAAGAGCTGTGCTGCTGCTTCGGGCAGTTGCCATTCACCACCGCCCTGAGTTCCCTAGGTGTCATAGCCACTTTCAGACTTTTGTGGTGCCAGAGCACTTGGTTTCCATGGCAGCGGGAAATGGCTTGGGCGCTGAACTTGTGTTTGGCTGTGGAGTTTTGAGCGCCTTGAGTGAGGAGCTCCATGGTAGTTTAGTGTGGGTGCTCAACCTGCTTGATTCCATCCCACTGGGCTCAATGGGCATTGGACCGGAAGTGACCAAACAGGGTTTCCTAGATAGCTGCTAGCACAGCTGATGGTATGTGAAGTTCATGACTGAGGTGGAGTTGTTTTGGCACTGGAAGAGCTGTGCTGCTGCTTCGGGCAGTTGCCATTCACCACCGCCCTGAGTTCCCTAGGTGTCATAGCCACTTTCAGACAAATGTGGTGCCAGAGCACTTGGTTTCCATGGCAGCGGGAAATGGCTTGGGCGCTGAACTTGTGTTTGGCTGTGGAGTTTTGAGCGCCTTGAGTGAGGAGCTCCATGTTAGTTTCGTGTGGGTGCTCATCCTGCTTGATTCCATCCCACTGGGCTCAATGGGCATTGGACCCGAAGTGACCAAACAGGGTTTCCTAGATAGCTGCTAGCACAGCTGATGGTATGTGAAGTTCATGAGGCAGGTGGAGTTGTTTTGGCACTGGAAGAGCTGTGCTGCTGCTTCGGGCAGTTGCCATTCACCACCGCCCTGAGTTCCCTAGGTGTCATAGCCACTTTCAGACATATGTGGTGCCAGAGCACTTGGTTTCCATGGCAGCGGGAAATGGCTTGGGCGCTGAACTTGTGTTTGGCTGTGGAGTTTTGACCGCCTTGAGTGAGGAGCTCCATGTGAGTTTAGTGTATGTGCTCAACCTGCTTGATTCCATCCCACTGGGCTCCATGGGCATTGGACCGGAAGTGACCCAACAGGGTTTCCTAGATAGCTGCTAGCACAGCTGATGGTATGTGAAGTTCATGACTGAGGTGGAGTTGTTTTGGCACTGGAAGAGCTGTGCTGCTGCTTCGGGCAGTTGCCATTCACCACCGCCCTGAGTTCCCTAGGTGTCATAGCCACTTTCAGACATATGTGGTGCCAGAGCACTTGGTTTCCATGGCAGCGGGAAATGGCTTGGGCGCTGAACTTGTGTTTGGCTGTGGAGTTTTGAGCGCCTTGAGTGAGGAGCTCCATGTGAGTTTAGTGTGGGTGCTCAACCTGCTTGATTCCATCCCACTGGGCTCAATGGGCATTGGACCGCAAGTGACCAAACAGGGTTTCCTAGATAGCTGCTAGCACAGCTGATGGTATGTGAAGTTCATGACTGAGGTGGAGTTGTTTTGGCACTGGAAGAGCTGTGCTGCTGCTTCGGGCAGTTGCCATTCACCACCGCCCTGAATTCCCTAGATGTCATATCCACTTTCAGACATATGTGGTGCCAGAGCACTTGGTTTCCATGGCAGCGGGAAATGGCTTGGGCGCTGAACTTGTGTTTGGCTGTGGAGTTTTGAGCGCCTTGAGTGAGGAGCTCCATGTGAGTTTAGTGTGGGTGCTCAACCTGCTTGATTCCATCCCACTGGGCTCAATGGGCATTGGACCGGAAGTGACCAAACAGGGTTTCCTAGATAGCTGCTAGCACAGCTGATGGTATGTGAAGTTCATGACTGAGGTGGAGTTGTTTTGGCACTGGAAGAGCTGTGCTGCTGCTTCGGGCAGTTGCCATTCACCAGCGCCCTGAGTTCCCTAGGTGTCATAGCCACTTTCAGACATATGTGGTGCCAGAGCACTTGGTTTCCATGGCAGCGGGAAATGGCTTGGGCGCTGAACTTGTGTTTGGCTGATGAGTTTTGAGCGCCTTGAGTGAGGAGCTCCATGTGAGTTTAGTGTGGGTGCTCAACCTGCTTGATTCCATCCCACTGGGCTCAATGGGCATTGGACCGGAAGTGACCAAACAGGGTTTCCTAGATAGCTGCTAGCACAGCTGATGGTATGTGAAGTTCATGAGGCAGGTGAAGTTGGTTTTGGCACTGGAAGAGCTGTGCTGCTGCTTCGGGCAGTTGCCATTCACCACCGCCCTGAGTTCCCTAGGTGTCATAGCCACTTTCAGACATATGTGGTGCCAGAGCACTTGGTTTCCATGGCAGCGGGAAATGGCTTGGGCGCTGAACTTGTGTTTGGCTGTGGAGTTTTGAGCGCCTTGAGTGAGGAGCTCCATGTGAGTTTAGTGTGGGTGCTCAACCTGCTTGATTCCATCCCACTGGGCTCAATGGGCATTGGACCGGAAGTGACCAAACAGGGTTTCCTAGATAGCTGCTAGCACAGCTGATGGTATGTGAAGACCATGACTGAGGTGGAGTTGTTTTGGCACTGGAAGAGCTGTGCTGCTGCTTCGGGCAGTTGCCATTCACCACCGCCCTGAGTTCCCTAGGTGTCATAGCCACTTTCAGACATATGTGGTGCCAGAGCACTTGGTTTAAACGGCACCAGGAAATTGCTTGTGGGCTAAACTTGTGTTTGGCTGTGCAGGTTTTGAGCGCCTTGAGTGAGGAGCTCCATGTGAGTTTAGTGTGGGTGCTCAACCTGCTTGATTCCATCCCACTGGGCTCAATGGGCATTGGACCGGAAGTGACCCAACAGGGTTTCCTAGCTAGCTGCTAGCACAGCTGATGGTATGTGAAGTTCATGACTGAGGTGGAGTTGTTTTGGCACTGGAAGAGCTGTGCTGCTGCTTCGGGCAGTTGCCATTCACCACCGCCCTGAGTTCCCTAGGTGTCATAGCCACTTTCAGACATATGTGGTGCCAGAGCACTTGGTTTCCATGGCAGCGGGAAATGGCTTGGGCGCTGAACTTGTGTTTGGCTGTGGAGTTTTGAGCGCCTTGAGTGAGGAGCTCCATGTGAGTTTAGTGTGGGTGCTCAACCTGCTTGATTCCATCCCACTGGGCTCAATGGGCATTGGACCGGAAGTGACCAAACAGGGTTTCCTAGATAGCTGCTAGCACAGCTGATGGTATGTGAAGTGAATGAGGCAGGTGGAGTTGTTTTGGCACTGGAAGAGCTGTGCTGCTGCTTCGGGCAGTTGCCATTCACCACCGCCCTGAGTTCCCTAGGTGTCATAGCCACTTTCAGACATATGTGGTGCCAGAGCACTTGGTTTCCATGGCAGCGGGAAATGGCTTGGGCGCTGAACTTGTGTTTGGCTGTGGAGTTTTGAGCGCCTTGAGTGAGGAGCTCCATGTGAGTTTAGTGTGGGTGCTCAACCTGCTTGATTCCATCCCACTGGGCTCAATGGGCATTGGACCGGAAGTGACCAAACAGGGTTTCCTAGATAGCTGCTAGCACAGCTGATGGTATGTGAATGAGGCAGGTGGAGTTGTTTTGGCACTGGAAGAGCTGTGCTGCTGCTTCGGGCAGTTGCCATTCACCACTGCCCTGAGTTCCCTAGGTGTCATATCCACTTTCAGACATATGTGGTGCCAGAGCACTTGGTTTCCATGGCAGCGGGAAATGGCTTGGGCGCTGAACTTGTGTTTGGCTGTGGAGTTTTGAGCGCCTTGAGTGAGGAGCTCCATGTGAGTTTAGTGTGGGTGCTCAACCTGCTTGATTCCATCCCACTGGGCTCAATGGGCATTGGACCGGAAGTGACCAAACAGGGTTTCCTAGATAGCTGCTAGCACAGCTGATGGTATGTGAAGTCCATGACTGAGGTGGAGTTGTTTTGGCACTGGAAGAGCTGTGCTGCTGCTTCGGGCAGTTGCCATTCACCACCGCCCTGAGTTCCCTAGGTGTCATAGCCACTTTCAGACATATGTGGTGCCAGAGCACTTGGTTTCCACGGCACCAGGAAATTGCTTGTGGGCTAAACTTGTGTTTGGCTTTGCAGGTTTTGAGCTTCTTGAGTGAGGAGCTACATGTGAGTTTAGTGTGGGTGCTCAACCTGCTTGATTCCATCCCACTGGGCTCAATGGGCATTGGACCGGAAGTGACCCAACAGGGTTTCCTAGATAGCTGCTAGCACAGCTGATGGTATGTGAAGTGAATGAGGCAGGTGGAGTTGTTTTGGCACTGGAAGAGCTGTGCTGCTGCTTCGGGCAGTTGCCATTCACCACCGCCCTGAGTTCCCTAGGTGTCATATCCACTTTCAGACATATATGGTGCCAGAGCACTTGGTTTCCATGGCAGCGGGAAATGGCTTGGGCGCTGAACTTGTGTTTGGCTTTGGAGTTTTGAGCGCCTTGAGTGAGGAGTTCCATGTGAGTTTAGTGTGGGTGCTCAACCTGCTTGATTCCATCCCACTGGGCTCAATGGGCATTGGACCGGAAGTGACCAAACAGGGTTTCCTAGATAGCTGCTAGCACAGCTGATGGTATGTGAAGTTCATGAGGCAGGTGGAGTTGTTTTGGCACTGGAAGAGCTGTGCTGCTGCTTCGGGTAGTTGCCATTCACCAAAGCCCTGAGTTCCCTAGATGTCATATCCACTTTCAGACATATGTGGTGCCAGAGCACTTGGTTTCCATGGCAGCGGGAAATGGCTTGGGCGCTGAACTTGTGTTTGGCTGTGGAGTTTTGAGCGCCTTGAGTGAGGAGCTCCATGTGAGTTTAGTGTGGGTGCTCAACCTGCTTGTTTCCATCCCACTGGGCTCCATGGGCATTGGACCGGAAGTGACCAAACAGGGTTTCCTAGATAGCTGCTAGCACAGCTGATGGTATGTGAAGTCCATGACTGAGGTGGAGTTGTTTTGGCACTGGAAGAGCTGTGCTGCTGCTTCGGGCAGTTGCCATTCACCACCGCCCTGAGTTCCCTAGGTGTCATAGCCACTTTCAGACATATGTGGTGCCAGAGCACTTGGTTTCCATGGCAGCGGGAAATGGCTTGGGCGCTGAACTTGTGTTTGGCTGTGGAGTTTTGAGCGCCTTGAGTGAGGAGCTCCATGTGAGTTTAGTGTTTGTGCTCAACCTGCTTGATTCCATCCCACTGGGCTCAAAGGGCATTGGACCGGAAGTGACCAAACAGGGTTTCCTAGATAGCTGCTAGCACAGCTGATGGTATGTGAAGTGAATGAGGCAGGTGGAGTTGTTTTGGCACTGGAAGAGCTGTGCTGCTGCTTCGGGCAGTTGCCATTCACCACCGCCCTGAGTTCCCTAGGTGTCATAGCCACTTTCAGACATATGTGGTGCCAGAGCACTTGGTTTCCATGGCAGCGGGAAATGGCTTGGGCGCTGAACTTGTGTTTGGCTGTGGAGTTTTGAGCGCCTTGAGTGAGGAGCTCCATGTTAGTTTAGTGTGGGTGCTCAACCTGCTTGATTCCATCCCACTGGGCTCAATGGGCATTGGACCGGAAGTGACCAAACAGGGTTTCCTAGATACCTGCTAGCACAGCTGATGGTATGTGAAGTGAATGAGGCAGGTGGAGATGTTTTGGCACTGGAAGAGCTGTGCTGCTGCTTCGGGCAGTTGCCATTCGCCACAGCCCTGAGTTCCCTAGGTGTCATAGCCACTTTCAGACATATGTGGTGCCAGAGCACTTGGTTTCCATGGCAGCGGGAAATGGCTTGGGCGCTGAACTTGTGTTTGGCTGTGGAGTTTTGAGCGCCTTGAGTGAGGAGCTCCATGTGAGTTTAGTGTGGGTGCTCAACCTGCTTGATTCCATCCCACTGGGCTCAATGGGCATTGGACCGGAAGTGACCAAACAGGGTTTCCTAGATAGCTGCTAGCACAGCTGATGGTATGTGAAGTGAATGAGGCAGGTGGAGTTGTTTTGGCACTGGAAGAGCTGTGCTGCTGCTTCGGGCAGTTGCCATTCACCACCGCCCTGAGTTCCCTAGGTGTCATAGCCACTTTCAGACATATGTGGTGCCAGAGCACTTGGTTTCCATGGCAGCGGGAAATGGCTTGGGCGCTGAACTTGTGTTTGGCTGTGGAGTTTTGAGCGCCTTGAGTGAGGAGCTCCATGTGAGTTTAGTGTGGGTGCTCAACCTGCTTGATTCCATCCCACTGGGCTCAATGGGCATTGGACCGGAAGTGACCAAACAGGGTTTCCTAGATAGCTGCTAGCACAGCTGATGGTATGTGAAGTTCATGACTGAGGTGGAGTTGTTTTGGCACTGGAAGAGCTGTGCTGCTGCTTCGGGCAGTTGCCATTCACCACCGCCCTGAGTTCCCTAGGTGTCATAGCCACTTTCAGACATATGTGGTGCCAGAGCACTTGGTTTCCATGGCAGCGGGAAATGGCTTGGGCGCTGAACTTGTGTTTGGCTGTGGAGTTTTGAGCGCCTTGAGTGAGGAGCTCCATGTGAGTTTAGTGTGGGTGCTCAACCTGCTTGATTCCATCCCACTGGGCTCAATGGGCATTGGACCGGAAGTGACCAAACAGGGTTTCCTAGATAGCTGCTAGCACAGCTGATGGTATGTGAAGTTCATGACTGAGGTGGAGTTGTTTTGGCACTGGAAGAGCTGTGCTGCTGCTTCGGGCAGTTGCCATTCACCACCGCCCTGAGTTCCCTAGGTGTCATAGCCACTTTCAGACATATGTGGTGCCAGAGCACTTGGTTTCCATGGCAGCGGGAAATGGCTTGGGCGCTGAACTTGTGTTTGGCTGATGAGTTTTGAGCGCCTTGAGTGAGGAGCTCCATGTGAGTTTAGTGTGGGTGCTCAACCTGCTTGATTCCATCCCACTGGGCTCAATGGGCATTGGACCGGAAGTGACCAAACAGGGTTTCCTAGATAGCTGCTAGCACAGCTGATGGTATGTGAAGTTCATGAGGCAGGTGAAGTTGGTTTTGGCACTGGAAGAGCTGTGCTGCTGCTTCGGGCAGTTGCCATTCACCACCGCCCTGAGTTCCCTAGGTGTCATAGCCACTTTCAGACATATGTGGTGCCAGAGCACTTGGTTTCCATGGCAGCGGGAAATGGCTTGGGCGCTGAACTTGTGTTTGGCTGTGGAGTTTTGAGCGCCTTGAGTGAGGAGCTCCATGTGAGTTTAGTGTGGGTGCTCAACCTGCTTGATTCCATCCCACTGGGCTCAATGGGCATTGGACCGGAAGTGACCAAACAGGGTTTCCTAGATAGCTGCTAGCACAGCTGATGGTATGTGAAGACCATGACTGAGGTGGAGTTGTTTTGGCACTGGAAGAGCTGTGCTGCTGCTTCAGGCAGTTGCCATTCACCACCGCCCTGAGTTCCCTAGGTGTCATAGCCACTTTCAGACATATGTGGTGCCAGAGCACTTGGTTTCCACGGCACCAGGAAATTGCTTGTGGGCTAAACTTGTGTTTGGCTGTGCAGGTTTTGAGCGCCTTGAGTGAGGAGCTCCATGTGAGTTTAGTGTGGGTGCTCAACCTGCTTGATTCCATCCCACTGGGCTCAATGGGCATTGGACCGGAAGTGACCCAACAGGGTTTCCTAGCTAGCTGCTAGCACAGCTGATGGTATGTGAAGTTCATGACTGAGGTGGAGTTGTTTTGGCACTGGAAGAGCTGTGCTGCTGCTTCGGGCAGTTGCCATTCACCACCGCCCTGAGTTCCCTAGGTGTCATATCCACTTTCAGACATATGTGGTGCCAGAGCACTTGGTTTCCATGGCAGCGGGAAATGGCTTCGGCGCTGAACTTGTGTTTGGCTGTGGAGTTTTGAGCGCCTTGAGTGAGGAGCTCCATGTGAGTTTAGTGTGGGTGCTCAACCTGCTTGATTCCATCCCACTGGGCTCAATGGGCATTGGACCGCAAGTGACCAAACAGGGTTTCCTAGATAGCTGCTAGCACAGCTGATGGTATGTGAAGTGAATGAGGCAGGTGGAGTTGTTTTGGCACTGGAAGAGCTGTGCTGCTGCTTCGGGCAGTTGCCATTCACCACCGCCCTGAGTTCCCTAGGTGTCATAGCCACTTTCAGACATATGTGGTGCCAGAGCACTTGGTTTCCATGGCAGCGGGAAATGGCTTGGGCGCTGAACTTGTGTTTGGCTGTGGAGTTTTGAGCGCCTTGAGTGAGGAGCTCCATGTGAGTTTAGTGTGGGTGCTCAACCTGCTTGATTCCATCCCACTGGGCTCAATGGGCATTGGACCGGAAGTGACCAAACAGGGTTTCCTAGATAGCTGCTAGCACAGCTGATGGTATGTGAATGAGGCAGGTGGAGTTGTTTTGGCACTGGAAGAGCTGTGCTGCTGCTTCGGGCAGTTGCCATTCACCACTGCCGTGAGTTCCCTTGGTGTCATATCCACTTTCAGACATATGTGGTGCCAGAGCACTTGGTTTCCATGGCAGCGGGAAATGGCTTGGGCGCTGAACTTGTGTTTGGCTGATGAGTTTTGAGCGCCTTGAGTGAGGAGCTCCATGTGAGTTTAGTGTGGGTGCTCAACCTGCTTGATTCCATCCCACTGGGCTCAGTGGGCATTGGACCGGAAGTGACCAAACAGGGTTTCCTAGATAGCTGCTAGCACAGCTGATGGTACGTGAAGTTCATGACTGAGGTGGAGTTGTTTTGGCACTGGAAGAGCTGTGCTGCTGCTTCGGGCAGTTGCCATTCACCACCGCCCTGAGTTCCCTAGATGTCATATCCACTTTCAGACATATGTGGTGCCAGAGCACTTGGTTTCCATGGCAGCGGGAAATGGCTTGGGCGCTGAACTTGTGTTTGGCTGTGGAGTTTTGAGCGCCTTGAGTGACGAGCTCCATGTGAGTTTAGTGTGGGTGCTCAACCTGCTTGATTCCATCCCACTGGGCTCAATGGGCATTGGACCGGAAGTGACCAAACAGGGTTTCCTAGATAGCTGCTAGCACAGCTGATGGTATGTGAAGTCCATGACTGAGGTGGAGTTGTTTTGGCACTGGAAGAGCTGTGCTGCTGCTTCGGGCAGTTGCCATTCACCACCGCCCTGAGTTCCCTAGGTGTCATAGCCACTTTCAGACATATGTGGTGCCAGAGCACTTGGTTTCCACGGCACCAGGAAATTGCTTGTGGGCTAAACTTGTGTTTGGCTTTGGAGTTTTGAGCGCCTTGAGTGAGGAGTTCCATGTGAGTTTAGTGTGGGTGCTCAACCTGCTTGATTCCATCCCACTGGGCTCAGTGGGTATTGGACCGGAAGTGACCAAACAGGGTTTCCTAGATAGCTGCTAGCACAGCTGATGGTATGTGAAGTTCATGAGGCAGGTGGAGTTGTTTTGGCACTGGAAGAGCTGTGCTGCTGCTTCGGGCAGTTGCCATTCACCAAAGCCCTGAGTTCCCTAGATGTCATATCCACTTTCAGACATATGTGGTGCCAGAGCACTTGGTTTCCATGGCAGCGGGAAATGGCTTGGGCGCTGAACTTGTGTTTGGCTGTGGAGTTTTGAGCGCCTTGAGTGAGGAGCTCCATGTGAGTTTAGTGTGGGTGCTCAACCTGCTTGTTTCCATCCCACTGGGCTCCATGGGCATTGGACCGGAAGTGACCAAACAGGGTTTCCTAGATAGCTGCTAGCACAGCTGATGGTATGTGAAGTCCATGACTGAGGTGGAGTTGTTTTGGCACTGGAAGAGCTGTGCTGCTGCTTCGAGCAGTTGCCATTCACCACCGCCCTGAGTTCCCTAGGTGTCATAGCCACTTTCAGACATATGTGGTGCCAGAGCACTTGGTTTCCACGGCACCAGGAAATTGCTTATGGGCTAAACTTGTGTTTGGCTGATGAGTTTTGAGCGCCTTGAGTGAGGAGCTCCATGTGAGTTTAGTGTGGGTGCTCAACCTGCTTGATTCCATCCCACTGGGCTCAAAGGGCATTGGACCGGAAGTGACCAAACAGGGTTTCCTAGATAGCTGCTAGCACAGCTGATGGTATGTGAAGTGAATGAGGCAGGTGGAGTTGTTTTGGCACTGGAAGAGCTGTGCTGCTGCTTCAGGCAGTTGCCATTCACCACCGCCCTGAGTTCCCTAGGTGTCATAGCCACTTTCAGACATATGTGGTGCCAGAGCACTTGGTTTCCATGGCAGCGGGAAATGGCTTGGGCGCTGAACTTGTGTTTGGCTGTGGAGTTTTGACCGCCTTGAGTGAGGAGCTCCATGTGAGTTTAGTGTATGTGCTCAACCTGCTTGATTCCATCCCACTGGGCTCCATGGGCATTGGACCGGAAGTGACCCAACAGGGTTTACTAGATAGCTGCTAGCACAGCTGATGGTATGTGAAGTCAATGACTGAGGTGGAGTTGTTTTGGCACTGGAAGAGCTGTGCTGCTGCTTCGGGCAGTTGCCATTCACCACCGCCGTGAGTTCCCTAGGTGTCATAGCCACTTTCAGACATATGTGGTGCCAGAGCACTTGGTTTCCACGGCACCAGGAAATTGCTTATGGGCTAAACTTGTGTTTGGCTGTGGAGTTTTGAGCGCCTTGAGTGAGGAGCTCCATGTGAGTTTAGTGTGGGTGCTCAACCTGCTTGATTCCATCTTACTGGGCTCAATGGGCATTGGACCGGAAGTGACCAAACAGGGTTTCCTAGATAGCTGCTAGCACAGCTGATGGTATGTGAAGTTCATGAGGCAGGTGGAGTTGTTTTGGCACTGGAAGAGCTGTGCTGCTGCTTCGGGCAGTTGCCATTCACCACCGCCCTGAGTTCCCTAGGTGTCATAGCCACTTTCAGACATATGTGGTGCCATAGCACTTGGTTTCCATGGCAGCGGGAAATGGCTTGGGCGCTGAACTTGTGTTTGGCTGTGGAGTTTTGAGCGCCTTGAGTGAGGAGCTCCATGTGAGTTTAGTGTGGGTGCTCAACCTGCTTGTTTCCATCCCACTGGGCTCCATGGGCATTGGACCGGAAGTGACCAAACAGGGTTTCCTAGATAGCTGCTAGCACAGCTGATGGTATGTGAAGTCCATGACTGAGGTGGAGTTGTTTTGGCACTGGAAGAGCTGTGCTGCTGCTTCGGGCAGTTGCCATTCACCACCGCCCTGAGTTCCCTAGGTGTCATAGCCACTTTCAGACATATGTGGTGCCAGAGCACTTGGTTTCCACGGCACCAGGAAATTGCTTATGGGCTAAACTTGTGTTTGGCTGTGGAGTTTTGAGCGCCTTGAGTGAGGAGCTACATGTGAGTTTAGTGTGGGTGCTCAACCTGCTTGATTCCATCCCACTGGGCTCAAAGGGCATTGGACCGGAAGTGACCAAACAGGGTTTCCTAGATAGCTGCTAGCACAGCTGATGGTATGTGAAGTGAATGAGGCAGGTGGAGTTGTTTTGGCACTGGAAGAGCTGTGCTGCTGCTTCGGGCAGTTGCCATTCACCACCGCCCTGAGTTCCCTAGGTGTCATAGCCACTTTCAGACATATGTGGTGCCATAGCACTTGGTTTCCATGGCAGCGGGAAATGGCTTGGGCGCTGAACTTGTGTTTGGCTGTGGAGTTTTGAGCGCCTTGAGTGAGGAGCTCCATGTGAGTTTAGTGTGGGTGCTCAACCTGCTTGATTCCATCCCACTGGGCTCAATGGGCATTGGACCGGAAGTGACCAAACAGGGTTTCCTAGATAGCTGCTAGCACAGCTGATGGTATGTGAAGTTCATGAGGCAGGTGAAGTTGGTTTTGGCACTGGAAGAGCTGTGCTGCTTCGGGCAGTTGCCATTCACCACCGCCCTGAGTTCCCTAGGTGTCATATCCACTTTCAGACATATGTGGTGCCAGAGCACTTGGTTTCCATGGCAGCGGGAAATGGCTTCGGCGCTGAACTTGTGTTTGGCTGTGGAGTTTTGAGCGCCTTGAGTGAGGAGCTCCATGTGAGTTTAGTGTGGGTGCTCAACCTGCTTGTTTCCATCCCACTGGGCTCCATGGGCATTGGACCGGAAGTGACCAAACAGGGTTTCCTAGATAGCTGCTAGCACAGCTGATGGTATGTGAAGTCCATGACTGAGGTGGAGTTGTTTTGGCACTGGAAGAGCTGTGCTGCTGCTTCGGGCAGTTGCCATTCACCACCGCCCTGAGTTCCCTAGGTGTCATAGCCACTTTCAGACATATGTGGTGCCAGAGCACTTGGTTTCCACGGCACCAGGAAATTGCTTATGGGCTAAACTTGTGTTTGGCTGTGGAGTTTTGAGTGCCTTGAGTGAGGAGCTCCATGTGAGTTTAGTGTGGGTGCTCAACCTGCTTGATTCCATCCCACTGGGCTCAAAGGGCATTGGACCGGAAGTGACCAAACAGGGTTTCCTAGATAGCTGCTAGCACAGCTGATGGTATGTGAAGTTCATGAGGCAGGTGGAGTTGTTTTGGCACTGGAAGAGCTGTGCTGCTGCTTCGGGCAGTTGCCATTCACCACCGCCCTGAGTTCCCTAGGTGTCATATCCACTTTCAGACATATGTGGTGCCAGAGCACTTGGTTTCCATGGCAGCGGGAAATGGCTTGGGCGCTGAACTTGTGTTTGGCTGTGGAGTTTTGAGCGCCTTGAGTGAGGAGCTCCATGTGAGTTTAGTGTGGGTGCTCAACCTGCTTGTTTCCATCCCACTGGGCTCCATGGGCATTGGACCGGAAGTGACCAAACAGGGTTTCCTAGATAGCTGCTAGCACAGCTGATGGTATGTGAAGTCCATGACTGAGGTGGAGTTGTTTTGGCACTGGAAGAGCTGTGCTGCTGCTTCGGGCAGTTGCCATTCACCACCGCCCTGAGTTCCCTAGGTGTCATAGCCACTTTCAGACATATGTGGTGCCAGAGCACTTGGTTTCCACGGCACCAGGAAATGGCTTATGGGCTAAACTTGTGTTTGGCTGTGGAGTTTTGAGCGCCTTGAGTGAGGAGCTCCATGTTAGTTTAGTGTGGGTGCTCAACCTGCTTGATTCCATCCCACTGGGCTCAAAGGGCATTGGACCGGAAGTGACCAAACAGGGTTTCCTAGACAGCTGCTAGCACAGCTGATGGTATGTGAAGTGAATGAGGCAGGTGGAGTTGTTTTGGCACTGGAAGAGCTGTGCTGCTGCTTCGGGCAGTTGCCATTCACCACCGCCCTGAGTTCCCTAGGTGTCATAGCCACTTTCAGACATATGTGGTGCCAGAGCACTTGGTTTCCATGGCAGCGGGAAATGGCTTGGGCGCTGAACTTGTGTTTGGCTGTGGAGTTTTGAGCGCCTTGAGTGAGGAGCTCCATGTGAGTTTAGTGTGGGTGCTCAACCTGCTTGATTCCATCCCACTGGGCTCAATGGGCATTGGACCGGAAGTGACCAAACAGGGTTTCCTAGATAGCTGCTAGCACAGCTGATGGTATGTGAAGTTCATGAGGCAGGTGGAGTTGTTTTGGCACTGGAAGAGCTGTGCTGCTGCTTCGGGCACTTGCCATTCACCACCGCCCTGAGTTCCCTAGATATCATATCCACTTTCAGACATATGTGGTGCCAGAGCACTTGGTTTCCATGGCAGCGGGAAATGGCTTGGGCACTGAACTTGTGTTTGGCTGTGGAGTTTTGAGCGCCTTGAGTGAGGAGCTCCATGTGAGTTTAGTGTGGGTGCTCAACCTGCTTGATTCCATCCCACTGGGCTCAATGGGCATTGGACCGGAAGTGACCAAACAGGGTTTCCTAGATAGCTGCTAGCACAGCTGATGGTATGTGAAGTTCATGAGGCAGGTGGAGTTGTTTTGGCACTGGAAGAGCTGTGCTGCTGCTTCGGGCAGTTGCCATTCACCAAAGCCCTGAGTTCCCTAGGTGTCATAGCCACTTTCAGACATATGTGGTGCCAGAGCACTTGGTTTCCATGGCAGCGGGAAATGGCTTGGGCGCTGAACTTGTGTTTGGCTGTGGAGTTTTGAGCGCCTTGAGTGAGGAGCTCCATGTGAGTTTAGTGTGGGTGCTCAACCTGCTTGATTCCATCCCACTGGGCTCAATGGGCATTGGACCGGAAGTGACCAAACAGGGTTTCCTAGATAGCTGCTAGCACAGCTGATGATATGTGAAGTCCATGACTGAGGTGGAGTTGTTTTGGCACTGGAAGAGCTGTGCTGCTGCTTCGGGCACTTGCCATTCACCACCGCCCTGAGTTCCCTAGGTGTCATAGCCACTTTCAGACATATGTGGTGCCAGAGCACTTGGTTTCCATGGCAGCGGGAAATGGCTTGGGCGCTGAACTTGTGTTTGGCTGTGGAGTTTTGAGCGCCTTGAGTGAGGAGCTCCATGTGAGTTTAGTGTGGGTGCTCAACCTGCTTGATTCCATCCCACTGGGCTCAATGGGCATTGGACCGGAAGTGACCAAACAGGGTTTCCTAGATAGCTGCTAGCACAGCTGATGGTATGTGAATGAGGCAGGTGGAGTTGTTTTGGCACTGGAAGAGCTGTGCTGCTGCTTCGGGCAGTTGCCATTCACCACTGCCCTGAGTTCCCTAGGTGTCATATCCACTTTCAGACATATGTGGTGCCAGAGCACTTGGTTTCCATGGCAGCGGGAAATGGCTTGGGCGCTGAACTTGTGTTTGGCTGTGGAGTTTTGAGCGCCTTGAGTGAGGAGCTCCATGTGAGTTTAGTGTGGGTGCTCAACCTGCTTGATTCCATCCCACTGGGCTCAATGGGCATTGGACCGGAAGTGACCAAACAGGGTTTCCTAGATAGCTGCTAGCACAGCTGATGGTATGTGAAGTCCATGACTGAGGTGGAGTTGTTTTGGCACTGGAAGAGCTGTGCTGCTGCTTCGGGCAGTTGCCATTCACCACCGCCCTGAGTTCCCTAGGTGTCATAGCCACTTTCAGACATATGTGGTGCCAGAGCACTTGGTTTCCACGGCACCAGGAAATTGCTTGTGGGCTAAACTTGTGTTTGGCTTTGCAGGTTTTGAGCTTCTTGAGTGAGGAGCTACATGTGAGTTTAGTGTGGGTGCTCAACCTGCTTGATTCCATCCCACTGGGCTCAATGGGCATTGGACCGGAAGTGACCCAACAGGGTTTCCTAGATAGCTGCTAGCACAGCTGATGGTATGTGAAGTGAATGAGGCAGGTGGAGTTGTTTTGGCACTGGAAGAGCTGTGCTGCTGCTTCGGGCAGTTGCCATTCACCACCGCCCTGAGTTCCCTAGGTGTCATATCCACTTTCAGACATATATGGTGCCAGAGCACTTGGTTTCCATGGCAGCGGGAAATGGCTTGGGCGCTGAACTTGTGTTTGGCTTTGGAGTTTTGAGCGCCTTGAGTGAGGAGTTCCATGTGAGTTTAATGTGGGTGCTCAACCTGCTTGATTCCATCCCACTGGGCTCAATGGGCATTGGACCGGAAGTGACCAAACAGGGTTTCCTAGATAGCTGCTAGCACAGCTGATGGTATGTGAAGTTCATGAGGCAGGTGGAGTTGTTTTGGCACTGGAAGAGCTGTGCTGCTGCTTCGGGTAGTTGCCATTCACCAAAGCCCTGAGTTCCCTAGATGTCATATCCACTTTCAGACATATGTGGTGCCAGAGCACTTGGTTTCCATGGCAGCGGGAAATGGCTTGGGCGCTGAACTTGTGTTTGGCTGTGGAGTTTTGAGCGCCTTGAGTGAGGAGCTCCATGTGAGTTTAGTGTGGGTGCTCAACCTGCTTGTTTCCATCCCACTGGGCTCCATGGGCATTGGACCGGAAGTGACCAAACAGGGTTTCCTAGATAGCTGCTAGCACAGCTGATGGTATGTGAAGTCCATGACTGAGGTGGAGTTGTTTTGGCACTGGAAGAGCTGTGCTGCTGCTTCGGGCAGTTGCCATTCACCACCGCCCTGAGTTCCCTAGGTGTCATAGCCACTTTCAGACATATGTGGTGCCAGAGCACTTGGTTTCCATGGCAGCGGGAAATGGCTTGGGCGCTGAACTTGTGTTTGGCTGTGGAGTTTTGAGCGCCTTGAGTGAGGAGCTCCATGTGAGTTTAGTGTTTGTGCTCAACCTGCTTGATTCCATCCCACTGGGCTCAAAGGGCATTGGACCGGAAGTGACCAAACAGGGTTTCCTAGATAGCTGCTAGCACAGCTGATGGTATGTGAAGTTCATGAGGCAGGTGGAGTTGTTTTGGCACTGGAAGAGCTGTGCTGCTGCTTCGGGCAGTTGCCATTCACCACCGCCCTGAGTTCCCTAGGTGTCATAGCCACTTTCAGACATATGTGGTGCCAGAGCACTTGGTTTCCATGGCAGCGGGAAATGGCTTGGGCGCTGAACTTGTGTTTGGCTGTGGAGTTTTGAGCGCCTTGAGTGAGGAGCTCCATGTTAGTTTAGTGTGGGTGCTCAACCTGCTTGATTCCATCCCACTGGGCTCAATGGGCATTGGACCGGAAGTGACCAAACAGGGTTTCCTAGATACCTGCTAGCACAGCTGATGGTATGTGAAGTTCATGAGGCAGGTGAAGTTGGTTTTGGCACTGGAAGAGCTGTGCTGCTGCTTCGGGCAGTTGCCATTCACCACCGTCCTGAGTTCCCTAGGTGTCATAGCCACTTTCAGACATATGTGGTGCCAGAGCACTTGGTTTCCATGGCAGCGGGAAATGGCTTGGGCGCTGAACTTGTGTTTGGCTGTGGAGTTTTGAGCGCCTTGAGTGAGGAGCTCCATGTGAGTTTAGTGTGGGTGCTCAACCTGCTTGATTCCATCCCACTGGGCTCAATGGGCATTGGACCGGAAGTGACCAAACAGGGTTTCCTAGATAGCTGCTAGCACAGCTGATGGTATGTGAAGTGAATGAGGCAGGTGGAGTTGTTTTGGCACTGGAAGAGCTGTGCTGCTGCTTCGGGCAGTTGCCATTCACCACCGCCCTGAGTTCCCTAGGTGTCATAGCCACTTTCAGACATATGTGGTGCCAGAGCACTTGGTTTCCATGGCAGCGGGAAATGGCTTGGGCGCTGAACTTGTGTTTGGCTGTGGAGTTTTGAGCGCCTTGAGTGAGGAGCTCCATGTGAGTTTAGTGTGGGTGCTCAACCTGCTTGATTCCATCCCACTGGGCTCAATGGGCATTGGACCGGAAGTGACCAAACAGGGTTTCCTAGATAGCTGCTAGCACAGCTGATGGTATGTGAAGTTCATGACTGAGGTGGAGTTGTTTTGGCACTGGAAGAGCTGTGCTGCTGCTTCAGGCAGTTGCCATTCACCACCGCCCTGAGTTCCCTAGGTGTCATAGCCACTTTCAGACATATGTGGTGCCAGAGCACTTGGTTTCCATGGCAGCGGGAAATGGCTTGGGCGCTGAACTTGTGTTTGGCTGATGAGTTTTGAGCGCCTTGAGTGAGGAGCTCCATGTGAGTTTAGTGTGGGTGCTCAACCTGCTTGATTCCATCCCACTGGGCTCAATGGGCATTGGACCGGAAGTGACCAAACAGGGTTTCCTAGATAGCTGCTAGCACAGCTGATGGTATGTGAAGTTCATGAGGCAGGTGAAGTTGGTTTTGGCACTGGAAGAGCTGTGCTGCTGCTTCGGGCAGTTGCCATTCACCACCGCCCTGAGTTCCCTAGGTGTCATAGCCACTTTCAGACATATGTGGTGCCAGAGCACTTGGTTTCCATGGCAGCGGGAAATGGCTTGGGCGCTGAACTTGTGTTTGGCTGTGGAGTTTTGAGCGCCTTGAGTGAGGAGCTCCATGTGAGTTTAGTGTGGGTGCTCAACCTGCTTGATTCCATCCCACTGGGCTCAATGGGCATTGGACCGGAAGTGACCAAACAGGGTTTCCTAGATAGCTGCTAGCACAGCTGATGGTATGTGAAGACCATGACTGAGGTGGAGTTGTTTTGGCACTGGAAGAGCTGTGCTGCTGCTTCAGGCAGTTGCCATTCACCACCGCCCTGAGTTCCCTAGGTGTCATAGCCACTTTCAGACATATGTGGTGCCAGAGCACTTGGTTTCCACGGCACCAGGAAATTGCTTGTGGGCTAAACTTGTGTTTGGCTGTGCAGGTTTTGAGCGCCTTGAGTGAGGAGCTCCATGTGAGTTTAGTGTGGGTGCTCAACCTGCTTGATTCCATCCCACTGGGCTCAATGGGCATTGGACCGGAAGTGACCAAACAGGGTTTCCTAGCTAGCTGCTAGCACAGCTGATGGTATGTGAAGTTCATGACTGAGGTGGAGTTGTTTTGGCACTGGAAGAGCTGTGCTGCTGCTTCGGGCAGTTGCCATTCACCACCGCCCTGAGTTCCCTAGGTGTCATATCCACTTTCAGACATATGTGGTGCCAGAGCACTTGGTTTCCATGGCAGCGGGAAATGGCTTGGGCGCTGAACTTGTGTTTGGCTGTGGAGTTTTGAGCGCCTTGAGTGAGGAGCTCCATGTGAGTTTAGTGTGGGTGCTCAACCTGCTTGATTCCATCCCACTGGGCTCAATGGGCATTGGACCGGAAGTGACCAAACAGGGTTTCCTAGATAGCTGCTAGCACAGCTGATGGTATGTGAAGTGAATGAGGCAGGTGGAGTTGTTTTGGCACTGGAAGAGCTGTGCTGCTGCTTCGGGCAGTTGCCATTCACCACCGCCCTGAGTTCCCTAGGTGTCATAGCCACTTTCAGACATATGTGGTGCCAGAGCACTTGGTTTCCATGGCAGCGGGAAATGGCTAGGGCGCTGAACTTGTGTTTGGCTGTGGAGTTTTGAGCGCCTTGAGTGAGGAGCTCCATGTGAGTTTAGTGTGGGTGCTCAACCTGCTTGATTCCATCCCACTGGGCTCAATGGGCATTGGACCGGAAGTGACCAAACAGGGTTTCCTAGATAGCTGCTAGCACAGCTGATGGTATGTGAAGTCCATGACTGAGGTGGAGTTGTTTTGGCACTGGAAGAGCTGTGCTGCTGCTTCGGGCAGTTGCCATTCACCACCGCCCTGAGTTCCCTAGGTGTCATAGCCACTTTCAGACATATGTGGTGCCAGAGCACTTGGTTTCCACGGCACCAGGAAATTGCTTGTGGGCTAAACTTGTGTTTGGCTTTGGAGTTTTGAGCGCCTTGAGTGAGGAGTTCCATGTGAGTTTAGTGTGGGTGCTCAACCTGCTTGATTCCATCCCACTGGGCTCAGTGGGCATTGGACCGGAAGTGACCAAACAGGGTTTCCTAGATAGCTGCTAGCACAGCTGATGGTATGTGAAGTTCATGAGGCAGGTGGAGTTGTTTTGGCACTGGAAGAGCTGTGCTGCTGCTTCGGGCAGTTGCCATTCACCAAAGCCCTGAGTTCCCTAGATGTCATATCCACTTTCAGACATATGTGGTGCCAGAGCACTTGGTTTCCATGGCAGCGGGAAATGGCTTGGGCGCTGAACTTGTGTTTGGCTGTGGAGTTTTGAGCGCCTTGAGTGAGGAGCTCCATGTGAGTTTAGTGTGGGTGCTCAACCTGCTTGTTTCCATCCCACTGGGCTCCATGGGCATTGGACCGGAAGTGACCAAACAGGGTTTCCTAGATAGCTGCTAGCACAGCTGATGGTATGTGAAGTCCATGACTGAGGTGGAGTTGTTTTGGCACTGGAAGAGCTGTGCTGCTGCTTCGGGCAGTTGCCATTCACCACCGCCCTGAGTTCCCTAGGTGTCATAGCCACTTTCAGACATATGTGGTGCCAGAGCACTTGGTTTCCACGGCACCAGGAAATTGCTTATGGGCTAAACTTGTGTTTGGCTGATGAGTTTTGAGCGCCTTGAGTGAGGAGCTCCATGTGAGTTTAGTGTGGGTGCTCAACCTGCTTGATTCCATCCCACTGGGCTCAAAGGGCATTGGACCGGAAGTGACCAAACAGGGTTTCCTAGATAGCTGCTAGCACAGCTGATGGTATGTGAAGTGAATGAGGCAGGTGGAGTTGTTTTGGCACTGGAAGAGCTGTGCTGCTGCTTCAGGCAGTTGCCATTCACCACCGCCCTGAGTTCCCTAGGTGTCATAGCCACTTTCAGACATATGTGGTGCCAGAGCACTTGGTTTCCATGGCAGCGGGAAATGGCTTGGGCGCTGAACTTGTGTTTGGCTGTGGAGTTTTGACCGCCTTGAGTGAGGAGCTCCATGTGAGTTTAGTGTATGTGCTCAACCTGCTTGATTCCATCCCACTGGGCTCCATGGGCATTGGACCGGAAGTGACCCAACAGGGTTTACTAGATAGCTGCTAGCACAGCTGATGGTATGTGAAGTCCATGACTGAGGTGGAGTTGTTTTGGCACTGGAAGAGCTGTGCTGCTGCTTCGGGCAGTTGCCATTCACCACCGCCGTGAGTTCCCTAGGTGTCATAGCCACTTTCAGACATATGTGGTGCCAGAGCACTTGGTTTCCACGGCACCAGGAAATTGCTTATGGGCTAAACTTGTGTTTGGCTGTGGAGTTTTGAGCGCCTTGAGTGAGGAGCTCCATGTGAGTTTAGTGTGGGTGCTCAACCTGCTTGATTCCATCCTACTGGGCTCAAAGGGCATTGGACCGGAAGTGACCAAACAGGGTTTCCTAGATAGCTGCTAGCACAGCTGATGGTATGTGAAGTTCATGAGGCAGGTGGAGTTGTTTTGGCACTGGAAGAGCTGTGCTGCTGCTTCGGGCAGTTGCCATTCACCACCGCCCTGAGTTCCCTAGGTGTCATAGCCACTTTCAGACATATGTGGTGCCATAGCACTTGGTTTCCATGGCAGCGGGAAATGGCTTGGGCGCTGAACTTGTGTTTGGCTGTGGAGTTTTGAGCGCCTTGAGTGAGGAGCTCCATGTGAGTTTAGTGTGGGTGCTCAACCTGCTTGTTTCCATCCCACTGGGCTCCATGGGCATTGGACCGGAAGTGACCAAACAGGGTTTCCTAGATAGCTGCTAGCACAGCTGATGGTATGTGAAGTCCATGACTGAGGTGGAGTTGTTTTGGCACTGGAAGAGCTGTGCTGCTGCTTCGGGCAGTTGCCATTCACCACCGCCCTGAGTTCCCTAGGTGTCATAGCCACTTTCAGACATATGTGGTGCCAGAGCACTTGGTTTCCACGGCACCAGGAAATTGCTTATGGGCTAAACTTGTGTTTGGCTGTGGAGTTTTGAGCGCCTTGAGTGAGGAGCTCCATGTGAGTTTAGTGTGGGTGCTCAACCTGCTTGATTCCATCCCACTGGGCTCAAAGGGCATTGGACCGGAAGTGACCAAACAGGGTTTCCTAGATAGCTGCTAGCACAGCTGATGGTATGTGAAGTGAATGAGGCAGGTGGAGTTGTTTTGGCACTGGAAGAGCTGTGCTGCTGCTTCGGGCAGTTGCCATTCACCACCGCCCTGAGTTCCCTAGGTGTCATAGCCACTTTCAGACATATGTGGTGCCATAGCACTTGGTTTCCATGGCAGCGGGAAATGGCTTGGGCGCTGAACTTGTGTTTGGCTGTGGAGTTTTGAGCGCCTTGAGTGAGGAGCTCCATGTGAGTTTAGTGTGGGTGCTCAACCTGCTTGATTCCATCCCACTGGGCTCAATGGGCATTGGACCGGAAGTGACCAAACAGGGTTTCCTAGATAGCTGCTAGCACAGCTGATGGTATGTGAAGTTCATGAGGCAGGTGAAGTTGGTTTTGGCACTGGAAGAGCTGTGCTGCTTCGGGCAGTTGCCATTCACCACTGCCGTGAGTTCCCTAGGTGTCATATCCACTTTCAGACATATGTGGTGCCAGAGCACTTGGTTTCCATGGCAGCGGGAAATGGCTTCGGCGCTGAACTTGTGTTTGGCTGTGGAGTTTTGAGCGCCTTGAGTGAGGAGCTCCATGTGAGTTTAGTGTGGGTGCTCAACCTGCTTGTTTCCATCCCACTGGGCTCCATGGGCATTGGACCGGAAGTGACCAAACAGGGTTTCCTAGATAGCTGCTAGCACAGCTGATGGTATGTGAAGTCCATGACTGAGGTGGAGTTGTTTTGGCACTGGAAGAGCTGTGCTGCTGCTTCGGGCAGTTGCCATTCACCACCGCCCTGAGTTCCCTAGGTGTCATAGCCACTTTCAGACATATGTGGTGCCAGAGCACTTGGTTTCCACGGCACCAGGAAATTGCTTATGGGCTAAACTTGTGTTTGGCTGATGAGTTTTGAGCGCCTTGAGTGAGGAGCTCCATGTGAGTTTAGTGTGGGTGCTCAACCTGCTTGATTCCATCCCACTGGGCTCAAAGGGCATTGGACCGGAAGTGACCAAACAGGGTTTCCTAGATAGCTGCTAGCACAGCTGATGGTATGTGAAGTTCATGAGGCAGGTGGAGTTGTTTTGGCACTGGAAGAGCTGTGCTGCTGCTTCGGGCAGTTGCCATTCACCACCGCCCTGAGTTCCCTAGGTGTCATATCCACTTTCAGACATATGTGGTGCCAGAGCACTTGGTTTCCATGGCAGCGGGAAATGGCTTGGGCGCTGAACTTGTGTTTGGCTGTGGAGTTTTGAGCGCCTTGAGTGAGGAGCTCCATGTGAGTTTAGTGTGGGTGCTCAACCTGCTTGTTTCCATCCCACTGGGCTCCATGGGCATTGGACCGGAAGTGACCAAACAGGGTTTCCTAGATAGCTGCTAGCACAGCTGATGGTATGTGAAGTCCATGACTGAGGTGGAGTTGTTTTGGCACTGGAAGAGCTGTGCTGCTGCTTCGGGCAGTTGCCATTCACCACCGCCCTGAGTTCCCTAGGTGTCATAGCCACTTTCAGACATATGTGGTGCCAGAGCACTTGGTTTCCACGGCACCAGGAAATGGCTTATGGGCTAAACTTGTGTTTGGCTGTGGAGTTTTGAGCGCCTTGAGTGAGGAGCTCCATGTTAGTTTAGTGTGGGTGCTCAACCTGCTTGATTCCATCCCACTGGGCTCAAAGGGCATTGGACCGGAAGTGACCAAACAGGGTTTCCTAGACAGCTGCTAGCACAGCTGATGGTATGTGAAGTGAATGAGGCAGGTGGAGTTGTTTTGGCACTGGAAGAGCTGTGCTGCTGCTTCGGGCAGTTGCCATTCACCACCGCCCTGAGTTCCCTAGGTGTCATAGCCACTTTCAGACATATGTGGTGCCATAGCACTTGGTTTCCATGGCAGCGGGAAATGGCTTGGGCGCTGAACTTGTGTTTGGCTGTGGAGTTTTGAGCGCCTTGAGTGAGGAGCTCCATGTGAGTTTAGTGTGGGTGCTCAACCTGCTTGATTCCATCCCACTGGGCTCAATGGGCATTGGACCGGAAGTGACCAAACAGGGTTTCCTAGATAGCTGCTAGCACAGCTGATGGTATGTGAAGTTCATGAGGCAGGTGAAGTTGGTTTTGGCACTGGAAGAGCTGTGCTGCTTCGGGCAGTTGCCATTCACCACTGCCGTGAGTTCCCTAGGTGTCATATCCACTTTCAGACATATGTGGTGCCAGAGCACTTGGTTTCCATGGCAGCGGGAAATGGCTTCGGCGCTGAACTTGTGTTTGGCTGTGGAGTTTTGAGCGCCTTGAGTGAGGAGCTCCATGTGAGTTTAGTGTGGGTGCTCAACCTGCTTGATTCCATCCCACTGGGCTCAATGGGCATTGGACCGGAAGTGACCAAACAGGTTTCCTAGATAGCTGCTAGCACAGCTGATGGTATGTGAAGTGAATGAGGCAGGTGAAGTTGTTTTGGCACTGGAAGAGCTGTGCTGCTGCTTCGGGCAGTTGCCATTCACCACTGCCGTGAGTTCCCTTGGTGTCATATCCACTTTCAGACATATGTGGTGCCAGAGCACTTGGTTTCCATGGCAGCGGGAAATGGCTTGGGCGCTGAACTTGTGTTTCGCTGTGGAGTTTTGAGTGCCTTGAGTGAGGAGCTCCATGTGAGTTTAGTGTATGTGCTCAACCTGCTTGATTCCATCCCACTGGGCTCAGTGGGCATTGGACCGGAAGTGACCAAACAGGGTTTCCTAGATAGCTGCTAGCACAGCTGATGGTATGTGAAGTTCATGAGGCAGGTGGAGTTGTTTTGGCACTGGAAGAGCTGTGCTGCTGCTTCGGGCACTTGCCATTCACCACCGCCCTGAGTTCCCTAGATATCATATCCACTTTCAGACATATGTGGTGCCAGAGCACTTGGTTTCCATGGCAGCGGGAAATGGCTTGGGCACTGAACTTGTGTTTGGCTGTGGAGTTTTGAGCGCCTTGAGTGAGGATCTCCATGTGAGTTTAGTGTGGGTGCTCAACCTGCTTGATTCCATCCCACTGGGCTCAATGGGCATTGGACCGGAAGTGACCAAACAGGGTTTCCTAGATAGCTGCTAGCACAGCTGATGGTATGTGAAGTTCATGAGGCAGGTGGAGTTGTTTTGGCACTGGAAGAGCTGTGCTGCTGCTTCGGGCAGTTGCCATTCACCAAAGCCCTGAGTTCCCTAGATGTCATATCCACTTTCAGACATATGTGGTGCCAGAGCACTTGGTTTCCATGGCAGCGGGAAATGGCTTGGGCGCTGAACTTGTGTTTGGCTGTGGAGTTTTGAGCGCCTTGAGTGAGGAGCTCCATGTGAGTTTAGTGTGGGTGCTCAACCTGCTTGTTTCCATCCCACTGGGCTCCATGGGCATTGGACCGGAAGTGACCAAACAGGGTTTCCTAGATAGCTGCTAGCACAGCTGATGGTATGTGAAGTCCATGACTGAGGTGGAGTTGTTTTGGCACTGGAAGAGCTGTGCTGCTGCTTCGGGCAGTTGCCATTCACCACCGCCCTGAGTTCCCTAGGTGTCATAGCCACTTTCAGACATATGTGGTGCCAGAGCACTTGGTTTCCACGGCACCAGGAAATTGCTTATGGGCTAAACTTGTGTTTGGCTGATGAGTTTTGAGCGCCTTGAGTGAGGAGCTCCATGTGAGTTTAGTGTGGGTGCTCAACCTGCTTGATTCCATCCCACTGGGCTCAATGGGCATTGGACCGGAAGTGACCAAACAGGGTTTCCTAGATAGCTGCTAGCACAGCTGATGGTATGTGAAGTGAATGAGGCAGGTGGAGTTGTTTTGGCACTGGAAGAGCTGTGCTGCTGCTTCAGGCAGTTGCCATTCACCACCGCCCTGAGTTCCCTAGGTGTCATAGCCACTTTCAGACATATGTGGTGCCAGAGCACTTGGTTTCCATGGCAGCGGGAAATGGCTTGGGCGCTGAACTTGTGTTTGGCTGTGGAGTTTTGACCGCCTTGAGTGAGGAGCTCCATGTGAGTTTAGTGTATGTGCTCAACCTGCTTGATTCCATCCCACTGGGCTCCATGGGCATTGGACCGGAAGTGACCCAACAGGGTTTCCTAGATAGCTGCTAGCACAGCTGATGGTATGTGAAGTCCATGACTGAGGTGGAGTTGTTTTGGCACTGGAAGAGCTGTGCTGCTGCTTCGGGCAGTTGCCATTCACCACCGCCCTGAGTTCCCTAGGTGTCATAGCCACTTTCAGACATATGTGGTGCCAGAGCACTTGGTTTCCACGGCACCAGGAAATTGCTTATGGGCTAAACTTGTGTTTGGCTGTGGAGTTTTGAGCGCCTTGAGTGAGGAGCTCCATGTGAGTTTAGTGTGGGTGCTCAACCTGCTTGATTCCATCCCACTGGGCTCAAAGGGCATTGGACCGGAAGTGACCAAACAGGGTTTCCTAGATAGCTGCTAGCACAGCTGATGGTATGTGAAGTTCATGAGGCAGGTGGAGTTGTTTTGGCACTGGAAGAGCTGTGCTGCTGCTTCGGGCAGTTGCCATTCACCACCGCCCTGAGTTCCCTAGGTGTCATAGCCACTTTCAGACATATGTGGTGCCAGAGCACTTGGTTTCCATGGCAGCGGGAAATGGCTTGGGCGCTGAACTTGTGTTTGGCTGTGGAGTTTTGAGCGCCTTGAGTGAGGAGCTCCATGTGAGTTTAGTGTGGGTGCTCAACCTGCTTGTTTCCATCCCACTGGGCTCCATGGGCATTGGACCGGAAGTGACCAAACAGGGTTTCCTAGATAGCTGCTAGCACAGCTGATGGTATGTGAAGTCCATGACTGAGGTGGAGTTGTTTTGGCACTGGAAGAGCTGTGCTGCTGCTTCGGGCAGTTGCCATTCACCACCGCCCTGAGTTCCCTAGGTGTCATAGCCACTTTCAGACATATGTGGTGCCAGAGCACTTGGTTTCCACGGCACCAGGAAATTGCTTATGGGCTAAACTTGTGTTTGGCTGTGGAGTTTTGAGCGCCTTGAGTGAGGAGCTACATGTGAGTTTAGTGTGGGTGCTCAACCTGCTTGATTCCATCCCACTGGGCTCAAAGGGCATTGGACCGGAAGTGACCAAACAGGGTTTCCTAGATAGCTGCTAGCACAGCTGATGGTATGTGAAGTGAATGAGGCAGGTGGAGTTGTTTTGGCACTGGAAGAGCTGTGCTGCTGCTTCGGGCAGTTGCCATTCACCACCGCCCTGAGTTCCCTAGGTGTCATAGCCACTTTCAGACATATGTGGTGCCAGAGCACTTGGTTTCCATGGCAGCGGGAAATGGCTTGGGCGCTGAACTTGTGTTTGGCTGTGGAGTTTTGAGCGCCTTGAGTGAGGAGCTCCATGTGAGTTTAGTGTGGGTGCTCAACCTGCTTGTTTCCATCCCACTGGGCTCCATGGGCATTGGACCGGAAGTGACCAAACAGGGTTTCCTAGATAGCTGCTAGCACAGCTGATGGTATGTGAAGTCCATGACTGAGGTGGAGTTGTTTTGGCACTGGAAGAGCTGTGCTGCTGCTTCGGGCAGTTGCCATTCACCACCGCCCTGAGTTCCCTAGGTGTCATAGCCACTTTCAGACATATGTGGTGCCAGAGCACTTGGTTTCCACGGCAGCGGGAAATTGCTTATGGGCTAAACTTGTGTTTGGCTGTGGAGTTTTGAGCGCCTTGAGTGAGGAGCTCCATGTGAGTTTAGTGTGGGTGCTCAACCTGCTTGATTCCATCCCACTGGGCTCAAAGGGCATTGGACCGGAAGTGACCAAACAGGGTTTCCTAGACAGCTGCTAGCACAGCTGATGGTATGTGAAGTGAATGAGGCAGGTGGAGTTGTTTTGGCACTGGAAGAGCTGTGCTGCTGCTTCGGGCAGTTGCCATTCACCACCGCCCTGAGTTCCCTAGGTGTCATAGCCACTTTCAGACATATGTGGTGCCAGAGCACTTGGTTTCCATGGCAGCGGGAAATGGCTTGGGCGCTGAACTTGTGTTTGGCTGTGGAGTTTTGAGCGCCTTGAGTGAGGAGCTCCATGTGAGTTTAGTGTGGGTGCTCAACCTGCTTGATTCCATCCTACTGGGCTCAATGGGCATTGGACCGGAAGTGACCAAACAGGGTTTCCTAGATAGCTGCTAGCACAGCTGATGGTATGTGAAGTTCATGAGGCAGGTGAAGTTGGTTTTGGCACTGGAAGAGCTGTGCTGCTTCGGGCAGTTGCCATTCACCACTGCCGTGAGTTCCCTAGGTGTCATATCCACTTTCAGACATATGTGGTGCCAGAGCACTTGGTTTCCATGGCAGCGGGAAATGGCTTCGGCGCTGAACTTGTGTTTGGCTGTGGAGTTTTGAGCGCCTTGAGTGAGGAGCTCCATGTGAGTTTAGTGTGGGTGCTCAACCTGCTTGATTCCATCCCACTGGGCTCAATGGGCATTGGACCGGAAGTGACCAAACAGGTTTCCTAGATAGCTGGTAGCACAGCTGATGGTATGTGAAGTGAATGAGGCAGGTGAAGTTGTTTTGGCACTGGAAGAGCTGTGCTGCTGCTTCGGGCAGTTGCCATTCACCACTGCCGTGAGTTCCCTTGGTGTCATATCCACTTTCAGACATATGTGGTGCCAGAGCACTTGGTTTCCATGGCAGCGGGAAATGGCTTGGGCGCTGAACTTGTGTTTGGCTGTGGAGTTTTGAGCGCCTTGAGTGAGGAGCTCCATGTGAGTTTAGTGTGGGTGCTCAACGTGCTTGATTCCATCCCACTGGGCTCAGTGGGCATTGGACCGGAAGTGACCAAACAGGGTTTCCTAGATAGCTGCTAGCACAGCTGATGGTATGTGAAGTTCATGAGGCAGGTGGAGTTGTTTTGGCACTGGAAGAGCTGTGCTGCTGCTTCGGGCAGTTGCCATTCACCACCGCCCTGAGTTCCCTAGATATCATATCCACTTTCAGACATATGTGGTGCCAGAGCACTTGGTTTCCATGGCAGCGGGAAATGGCTTGGGCACTGAACTTGTGTTTGGCTGTGGAGTTTTGAGCGCCTTGAGTGAGGAGCTCCATGTGAGTTTAGTGTGGGTGCTCAACCTGCTTGATTCCATCCCACTGGGCTCAATGGGCATTGGACCGGAAGTGACCAAACAGGGTTTCCTAGATAGCTGCTAGCACAGCTGATGGTATGTGAAGTCCATGACTGAGGTGGATTTGTTTTGGCGCTGGAAGAGCTGTGCTGCTGCTTCGGGCAGTTGCCATTCACCACCGCCCTGAGTTCCCTAGGTGTCATATCCACTTTCAGACATATGTGGTGCCAGAGCACTTGGTTTCCACGGCACCAGGAAATTGCTTGTGGGCTAAACTTGTGTTTGGCTTTGCAGGTTTTGAGCGCCTTGAGTGAGGAGCTCCATGTGAGTTTAGTGTGGGTGCTCAACCTGCTTGATTCCATCCCACTGGGCTCAATGGGCATTGGACCGGAAGTGACCCAACAGGGTTTCCTAGATAGCTGCTAGCACAGCTGATGGTATGTGAAGTTCATGACTGAGGTGGAGTTGTTTTGGCACTGGAAGAGCTGTGCTGCTGCTTCGGGCAGTTGCCATTCACCACCGCCCTGAGTTCCCTAGGTGTCATAGCCACTTTCAGACATATGTGGTGCCAGAGCACTTGGTTTCCATGGCAGCGGGAAATGGCTTGGGCGCTGAACTTGTGTTTGGCTGTGGAGTTATGAGCGCCTTGAGTGAGGAGCTACATGTGAGTTTAGTGTGGGTGCTCAACCTGCTTGATTCCATCCCACTGGGCTCAATGGGCATTGGACCGGAAGTGACCCAACAGGGTTTCCTAGATAGCTGCTAGCACAGCTGATGGTATGTGAAGTGAATGAGGCAGGTGGAGTTGTTTTGGCACTGGAAGAGCTGTGCTGCTGCTTCGGGCAGTTGCCATTCACCACCGCCCTGAGTTCCCTAGGTGTCATAGCCACTTTCAGACATATGTGGTGCCAGAGCACTTGGTTTCCATGGCAGCGGGAAATGGCTTGGGTGCTGAACTTGTGTTTGGCTTTGGAGTTTTGAGCGCCTTGAGTGAGGAGCTCCATGTGAGTTTAGTGTGGGTGCTCAACCTGCTTGATTCCATCCCACTGGGCTCAATGGGCATTGGACCGGAAGTGACCAAACAGGGTTTCCTAGATAGCTGCTAGCACAGCTGATGGTATGTGAAGTGAATGAGGCAGGTGGAGTTGTTTTGGCACTGGAAGAGCTGTGCTGCTGCTTCGGGCAGTTGCCATTCACCACTGCCGTGAGTTCCCTTGGTGTCATATCCACTTTCAGACATATGTGGTGCCAGAGCACTTGGTTTCCATGGCAGCGGGAAATGGCTTGGGCGCTGAACTTGTGTTTGGCTGTGGAGTTTTGAGCGCCTTGAGTGAGGAGCTCCATGTGAGTTTAGTGTGGGTGCTCAACCTGCTTGATTCCATCCCACTGGGCTCAATGGGCATTGGACCGGAAGTGACCAAACAGGGTTTCCTAGATAGCTGCTAGCACAGCTGATGGTATGTGAAGTTCATGAGGCAGGTGAAGTTGGTTTTGGCACTGGAAGAGCTGTGCTGCTGCTTTGGGCAGTTGCCATTCACCACCGCCCTGAGTTCCCTAGGTGTCATAGCCACTTTCAGACATATGTGGTGCCAGAGCACTTGGTTTCCATGGCAGCGGGAAATGGCTTGGGCGCTGAACTTGTGTTTTGCTGTGGAGTTTTGAGCGCCTTGAGTGAGGAGCTCCATGTGAGTTTAGTGTGGGTGCTCAACCTGCTTGATTCCATCCCACTGGGCTCAATGGGCATTGGACCGGAAGTGACCCAACAGGGTTTCCTAGATAGCTGCTAGCACAGCTGATGGTATGTGAAGTGAATGAGGCAGGTGGAGTTGTTTTGGCACTGGAAGAGCTGTGCTGCTGCTTCAGGCAGTTGCCATTCACCACTGCCGTGAGTTCCCTTGATGTCATATCCACTTTCAGACATATGTGGTGCCAGAGCACTTGGTTTCCATGGCAGCGGGAAATGGCTTGGGCGCTGAACTTGTGTTTGGCTGTGGAGTTTTGAGCGCCTTGAGTGAGGAGCTCCATGTGAGTTTAGTGTGGGTGCTCAACCTGCTTGATTCCATCCCACTGGGCTCAATGGGCATTGGACCGGAAGTGACCAAACAGGGTTTCCTAGATAGCTGCTAGCACAGCTGATGGTATGTGAAGTTCATGAGGCAGGTGGAGTTGTTTTGGCACTGGAAGAGCTGTGCTGCTGCTTCGGGCAGTTGCCATTCACCACCGCCCTGAATTCCCTAGGTGTCATATCCACTTTCAGACATATGTGGTGCCAGAGCACTTGGTTTCCATGGCAGCGGGAAATGGCTTGGGCGCTGAACTTGTGTTTGGCTGTGGAGTTTTGAGCGCCTTGAGTGAGGAGCTCCATGTGAGTTTAGTGTGGGTGCTCAACCTGCTTGATTCCATCCCACTGGGCTCAATGGGCATTGGACCAGAAGTGACCAAACAGGGTTTCCTAGATAGCTGCTAGCACAGCTGATGGTATGTGAAGTGAATGAGGCAGGTGGAGTTGTTTTGGCACTGGAAGAGCTGTGCTGCTGCTTCGGGCAGTTGCCATTCACCACCGCCCTGAGTTCCCTAGGTGTCATAGCCACTTTCAGACATATGTGGTGCCAGAGCACTTGGTTTCCATGGCAGCGGGAAATGGCTTGGGCACTGAACTTGTGTTTGGCTGTGGAGTTTTGAGCGCCTTGAGTGAGGAGCTCCATGTGAGTTTAGTGTGGGTGCTCAACCTGCTTGATTCCATCCCACTGGGCTCAATGGGCATTGGACCGGAAGTGACCCAACAGGGTTTCCTAGATAGCTGCTAGCACAGCTGATGGTATGTGAAGTTCATGAGGCAGGTGAAGTTGGTTTTGGCACTGGAAGAGCTGTGCTGCTGCTTCGGGCAGTTGCCATTCACCACCGCCCTGAGTTCCCTAGGTGTCATAGCCACTTTCAGACATATGTGGTTCCAGAGCACTTGGTTTCCATGGCAGCGGGAAATGGCTTGGGCGCTGAACTTGTGTTTGGCTGTGGAGTTTTGAGCGCCTTGAGTGAGGAGCTCGATGTGAGTTTAGTGTGGGTGCTCAACCTGCTTGATTCCATCCCACTGGGCTCAATGGGCATTGGACCGGAGGTGAGCAAACAGGTTTCCTAGATAGCTGCTAGCACAGCTGATGGTATGTGAAGTGAATGAGGCAGGTGGAGTTGTTTTGGCACTGGAAGAGCTGTGCTGCTGCTTCGGGCAGTTGCCATTCACCACTGCCGTGAGTTCCCTTGGTGTCATATCCACTTTCAGACATATGTGGTGCCAGAGCACTTGGTTTCCATGGCAGCGGGAAATGGCTTGGGCGCTGAACTTGTGTTTGGCTGTGGAGTTTTGAGCGCCTTGAGTGAGGAGCTCCATGTGAGTTTAGTGTGGGTGCTCAACGTGCTTGATTCCATCCCACTGGGCTCAGTGGGCATTGGACCGGAAGTGACCAAACAGGGTTTCCTAGATAGCTGCTAGCACAGCTGATGGTATGTGAAGTCCATGACTGAGGTGGATTTGTTTTGGCACTGGAAGAGCTGTGCTGCTGCTTCGGGCAGTTGCCATTCACCACCGCCCTGAGTTCCCTAGGTGTCATAGCCACTTTCAGACATATGTGGTGCCAGAGCACTTGGTTTCCACGGCACCAGGAAATTGCTTGTGGGCTAAACTTGTGTTTGGCTTTGCAGGTTTTGAGCGCCTTGAGTGAGGAGCTCCATGTGAGTTTAGTGTGGGTGCTCAACCTGCTTGATTCCATCCCACTGGGCTCAATGGGCATTGGACCGGAAGTGACCAAACAGGGTTTCCTAGATAGCTGCTAGCACAGCGGATGGTATGTGAAGTGAATGAGGCAGGTGGAGTTGTTTTGGCACTGGAAGAGCTGTGCTGCTGCTTCGGGCAGTTGCCATTCACCACCGCCCTGAGTTCCCTAGGTGTCATATCCACTTTCAGACATATGTGGTGCCAGAGCACTTGGTTTCCATGGCAGCGGGAAATGGCTTGGGCGCTGAACTTGTGTTTGGCTGTGGAGTTATGAGCGCCTTGAGTGTGGAGCTACATGTGAGTTTAGTGTGGGTGCTCAACCTGCTTGATTCCATCCCACTGGGCTCAATTGGCATTGGACCGGAAGTGACCCAACAGGGTTTCCTAGATAGCTGCTAGCACAGCTGATGGTATGTGAAGTTCATGAGGCAGGTGGAGTTGTTTTGGCACTGGAAGAGCTGTGCTGCTGCTTCGGGCAGTTGCCATTCACCACCGCCCTGAGTTCCCTAGGTGTCATAGCCACTTTCAGACATATGTGGTGCCAGAGCACTTGGTTTCCATGGCAGCGGGAAATGGCTTGGGCGCTGAACTTGTGTTTGGCTGTGGAGTTTTGAGCGCCTTGAGTGAGGAGCTCCATGTGAGTTTAGTGTGGGTGCTCAACCTGCTTGATTCCATCCCACTGGGCTCAATGGGCATTGGACCGGAAGTGACCAAACAGGGTTTCCTAGATAGCTGCTAGCACAGCTGATGGTATGTGAAGTTCATGAGGCAGGTGGAGTTGTTTTGGCACTGGAAGAGCTGTGCTGCTGCTTCGGGCAGTTGCCATTCACCACTGCCGTGAGTTCCCTTGATGTCATATCCACTTTCAGACATATGTGGTGCCAGAGCACTTGGTTTCCATGGCAGCGGGAAATGGCTTGGGCGCTGAACTTGTGTTTGGCTGTGGAGTTTTGAGCGCCTTGAGTGAGGAGCTCCATGTGAGTTTAGTGTGGGTGCTCAACCTGCTTGATTCCATCCCACTGGGCTCAATGGGCATTGGACCGGAAGTGACCAAACAGGGTTTCCTAGATAGCTGCTAGCACAGCTGATGGTATGTGAAGTTCATGAGGCAGGTGAAGTTGGTTTTGGCACTGGAAGAGCTGTGCTGCTGCTTCGGGCAGTTGCCATTCACCACCGCCCTGAGTTCCCTAGGTGTCATAGCCACTTTCAGACATATGTGGTGCCAGAGCACTTGGTTTCCATGGCAGCGGGAAATGGCTTGGGCGCTGAACTTGTGTTTGGCTGTGGAGTTTTGAGCGCCTTGAGTGAGGAGCTCCATGTGAGTTTAGTGTGGGTGCTCAACCTGCTTGATTCCATCCCACTGGGCTCAATGGGCATTGGACCGGAAGTGACCCAACAGGGTTTCCTAGATAGCTGCTAGCACAGCTGATGGTATGTGAAGTGAATGAGGCAGGTGGAGTTGTTTTGGCACTGGAAGAGCTGTGCTGCTGCTTCAGGCAGTTGCCATTCACCACTGCCGTGAGTTCCCTTGATGTCATATCCACTTTCAGACATATGTCGTGCCAGAGCACTTGGTTTCCATGGCAGCGGGAAATGGCTTGGGCGCTGAACTTGTGTTTGGCTGTGGAGTTTTGAGCGCCTTGAGTGAGGAGCTCCATGTGAGTTTAGTGTGGGTGCTCAACCTGCTTGATTCCATCCCACTGGGCTCAATGGGCATTGGACCGGAAGTGACCAAACAGGGTTTCCTAGATAGCTGCTAGCACAGCTGATGGTATGTGAAGTTCACGACTGAGGTGGAGTTGTTTTGGCACTGGAAGAGCTGTGCTGCTGCTTCGGGCAGTTGCCATTCACCACCGCCCTGAATTCCCTAGGTGTCATATCCACTTTCAGACATATGTGGTGCCAGAGCACTTGGTTTCCATGGCAGCGGGAAATGGCTTTTGCGCTGAACTTGTGTTTGGCTGTGGAGTTTTGAGCGCCTTGAGTGAGGAGCTCCATGTGAGTTTAGTGTGGGTGCTCAACCTGCTTGATTCCATCCCACTGGGCTCAATGGGCATTGGACCGGAAGTGACCAAACAGGGTTTCCTAGATAGCTGCTAGCACAGCTGATGGTATGTGAAGTTCATGACTGAGGTGGAGTTGTTTTGGCACTGGAAGAGCTGTGCTGCTGCTTCGGGCAGTTGCCATTCACCACCGCCCTGAGTTCCCTAGGTGTCATAGCCACTTTCAGACATATGTGGTGCCAGAGCACTTGGTTTCCATGGCAGCGGGAAATGGCTTGGGCGCTGAACTTGTGTTTGGCTGTGGAGTTTTGAGCGCCTTGAGTGAGGAGCTCCATGTGAGTTTAGTGTGGGTGCTCAACCTGCTTGATTCCATCCCACTGGGCTCAATGGGCATTGGACCGGAAGTGACCAAACAGGGTTTCCTAGATAGCTGCTAGCACAGCTGATGGTATGTGAAGTCCATGACTGAGGTGGATTTGTTTTGGCACTGGAAGAGCTGTGCTGCTGCTTCGGGCAGTTGCCATTCACCACCGCCCTGAGTTCCCTAGGTGTCATAGCCACATGCAGACGTATTTGGTGCCAGAGCACTTGGTTTCCATGGCAGCGGTAAATGGCTTGGGCGCTGAACTTGTGTTTGGCTGTGGAGTTTTGAGCGCCTTGAGTGAGGAGCTACATGTGAGTTTAGTGTGGGTGCTCAACCTGCTTGAATCCATCCCACTGGACTCAATCTGCATTGGACCGCAAGTGACCAAACAGGGTTTCCTAGATAGCTGCTAGCACAGCTGATGGTATGTGAAGTGAATGAGGCAGGTGGAGTTGTTTTGGCACTGGAAGAGCTGTGCTGCTGCTTCGGGCAGTTGCCATTCACCACCGCCCTGAGTTCCCTAGGTGTCATATCCACTTTCAGAATTATGTGGTGCCAGAGCACTTGGTTTCCATGGCAGCGGGAAATGGCTTGGGCGCTGAACTTGTGTTTGGCTGTGGAGTTTTGAGCGCCTTGAGTGAGGAGCTCCATGTTAGTTTAGTGTGGGTGCTCAACCTGCTTGATTCCATCCCACTGGGCTCAATGGGCATTGGACCGCAAGTGACCAAACAGCGTTTCCTACATAGCTGCTAGCACAGCTGATGGTATGTGAAGTTCATGAGGCAGGTGGAGTTGTTTTGGCGCTGGAAGAGCTGTGCTGCTGCTTCGGGCAGTTGCCATTCACCACCGTCTTGAGTTCCCTAGGTGTCATATCCACTTTCAGACATATGTGGTGCCAGAGCACTTGGTTTCCATGGCAGCGGGAAATGGCTTTTGCGCTGAACTTGTGTTTGGCTGTGGAGTTTTGAGCGCCTTGAATGAGGAGGTCCATGTGAGTTTAGTGTGGGTGCTCAACCTGCTTGATTCCATCCCACTGGGCTCAATGGGCATTGGACCGCAAGTGACCAAACAGGGTTTCCTAGATAGCTGGTAGCACAGCTGATGGTATGTGAAGTTCATGACTGAGGTGGAGTTGTTTTGGCACTGGAAGAGCTGTGCTGCTGCTTCGGGCAGTTGCCATTCACCACCGCCCTGAGTTCCCTAGGTGTCATATCCACTTTCAGAATTATGTGGTGCCAGAGCACTTGGTTTCTATGGCAGCGGAAAATGGCTTGGGCGCTGAACTTGTGTTTGTCTGTGGAGTTTTGAGCGCCTTGAGTGAGGATCTCCATGTTAGTTTAGTGTGGGTGCTCAACCTGCTTGATTCCATCGAACTGGGCTCAATGGGCATTGGACCGGAAGTGACCAAACAGGGTTTCCTAGATAGCTGCTAGCACAGCTGCTGGTATGTGAAGTGAATGAGGCAGGTGGAGTTGTTTTGGCACTGGAAGAGCTGTGCTGCTGCTTCGGGCAGTTGCCATTCACCACCGCCCTGAGTTCCCTAGGTGTCATATCCACTTTCAGAATTATGTGGTGCCAGAGCACTTGGTTTCTATGGCAGCGGGAAATGGCTTGGGCGCTGAACTTGTGTTTGGCTGTGGAGTTTTGAGCGCCTTGAGTGAGGAGCTGAATGTGAGTTTTGTGTGGGTGCTCAACCTCTTTGATTCCATCCCACTGGGCTCAATGGGCATTGGACCGCAAGTGACCAAACAGGGTTTCCTAGATAGCTGCTAGCACAGCTGATGGTATGTGAGGTTCATTACTGAGGTGGAGTTGTTTTGGCACTGGAAGAGCTGTGCTGCTGCTTCGGGCAGTTGCCATTCACCACCGTCTTGAGTTCCCTAGGTGTCATATCCACTTTCAGACATATGTGGTGCCAGAGCACTTGGTTTCCATGGCAGCGGGAAATGGCTTGGGCGCTGAACTTGTGTTTGGCTGTGGAGTTTTGAGCACCTTGAGTGAGGAGCTCCATGTGAGTTTAGTGTGGGTGCTCAACCTGCTTGATTCCATCCCACTGGGCTCAATGGGCATTGGACCGGAAGTGACCAAACAGGGTTTCCTAGATAGCTGGTAGCACAGCTGATGGTATGTGAAGTGAATGAGGCAGGTGGAGTTGTTTTGGCACTGGAAGAGCTGTGCTGCTGCTTCGGGCAGTTGAAATTCACCACTGCCCTGAGTTCCCTAGGTGTCATAGCCACTTTCAGACATATGTGGTGCCAGAGCACTTGGTTTCCATGGCAGCGGGAAATGGCTTTTGCGCTGAACTTGTGTTTGGCTGTGGAGTTTTGAGCGCCTTGAGTGAGGAGGTCCATGTGAGTTTAGTGTGGGTGCTCAACCTGCTTGATTCCATCCCACTGGGCTCAATGGGCATTGGACCGGAAGTGACCAAACAGGGTTTCCTAGATAGCTGCTAGCACAGCTGATGGTATGTGAAGTGAATGAGGCAGGTGGAGTTGTTTTGGCACTGGAAGAGCTGTGCTGCTGCTTCGGGCAGTTGCCATTCACCACCGCCCTGAGTTCCCTAGGTGTCATATCCACTTTCAGACCTATGTGGTGCCAGAGCACTTGGTTTCCATGGCAGCGGGAAATGGCTTTTGCGCTGAACTTGTGTTTGGCTGTGGAGTTTTGAGCGCCTTGAGTGAGGATCTCCATGTTAGTTTAGTGTGGGTGCTCAACCTGCTTGATTCCATCGAACTGGGCTCAATGGGCATTGGACCGGAAGTGCCCAAACATAGCTGCTAGCACAGCTGATGGTATGTGAAGTGAATGAGGCAGGTGGAGTTGTTTTGGCACTGGAAGAGCTGTGCTGCTGCTTCGGGCAGTTGCCATTCACCATCACCCTGAATGCCCTGGGTGTCATATCCACTTTCAGACATATGTGGTGCCAGAGCACTTGGTTTCCATGGCAGCGGGAAATGGCTTGGGCGCTGAACTTGTGTTTGGCTGTGGAGTTTTGAGCGCCTTGAGTGAGGAGCTCCATGTGAGTTTACTGTGGGTGCTCAACCTGCTTGATTCCATCCCACTGGGCTCAATGGGCATTGGACCGCAAGTGACCAAACAGGGTTTCCTAGATAGCTGCTAGCACAGCTGATGGTATGTGAAGTTCATGACTGAGGTGGAGTTGTTTTGGCACTGGAAGAGCTGTGCTGCTGCTTCGGGCAGTTGCCATTCACCACCGTCTTGAGTTCCCTAGGTGTCATATCCACATTCAGACATATGTGGTGCCAGAGCACTTGGTTTCCATGGCAGCGGGAAATGGCTTGGGCTCTGAACTTGTGTTTTTCTGTGGAGTTTTGAGCGCCTTGAGTGAGGAGCTCCATGTGAGTTTAGTGTGGGTGCTCAACCTGCTTGATTCCATCCCACTGGGCTCAATGGGCATTGGACCGGAAGTGACCAAACAGGGTTCCCTAGATAGCTGCTAGCACAGCTGATGGTATGTGAAGTGAATGAGGCAGGTGGAGTTGTTTTGGCACTGGAAGAGCTGTGCTGCTGCTTCGGGCAGTTGAAATTCACCACTGTCCTGAGTTCCCTAGGTGTCATAGCCACTTTCAGACATATGTGGTGCCAGAGCACTTGGTTTCCATGGCAGCGGGAAATGGCTTTTGCGCTGAACTTGTGTTTGGCTGTGGAGTTTTGAGCGCCTTGAGTGAGGAGGTCCATGTGAGTTTAGTGTGGGTGCTCAACCTGCTTGATTCCATCCCACTGGGCTCAATGGGCATTGGACCGCAAGTGACCAAACAGGGTTTCCTAGATAGCTGCTAGCACAGCTGATGGTATGTGAAGTTCATGACTGAGGTGGAGTTGTTTTGGCACTGGAAGAGCTGTGCTGCTGCTTCGGGCAGTTGCCATTCACCACCGCCCTGAGTTCCCTAGGTGTCATATCCACTTTCAGAATTATGTGGTGCCAGAGCACTTGGTTTCTATGGCAGCTAGAAATGGCTTGGGCGCTGAACTTGTGTTTGGCTGTGGAGTTTTGAGCGCCTTGAGTGAGGATCTCCATGTTAGTTTAGTGTGGGTGCTCAACCTGCTTGATTCCATCGAACTGGGCTCAATGGGCATTGGACCGGAAGTGACCAAACAGGGTTTCCTAGATAGCTGCTAGCACAGCTGCTGGTATGTGAAGTGAATGAGGCAGGTGGAGTTGTTTTGGCACTGGAAGAGCTGTGCTGCTGCTTCGGGCAGTTGCCATTCACCACCGCCCTGAGTTCCCTAGGTGTCATATCCACTTTCAGAATTATGTGGTGCCAGAGCACTTGGTTTCTATGGCAGCGGGAAATGGCTTGGGCGCTGAACTTGTGTTTGGCTGTGGAGTTTTGAGCACCTTGAGTGAGGAGCTGAATGTGAGTTTTGTGTGGGTGCTCAACCTCTTTGATTCCATCCCACTGGGCTCAATGGGCATTGGACCGCAAGTGACCAAACAGGGTTTCCTAGATAGCTGCTAGCACAGCTGATGGTATGTGAGGTTCATGACTGAGGTGGAGTTGTTTTGGCACTGGAAGAGCTGTGCTGCTGCTTCGGGCAGTTGCCATTCACCACCGTCTTGAGTTCCCTAGGTGTCATATCCACTTTCAGACCTATGTGGTGCCAGAGCACTTGGTTTCCATGGCAGCGGGAAATGGCTTGGGCGCTGAACTTGTGTTTGGCTGTGGAGTTTTGAGCACCTTGAGTGAGGAGCTCCATGTGAGTTTAGTGTGGGTGCTCAACCTGCTTGATTCCATCCCACTGGGCTCAATGGGCATTGGACCGGAAGTGACCAAACAGGGTTTCCTAGATAGCTGGTAGCACAGCTGATGGTATGTGAAGTGAATGAGGCAGGTGGAGTTGTTTTGGCACTGGAAGAGCTGTGCTGCTGCTTCGGGCAGTTGAAATTCACCACTGCCCTGAGTTCCCTAGGTGTCATAGCCACTTTCAGACATATGTGGTGCCAGAGCACTTGGTTTCCATGGCAGCGGGAAATGGCTTTTGCGCTGAACTTGTGTTTGGCTGTGGAGTTTTGAGCGCCTTGAGTGAGGAGGTCCATGTGAGTTTAGTGTGGGTGCTCAACCTGCTTGATTCCATCCCACTGGGCTCAATGGGCATTGGACCGGAAGTGACCAAACAGGGTTTCCTAGATAGCTGCTAGCACAGCTGATGGTATGTGAAGTGAATGAGGCAGGTGGAGTTGTTTTGGCACTGGAAGAGCTGTGCTGCTGCTTCGGGCAGTTGCCATTCACCACCGCCCTGAGTTCCCTAGGTGTCATAGCCACTTTCAGACCTATGTGGTGCCAGAGCACTTGGTTTCCATGGCAGCGGGAAATGGCTTGGGCGCTGAACTTGTGTTTGGCTGTGGAGTTTTGAGCGCCTTGAGTGAGGATCTCCATGTTAGTTTAGTGTGGGTGCTCAACCTGCTTGATTCCATCGAACTGGGCTCAATGGGCATTGGACCGGAAGTGCCCAAACATAGCTGCTAGCACAGCTGATGGTATGTGAAGTGAATGAGGCAGGTGGAGTTGTTTTGGCACTGGAAGAGCTGTGCTGCTGCTTCGGGCAGTTGCCATTCACCATCACCCTGAATGCCCTGGGTGTCATATCCACTTTCAGACATATGTGGTGCCAGAGCACTTGGTTTCCATGGCAGCGGGAAATGGCTTGGGCGCTGAACTTGTGTTTGGCTGTGGAGTTTTGAGCGCCTTGAGTGAGGAGCTCCATGTGAGTTTACTGTGGGTGCTCAACCTGCTTGATTCCATCCCACTGGGCTCAATGGGCATTGGACCGCAAGTGACCAAACAGGGTTTCCTAGATAGCTGCTAGCACAGCTGATGGTATGTGAAGTTCATGACTGAGGTGGAGTTGTTTTGGCACTGGAAGAGCTGTGCTGCTGCTTCGGGCAGTTGCCATTCACCACCGTCTTGAGTTCCCTAGGTGTCATATCCACATTCAGACATATGTGGTGCCAGAGCACTTGGTTTCCATGGCAGCGGGAAATGGCTTGGGCTCTGAACTTGTGTTTTTCTGTGGAGTTTTGAGCGCCTTGAGTGAGGAGCTCCATGTGAGTTTAGTGTGGGTGCTCAACCTGCTTGATTCCATCCCACTGGGCTCAATGGGCATTGGACCGGAAGTGACCAAACAGGGTTCCCTAGATAGCTGCTAGCACAGCTGATGGTATGTGAAGTGAATGAGGCAGGTGGAGTTGTTTTGGCACTGGAAGAGCTGTGCTGCTGCTTCGGGCAGTTGAAATTCACCACTGTCCTGAGTTCCCTAGGTGTCATAGCCACTTTCAGACATATGTGGTGCCAGAGCACTTGGTTTCCATGGCAGCGGGAAATGGCTTTTGCGCTGAACTTGTGTTTGGCTGTGGAGTTTTGAGCGCCTTGAGTGAGGAGGTCCATGTGAGTTTAGTGTGGGTGCTCAACCTGCTTGATTCCATCCCACTGGGCTCAATGGGCATTGGACCGCAAGTGACCAAACAGGGTTTCCTAGATAGCTGCTAGCACAGCTGATGGTATGTGAAGTTCATGACTGAGGTGGAGTTGTTTTGGCACTGGAAGAGCTGTGCTGCTGCTTCGGGCAGTTGCCATTCACCACCGCCCTGAGTTCCCTAGGTGTCATATCCACTTTCAGAATTATGTGGTGCCAGAGCACTTGGTTTCTATGGCAGCTAGAAATGGCTTGGGCGCTGAACTTGTGTTTGGCTGTGGAGTTTTGAGCGCCTTGAGTGAGGATCTCCATGTTAGTTTAGTGTGGGTGCTCAACCTGCTTGATTCCATCGAACTGGGCTCAATGGGCATTGGACCGGAAGTGACCAAACAGGGTTTCCTAGATAGCTGCTAGCACAGCTGATGGTATGTGAAGTGAATGAGGCAGGTGGAGTTGTTTTGGCACTGGAAGAGCTGTGCTGCTGCTTCGGGCAGTTGCCATTCACCACCGCCCTGAGTTCCCTAGGTGTCATATCCACTTTCAGACATATGTGGTGCCAGAGCACTTGGTTTCCATGGCAGCGGGAAATGGCTTTTGCGCTGAACTTGTGATTGGCTGTGGAGTTTTGAGCGCCTTGAGTGAGGAGCTCCATGTTAGTTTAGTGTGGGTGCTCAACCTGCTTGATTCCACCACACTGGGCTCAATGGGCATTGGACCGCAAGTGACCAAACATAGCTGCTAGCACAGCTGATGGTATGTGAAGTTCATGAGGCAGGTGGAGTTGTTTTGGCGCTGGAAGAGCTGTGCTGCTGCTTCGGGCAGTTGCCATTCACCACCGCCCTGAGTTCCCTAGGTGTCATATCCACTTTCAGACATATGTGGTGCCAGAGCACTTGGTTTCCATGGCAGCGGGAAATGGCTTTTGCGCTGAACTTGTGTTTGGCTGTGGAGTTTTGAGCGCCTTGAGTGAGGAGCTGAATGTGAGTTTTGTGTGGGTGCTCAACCTGTTTGATTCCATCCCACTGGGCTCAATGGGCATTGGACCGCAAGTGACCAAACAGGGTTTCCTAGATAGCTGCTAGCACAGCTGATGGTATGTGAGGTTCATGACTGAGGTGGAGTTGTTTTGGCACTGGAAGAGCTGTGCTGCTGCTTCGGGCAGTTGCCATTCACCACCGTCTTGAGTTCCCTAGGTGTCATATCCACTTTCAGACATATGTGGTGCCAGAGCACTTGGTTTCCATGGCAGCGGGAAATGGCTTTTGCGCTGAACTTGTGTTTGGCTGTGGAGTTTTGAGCACCTTGAGTGAGGAGCTCCATGTGAGTTTAGTGTGGGTGCTCAACCTGCTTGATTCCATCGAACTGGGCTCAATGGGCATTGGACCGGAAGTGACCAAACAGGGTTTCCTAGATAGCTGGTAGCACAGCTGATGGTATGTGAAGTGAATGAGGCAGGTGGAGTTGTTTTGGCACTGGAAGAGCTGTGCTGCTGCTTCGGGCAGTTGAAATTCACCACTGCCCTGAGTTCCCTAGGTGTCATAGCCACTTTCAGACATATGTGGTGCCAGAGCACTTGGTTTCCATGGCAGCGGGAAATGGCTTTTGCGCTGAACTTGTGTTTGGCTGTGGAGTTTTGAGCGCCTTGAGTGAGGAGGTCCATGTGAGTTTAGTGTGGGTGCTCAACCTGCTTGATTCCATCCCACTGGGCTCAATGGGCATTGGACCGGAAGTGACCAAACAGGGTTTCCTAGATAGCTGCTAGCACAGCTGATGGTATGTGAAGTGAATGAGGCAGGTGCAGTTGTTTTGGCACTGGAAGAGCTGTGCTGCTGCTTCGGGCAGTTGCCATTCACCACCGCCCTGAGTTCCCTAGGTGTCATAGCCACTTTCAGAATTATGTGGTGCCAGAGCACTTGGTTTCCATGGCAGCGGGAAATGGCGTGGGCGCTGAACTTGTGTTTGGCTGTGGAGTTTTGAGCGCCTTGAGTGAGGATCTCCATGTGAGTTTAGTGTGGGTGCTCAACCTGCTTGATTCCATCCCACAAGGTTCAATGGGCATTGGACCGGAAGTGACCAAACAGGGTTTCCTAGATAGCTGCTAGCACAGCTGATGGTATGTGAAGTGAATGAGGCAGGTGGAGTTGTTTTGGCACTGGAAGAGCTGTGCTGCTGCTTCGGGCAGTTGCCATTCACCACCGCCCTGAATTCCCTAGGTGTCATATCCACTTTCAGACCTATGTGGTGCCAGAGCACTTGGTTTCCATGGCAGCGGGAAATGGCTTGGGCGCTGAACTTGTGATTGGCTGTGGAGTTTTGAGCGCCTTGAGTGAGGATCTCCATGTTAGTTTAGTGTGGGTGCTCAACCTGCTTGATTCCATCCCACTGGGCTCAATGGGCATTGGACAGGAAGTGCCCAAACATAGCTGCTAGCACAGCTGATGGTATGTGAAGTGAATGAGGCAGGTGGAGTTGTTTTGGCACTGGAAGAGCTGTGCTGCTGCTTCGGGCAGTTGCCATTCACCATCACCCTGAATGCCCTGGGTGTCATATCCACTTTCAGACATATGTGGTGCCAGAGCACTTGGTTTCCATGGCAGCGGGAAATGGCTTTTGCGCTGAACTTGTGTTTGGCTGTGGAGTTTTGAGCGCCTTGAGTGAGGAGCTCCATGTGAGTTTACTGTGGGTGCTCAACCTGCTTGATTACATCCCACTGGGTTCAATGGGCATTGGACCGGAAGTGACCAAACAGGGTTTCCTAGATAGCTGCTAGCACAGCTGATGGTATGTGAAGTTCATGACTGAGGTGGAGTTGTTTTGGCACTGGAAGAGCTGTGCTGCTGCTTCGGGCAGTTGCCATTCACCACCGTCTTGAGTTCCCTAGGTGTCATATCCACATTCAGACATATGTGGTGCCAGAGCACTTGGTTTCCATGGCAGCGGGAAATGGCTTGGGCTCTGAACTTGTGTTTTTCTGTGGAGTTTTGAGCGCCTTGAGTGAGGAGCTCCATGTGAGTTTAGTGTGGGTGCTCAACCTGCTTGATTCCATCCCACTGGGCTCAATGGGCATTGGACCGGAAGTGACCAAACAGAGTTCCCTAGATAGCTGGTAGCACAGCTGATGGTATGTGAAGTTCATGAGGCAGGTGGAGTTGTTTTGGCACTGGAAGAGCTGTGCTGCTGCTTCGGGCAGTTGAAATTCACCACTGTCCTGAGTTCCCTAGGTGTCATAGCCACTTTCAGACATATGTGGTGCCAGAGCACTTGGTTTCCATGGCAGCGGGAAATGGCTTTTGCGCTGAACTTGTGTTTGGCTGTGGAGTTTTGAGCGCCTTGAGTGAGGAGGTCCATGTGAGTTTAGTGTGGGTGCTCAACCTGCTTGATTCCATCCCACTGGGCTCAATGGGCATTGGACCGGAAGTGACCAAACAGGGTTTCCTAGATAGCTGGTAGCACAGCTGATGGTATGTGAAGTTCATGAGGCAGGTGGATTTGTTTTGGCACTGGAAGAGCTGTGCTGCTGCTTCGGGCAGTTGCCATTCACCACCGCCCTGAGTTCCCTAGGTGTCATATCCACTTTCAGAATTATGTGGTGCCAGAGCACTTGGTTTCTATGGCAGCGGAAAATGGCTTGGGCGCTGAACTTGTGTTTTTCTGTGGAGTTTTGAGCGCCTTGAGTGAGGATCTCCATGTTAGTTTAGTGTGGGTGCTCAACCTGCTTGATTCCATCGAACTGGGCTCAATGGGCATTGGACCGGAAGTGACCAAACAGGGTTTCCTAGATAGCTGCTAGCACAGCTGATGGTATGTGAAGTGAATGAGGCAGGTGGAGTTGTTGTGGCACTGGAAGAGCTGTGCTGCTGCTTCGGGCAGTTGCCATTCACCACCGCCCTGAGTTCCCTAGGTGTCATATCCACTTTCAGACATATGTGGCGCCAGAGCACTTGGTTTCCATGGCAGCGGGAAATGGCTTGGGCGCTGAACTTGTGATTGGCTGTGGAGTTTTGAGCGCCTTGAGTGAGGAGCTCCATGTTAGTTTAGTGTGGGTGCTCAACCTGCTTGATTCCACCCCACTGGGCTCAATGGGCATTGGACCGGAAGTGACCAAACATAGCTGCTAGCACAGCTGATGGTATGTGAAGTGAATGAGGCAGGTGGAGTTGTTTTGGCGCTGGAAGAGCTGTGCTGCTGCTTCGGGCAGTTGCCATTCACCACCGCCCTGAGTTCCCTAGGTGTCATATCCACTTTCAGACATATGTGGTGCCAGAGCACTTGGTTTCCATGGCAGCGGGAAATGGCTTTTGCGCTGAACTTGTGTTTGGCTGTGGAGTTTTGAGCGCCTTGAGTGAGGAGCTGAATGTGAGTTTTGTGTGGGTGCTCAACCTGTTTGATTCCATCCCACTGGGCTCAATGGGCATTGGACCGCAAGTGACCAAACAGGGTTTCCTAGATAGCTGCTAGCACAGCTGATGGTATGTGAGGTTCATGACTGAGGTGGAGTTGTTTTGGCACTGGAAGAGCTGTGCTGCTGCTTCGGGCAGTTGCCATTCACCACCGTCTTGAGTTCCCTAGGTGTCATATCCACTTTCAGACCTATGTGGTGCCAGAGCACTTGGTTTCCATGGCAGCGGGAAATGGCTTGGGCGCTGAACTTGTGTTTGGCTGTGGAGTTTTGAGCACCTTGATTGAGGAGCTCCATGTGAGTTTAGTGTGGGTGCTCAACCTGCTTGATTCCATCCCACTGGGCTCAATGGGCATTGGACCGGAAGTGACCAAACAGGGTTTCCTAGATAGCTGCTAGCACAGCTGATGGTATGTGAAGTGAATGAGGCAGGTGGAGTTGTTTTGGCACTGGAAGAGCTGTGCTGCTGCTTCGGGCAGTTGAAATTCACCACTGCCCTGAGTTCCCTAGGTGTCATAGCCACTTTCAGACATATGTGGTGCCAGAGCACTTGGTTTCCATGGCAGCGGGAAATGGCTTTTGCGCTGAACTTGTGTTTGGCTGTGGAGTTTTGAGCGCCTTGAGTGAGGAGGTCCATGTGAGTTTAGTGTGGGTGCTCAACCTGCTTGATTCCATCCCACTGGGCTCAATGGGCATTGGACTGGAAGTGACCAAACAGGGTTTCCTAGATAGCTGCTAGCACAGCTGATGGTATGTGAAGTTCATGAGGCAGGTGGATTTGTTTTGGCACTGGAAGAGCTGTGCTGCTGCTTCGGGCAGTTGCCATTCACCACCGCCCTGAGTTCCCTAGGTGTCATAGCCACTTTCAGAATTATGTGGTGCCAGAGCACTTGGTTTCCATGGCAGCGGGAAATGGCGTGGGCGCTGAACTTGTGTTTGGCTGTGGAGTTTTGAGCGCCTTGAGTGAGGATCTCCATGTGAGTTTAGTGTGGGTGCTCAACCTGCTTGATTCCATCCCACTGGGCTCAATGGGCATTGGACCGGAAGTGACCAAACAGGGTTTCCTAGATTGCTGCTAGCACAGCTGATGGTATGTGAAGTGAATGAGGCAGGTGCAGTTGTGGCACTGGAAGAGCTGTGCTGCTGCTTCGGGCAGTTGCCATTCACCACCGCCCTGAGTTCCCTAGGTGTCATAGCCACTTTCAGACATATGTGGTGCCAGAGCACTTGGTTTCCATGGCAGCGGGAAAAGGCTTGGGCGCTGAACTTGTGTTTGGCTGTGGAGTTTTGAGCGCCTTGAGTGAGGAGCTCCATGTTAGTTTAGTGTGGGTGCTCAACCTGCTTGATTCCATCCCACTGGGCTCAATGGACATTGGACTGGAAGTGACCAAACAGGGTTTCCTAGATAGCTGCTAGCACAGCTGATGGTATGTGAAGTGAATGAGGCAGGTGGAGTTGTTGTGGCACTGGAAGAGCTGTGCTGCTGCTTCGGGCAGTTGCCATTCACCACCGCCCTGAGTTCCCTAGGTGTCATATCCACTTTCAGACATATGTGGTGCCAGAGCACTTGGTTTCCATGGCAGCGGGAAAAGGCTTGGGCGCTGAACTTGTGTTTGGCTGTGGAGTTTTGAGCGCCTTGAGTGAGGAGCTCCATGTGAGTTTAGTGTGGGTGCTCAACCTGCTTGATTCCATCCCACTGGGCTCAATGGGCATTGGACTGGAAGTGACCCAACAGGGTTTCCTAGATAGCTGCTAGCACAGCTGATGGTATGTGAAGTGAATGAGGCAGGTGGAGTTGTTGTGGCACTGGAAGAGCTGTGCTGCTGCTTCGGGCAGTTGCCATTCACCACCGCCCTGAGTTCCCTAGGTGTCATATCCACTTTCAGACATATGTGGTGCCAGAGCACTTGGTTTCCATGGCAGCGGGAAAAGGCTTGGGCGCTGAACTTGTGTTTGGCTGTGGAGTTTTGAGCGCCTTGAGTGAGGAGCTCCATGTGAGTTTAGTGTGGGTGCTCAACCTGCTTGATTCCATCCCACTGGACTCAATGGGCATTGGATCGGAAGTGACCAAACAGGGTTTCCTAGATAGCTGCTAGCACAGCTGATGGTATGTGAAGTTCATGAGGCAGGTGGAGTTGTTTTGGCACTGGAAGAGCTGTGCTGCTGCTTCGGGCAGTTGCCATTCACCACCGCCCTGAGTTCCCTAGGTGTCATATCCACTTTCAGACATATGTGGTGCCAGAGCACTTGATTTCCATGGCAGAGGGAAATGGCGTGGGCACTGAACTTGTGTTTGGCTGTGGAGTTTTGAGCGCCTTGAGTGAGGAGCTCCATGTGAGTTTAGTGTGGGTGCTCAACCTGCTTGATTCCATCCCACTGGGCTCAATGGGCATTGGACTGGAAGTGACCAAACAGGGTTTCCTAGATAGCTGCTAACACAGCTGATGGTATGTGAAGTGAATGAGGCAGGTGGAGTTGTTTTGGCACTGGAAGAGCTGTGCTGCTGCTTCGGGCAGTTGCCATTCACCACCGCCCTGAGTTCCCTAGGTGTCATAGCCACTTTCAGACATATGTGGTGCCAGAGCACTTGGTTTCCATGGCAGCGGGAAATGGCTTGGGCGCTGAACTTGTGTTTGGCTGTGGAGTTTTGAGCGCCTTGAGTGAGGAGCTCCATGTTAGTTTAGTGTGGGTGCTCAACCTGCTTGATTCCATCCCACTGGGCTCAATGGGCATTGGACAGGAAGTGACCAAACAGGGTTTCCTAGATAGCTGCTAGCACAGCTGATGGTATGTGAAGTGAATGAGGCAGGTGCAGTTGTTTTGGCACTGGAAGAGCTGTGCTGCTGCTTCGGGCAGTTGCCATTCACCACCGCCCTGAGTTCCCTAGGTGTCATAGCCACTTTCAGACATATGTGGTGCAAGAGCACTTGGTTTCCATGGCAGCGGGAAATGGCTTGGGTGCTGAACATGTGTTTTGCTGTGGAGGTTTGAGCGCCTTGAGTGAGGAGCTCCATGTTAGTTCAGTGTGGGTGCTCAACCTGCTTGATTCCATCCCACTGGGCTCAATGGGCATTGGACCGGAAGTGACCAAACAGGGTTTCCTAGATAGCTGCTAGCACAGCTGATGGTATGTGAAGTTCATGAGGCAGGTGCAGTTGTTTTGGCACTGGAAGAGCTGTGCTGCTGCTTCGGGCACTTGCCATTCACCACTGTCCTGAGTTCCCTAGGTGTCATATCCACTTTCAGACATATGTGGTGCCAGAGCACTTGGTTTCCATGGCAGAGGGAAATGGCTTGGGTGCTGAACTTGTGTTTGGCTGTGGAGTTTTGAGCACCTTGAGTGAGGAGCTCCATGTTAGTTCAGTGTGGGTGCTCAACCTGCTTGATTCCATCCCACTGGGCTCAATGGGCATTGGACCGGAAGTGACCAAACAGGGTTTCCTAGATAGCTGCAAGCACAGCTGATGGTATGTGAAGTTCATGAGGCAGGTGGAGTTGTTTTGGCACTGGAAGAGCTGTGCTGCTGCTTCGGGCAGTTGCCATTCACCACTGCCCTGAGTTCCCTAGGTGTCATATCCACTTTCAGACATATGTGGTGCTAGAGCACTTGGTTTCCATGGCAGCGGGAAATGGCTTTTGCACTGAACTTGTGTTTGGCTGTGGAGTTTTGAGCGCCTTGAGTGAGGAGCTCCATGTTAGTTTAGTGTGGGTGCTCAACCTGCTTGATTCCATCCCACTGGCCTCAATAGGACGTTGACCGGAAGTGACCAAACAGGGTTTCCTAGATAGCTGCTAGCACAGCTGATGGTATGTGAAGTTCATGAGGCAGGTGGAGTTGTTGTGGCACTGGAAGAGCTGTGCTGCTGCTTCAGGCAGTTGCCATTTACCATCGCCCTGAGTTCCCTAGGTGTCATATCCACTTTCAGACATATGTGGTGCCAGAGCACTTGGTTTCCAAGGCAGCAGGAAATGGCTTGGGCGCTGAACTTGTGTTTGGCTGTGGAGTTTTGAGCGCCTTGAGTGAGGAGCTCCATGTGAGTTTAGTGTGGGTGCTCAACCTGCTTGATTCCATCCCACTGGGCTCAATGGGCATTGGACCCGAAGTGACCAAACAGGGTTTCCTAGATAGCTGCTAGCACAGCTGATGGTATGTGAAGTTCATGAGGCAGGTGCAGTTGTTTTGGCACTGGAAGAGCTGTGCTGCTGCTTCGGGCAGTTGCCATTCACCACCGCCCTGAGTTCCCTAGGTGTCATATCCACTTTCAGACATATGTGGTGCCAGAGCACTTGATTTCCATGGCAGCGGGAAATGGCTTTTGCGCTGAACTTCTGTTTGGCTGTGGAGTTTTGAGCGCCTTGAGTGAGGAGCTCCATGTTAGTTTAGTGTGGGTGCTCAACCTGCTTGATTCCATCCCACTGGGCTCAATGGACATTGGACAGGAAGTGAACAAACAGGGTTTCCTAGATAGCTGCTAGCACAGCTGATGGTATGTGAAGTGAATGAGGCAGGTGCAGTTGTTTTGGCACTGGAAGAGCTGTGCTGCTGCTTCGGGCAGTTGCCATTCACCACCGCCCTGAGTTCCCTAGGTGTCATAGCCACTTTCAGACATATGTGGTGCCAGAGCACTTGGTTTCCATGGCAGCGGGAAATGGCTTGGGTGCTGAACTTGTGTTTTGCTGTGGAGGTTTGAGCGCCTTGAGTGAGGAGCTCCATGTTAGTTCATTGTGGGTGCTCAACCTGCTTGATTCCATCCCACTGGGCTCAATGGGCATTGGACCGGAAGTGACCAAACAGGGTTTCCTAGATAGCTGCTAGCACAGCTGATGGTATGTGAAGTGAATGAGGCAGGTGGAGTTGTTGTGGCACTGGAAGAGCTGTGCTGCTGCTTCAGGCAGTTGCCATTTACCATCGCCCTGAGTTCCCTAGGTGTCATATCCACTTTCAGACATATGTGGTGCCAGAGCACTTGGTTTCCATGGCAGCGGGAAATGGTTTGGGCGCTGAACTTGTGTTTTGCTGTGGAGTTTTGAGCGCCTTGAGTGAGGAGCTCCATGTGAGTTTAGTGTGGGTGCTCAACCTGCTTGATTCCATCCCACTGGACTCAATGGGCATTGGATCGGAAGTGACCAAACAGGGTTTCCTAGATAGCTGCTAGCACAGCTGATGGTATGTGAAGTTCATGAGGCAGGTGCAGTTGTTTTGGCACTGGAAGAGCTGTGCTGCTGCTTCGGGCAGTTGCCATTCACCACCGCCCTGAGTTCCCTAGGTGTCATATCCACTTTCAGACATATGTGGTGCCAGAGCACTTGGTTTCCATGGCAGCGGGAAATGGCTTGGGTGCTGAACTTGTGTTTTGCTGTGGAGGTTTGAGCGCCTTGAGTGAGGAGCTCCATGTTAGTTCAGTGTGGGTGCTCAACCTGCTTGATTCCATCCCACTGGGCTCAATGGGCATTGGACCGGAAGTGACCAAACAGGGTTTCCTAGATAGCTGCTAGCACAGCTGATGGTATGTGAAGTTCATGAGGCAGGTGGAGTTGTTTTGGCACTGGAAGAGCTGTGCTGCTGCTTCAGGCAGTTGCCATTTACCATCGCCCTGAGTTCCCTAGGTGTCATAGCCACTTTCAGACATATGTGGTGCCAGAGCACTTGGTTTCCATGGCAGCGGGAAATGGTTTGGGCGCTGAACTTGTGTTTTGCTGTGGAGTTTTGAGCGCCTTGAGTGAGGAGCTCCATGTGAGTTTAGTGTGGGTGCTCAACCTGCTTGATTCCATCCCACTGGACTCAATGGGCATTGGATCGGAAGTGACCAAACAGGGTTTCCTAGATAGCTGCTAGCACAGCTGATGGTATGTGAAGTTCATGAGGCAGGTGCAGTTGTTTTGGCACTGGAAGAGCTGTGCTGCTGCTTCGGGCAGTTGCCATTCACCACCGCCCTGAGTTCCCTAGGTGTCATATCCACTTTCAGACATATGTGGTGCCAGAGCACTTGGTTTCCATGGCAGCGGGAAATGGCTTTTGCGCTGAACTTGTGTTTTGCTGTGGAGTTTTGAGCGCCTTGAGTGAGGAGCTCCATGTTAGTTTAGCATGGGTGCTCAACCTGCTTGATTCCATCCCACTGGACTCAATGGGCATTGGATCGGAAGTGACCAAACAGGGTTTCCTAGATAGCTGCTAGCACAGCTGATGGTATGTGAAGTTCATGAGGCAGGTGGAGTTGTTTTGGCACTGGAAGAGCTGTGCTGCTGCTTCGGGCAGTTGCCATTCACCACCGCCCTGAGTTCCCTAGGTGTCATAGCCACTTTCAGACCTATGTGGTGCCAGAGCACTTGGTTTCCATGGCAGCGGGAAATGGCTTTTGCGCTGAACTTGTGTTTTGCTGTGGAGATTTGAGCGCCTTGAGTGAGGAGCTCCATGTTAGTTTAGTGTGGGTGCTCAACCTGCTTGATTCCATCCCACTGGGCTCAAAGGGCATTGGACTGGAAGTGACCAAACAGGGTTTCCTAGATAGCTGCTAGCACAGCTGATGGTATGTGAAGTGAATGAGGCAGGTGGAGTTGTTTTGGCACTGGAAGAGCTGTGCTGCTGCTTCGGGTAGTTGCCATTCACCACCGCCCTGAGTTCCCTAGGTGTCATATCCACTTTCAGACATATGTGGTGCCAGAGCACTTGATTTCCATGGCAGCGGGAAATGGCGTGGGCACTGAACTTGTGTTTGGCTGTGGAGTTTTGAGCGCCTTGAGTGAGGAGCTCCATGTTAGTTTAGTGTGGGTGCTCAACCTGCTTGATTCCATCCCACTGGGCTCAATGGGCATTGGACTGGAAGTGACCAAACAGGGTTTCCTAGATAGCTGCTAGCACAGCTGATGGTATGTGAAGATCATGAGGCAGGTGCAGTTGTTTTGGCACTGGAAGAGCTGTGCTGCTGCTTCGGGCAGTTGCCATTCACCACCGCCCTGAGTTCCCTAGGTGTCATAGCCACTTTCAGACATATGTGGTGCCAGAGCACTTGGTTTCCATGGCAGCGGGAAATGGCTTGGGCGCTGAACTTGTGTTTGGCTGTGGAGTTTTGAGCGCCTTGAGTGAGGAGCTCCATGTTAGTTTAGTGTGGGTGCTCAACCTGCTTGATTCCATCCCACTGGGCTCAATGGGCATTGGACAGGAAGTGACCAAACAGGGTTTCCTAGATAGCTGCTAGCACAGCTGATGGTATGTGAAGTGAATGAGGCAGGTGCAGTTGTTTTGGCACTGGAAGAGCTGTGCTGCTGCTTCGGGCATTTGCCATTCACCACCGCCCTGAGTTCCCTAGGTGTCATAGCCACTTTCAGACCTATGTGGTGCAAGAGCACTTGGTTTCCATGGCAGCGGGAAATGGCTTGGGTGCTGAACTTGTGTTTTGCTGTGGAGGTTTGAGCGCCTTGAGTGAGGAGCTCCATGTTAGTTCAGTGTGGGTGCTCAACCTGCTTGATTCCATCCCACTGGGCTCAATGGGCATTGGACTGGAAGTGACCAAACAGGGTTTCCTAGATAGCTGCTAGCACAGCTGATGGTATGTGAAGTGAATGAGGCAGGTGCAGTTGTTTTGGCACTGGAAGAGCTGTGCTGCTGCTTCGGGCAGTTGCCATTCACCACCGCCCTGAGTTCCCTAGGTGTCATAGCCACTTTCAGACATATGTGGTGCCAGAGCACTTGGTTTCCATGGCAGCGGGAAATGGCTTGGGCGCTGAACTTGTGTTTGGCTGTGGAGTTTTGAGCGCCTTGAGTGAGGAGCTCCATGTGAGTTTAGTGTGGGTGCTCAACCTGCTTGATTCCATCCCACTGGGCTCAATGGGCATTGGACCGGAAGTGACCAAACAGGGTTTCCTAGATTGCTGCTAGCACAGCTGATGGTATGTGAAGTGAATGAGGCAGGTGGAGTTGTTTTGGCACTGGAAGAGCTGTGCTGCTGCTTCGGGCAGTTGCCATTCACCACCGCCCTGAGTTCCCTAGGTGTCATATCCACTTTCAGACATATGTGGTGCCAGAGCACTTGGTTTCCATGGCAGCGGGAAATGGCTTGGGTGCTGAACTTGTGTTTGGCTGTGGAGTTTTGAGCGCCTTGAGTGAGGAGCTCCATGTGAGTTTAGTGTGGGTGCTCAACCTGCTTGATTCCATCCCACTGGGCTCAATGGGCATTGGACCGGAAGTGACCAAACAGGGTTTCCTAGATAGCTGCTAGCACAGCTGATGGTATGTGAAGTGAATGAGGCAGGTGGAGTTGTTTTGGCACTGGAAGAGCTGTGCTGCTGCTTCGGGCAGTTGCCATTCACCACCGCCCTGAGTTCCCTAGGTGTCATAGCCACTTTCAGACATATGTGGTGCCAGAGCACTTAGTTTCCATGGCAGCGGGAAATGGCTTGGGCGCTGAACTTGTGTTTGGCTGTGGAGTTTTGAGCGCCTTGAGTGAGGAGCTCCATGTGAGTTTAGTGTGGGTGCTCAACCTGCTTGATTCCATCCCCCTGGGCTCAATGGGCATTGGACAGGAAGTGACCAAACAGGGTTTCCTAGATAGCTGCTAGCACAGCTGATGGTATGTGAAGTGAATGAGGCAGGTGGAGTTGTTTTGGCACTGGAAGAGCTGTGCTGCTGCTTCGGGCAGTTGCCATTCACCACCGCCCTGAGTTCCCTAGGTGTCATAGCCACTTTCAGACCTATGTGGTGCAAGAGCACTTGGTTTCCATGGCAGCGGGAAATGGTTTGGGCGCTGAACTTGTGTTTTGCTGTGGAGTTTTGAGCGCCTTGAGTGAGGAGCTCCATGTGAGTTTAGTGTGGGTGCTCAACCTGCTTGATTCCATCCCACCGGACTCAATGGGCATTGGATCGGAAGTGACCAAACAGGGTTTCCTAGATAGCTGCTAGCACAGCTGATGGTATGTGAAGTGAATGAGGCAGGTGCAGTTGTTTTGGCACTGGAAGAGCTGTGCTGCTGCTTCGGGCAGTTGCCATTCACCACCGCCCTGAGTTCCCTAGGTGTCATATCCACTTTCAGACCTATGTGGTGCCAGAGCACTTGGTTTCCATGGCAGCGGGAAATGGCTTTTGGGCTGAACTTGTGTTTTGCTGTGGAGATTTGAGCGCCTTGAGTGAGGAGCTCCATGTTAGTTTAGTGTGGGTGCTCAACCTGCTTGATTCCATCCCACTGGGCTCAAAGGGCATTGGACTGGAAGTGACCAAACAGGGTTTCCTAGATAGCTGCTAGCACAGCTGATGGTATGTGAAGTGAATGAGGCAGGTGGAGTTGTTTTGGCACTGGAAGAGCTGTGCTGCTGCTTCGGGTAGTTGCCATTCACCACCGCCCTGAGTTCCCTAGGTGTCATATCCACTTTCAGACATATGTGGTGCCAGAGCACTTGATTTCCATGGCAGAGGGAAATGGCGTGGGCACTGAACTTGTGTTTGGCTGTGGAGTTTTGAGCGCCTTGAGTGAGGAGCTCCATGTGAGTTTAGTGTGGGTGCTCAACCTGCTTGATTCCATCCCACTGGGCTCAATGGGCATTGGACTGGAAGTGACCAAACAGGGTTTCCTAGATAGCTGCTAACACAGCTGATGGTATGTGAAGTGAATGAGGCAGGTGGAGTTGTTTTGGCACTGGAAGAGCTGTGCTGCTGCTTCGGGCAGTTGCCATTCACCACCGCCCTGAGTTCCCTAGGTGTCATAGCCACTTTCAGACATATGTGGTGCCAGAGCACTTGGTTTCCATGGCAGCGGGAAATGGCTTGGGCGCTGAACTTGTGTTTGGCTGTGGAGTTTTGAGCGCCTTGAGTGAGGAGCTCCATGTTAGTTCAGTGTGGGTGCTCAACCTGCTTGATTCCATCCCACTGGGCTCAATGGGCATTGGACAGGAAGTGACCAAACAGGGTTTCCTAGATAGCTGCTAGCACAGCTGATGGTATGTGAAGTGAATGAGGCAGGTGGAGTTGTTTTGGCACTGGAAGAGCTGTGCTGCTGCTTCGGGCACTTGCCATTCACCACTGTCCTGAGTTCCCTAGCTGTCATATCCACTTTCAGACATATGTGGTGCCAGAGCACTTGGTTTCCATGGCAGAGGGAAATGGCTTGGGTGCTGAACTTGTGTTTGGCTGTGGAGTTTTGAGCACCTTGAGTGAGGAGCTCCATGTTAGTTTAGTGTGGGTGCTCAACCTGCTTGATTCCATCCCACTGGGCTCAATGGGCATTGGACCGGAAGTGACCAAACAGGGTTTCCTAGATAGCTGCAAGCACAGCTGATGGTATGTGAAGTTCATGAGGCAGGTGGAGTTGTTTTGGCACTGGAAGAGCTGTGCTGCTGCTTCGGGCAGTTGCCATTCACCACCGCCCTGAGTTCCCTAGGTGTCATAGCCACTTTCAGACATATGTGGTTCCAGAGCACTTGGTTTCCATGGCAGCGGGAAATGGCTTGGGCGCTGAACTTGTGTTTGGCTGTGGAGTTTTGAGCGCCTTGAGTGAGGAGCTCCATGTTAGTTCAGTGTGGGTGCTCAACCTGCTTGATTCCATCCCACTGGGCTCAAAGGGCATTGGACAGGAAGTGACCAAACAGGGTTTCCTAGATAGCTGCTAGCACAGCTGATGGTATGTGAAGTGAATGAGGCAGGTGCAGTTGTTTTGGCACTGGAAGAGCTGTGCTGCTGCTTCGGGCAGTTGCCATTCACCACCGCCCTGAGTTCCCTAGGTGTCATAGCCACTTTCAGACATATGTGGTGCCAGAGCACTTGGTTTCCATGGCAGCGGGAAATGGCTTGGGTGCTGAACTTGTGTTTTGCTGTGGAGGTTTGAGCGCCTTGAGTGAGGAGCTCCATGTTAGTTCAGTGTGGGTGCTCAACCTGCTTGATTCCATCCCACTGGGCTCAATGGGCATTGGACCGGAAGTGACCAAACAGGGTTTCCTAGATAGCTGCTAGCACAGCTGATGGTATGTGAAGTTCATGAGGCAGGTGCAGTTGTTTTGGCACTGGAAGAGCTGTGCTGCTGCTTCGGGCACTTGCCATTCACCACTGTCCTGAGTTCCCTAGCTGTCATATCCACTTTCAGACATATGTGGTGCCAGAGCACTTGGTTTCCATGGCAGAGGGAAATGGCTTGGGTGCTGAACTTGTGTTTGGCTGTGGAGTTTTGAGCACCTTGAGTGAGGAGCTCCATGTTAGTTTAGTGTGGGTGCTCAACCTGCTTGATTCCATCCCACTGGGCTCAATGGGCATTGGACCGGAAGTGACCAAACAGGGTTTCCTAGATAGCTGCAAGCACAGCTGATGGTATGTGAAGTTCATGAGGCAGGTGGAGTTGTTTTGGCACTGGAAGAGCTGTGCTGCTGCTTCGGGCAGTTGCCATTCACCACCGCCCTGAGTTCCCTAGGTGTCATATCCACTTTCAGACATATGTGGTGCCAGAGCACTTGGTTTCCATGGCAGCGGGAAATGGCTTTTGCGCTGAACTTGTGTTTTGCTGTGGAGTTTTGAGCGCCTTGAGTGAGGAGCTCCATGTTAGTTTAGCATGGGTGCTCAACCTGCTTGATTCCATCCCACTGGGCTCAATGGGCATTGGACCGGAAGTGACCAAACAGGGTTTCCTAGATAGCTGCTAGCACAGCTGATGGTATGTGAAGTTCATGAGGCAGGTGCAGTTGTTTTGGCACTGGAAGAGCTGTGCTGCTGCTTCGGGCAGTTGCCATTCACCACTGCCCTGAGTTCCCTAGGTGTCATATCCACTTTCAGACATATGTGGTGCTAGAGCACTTGGTTTCCATGGCAGCGGGAAATGGCTTTTGCACTGAACTTGTGTTTGGCTGTGGAGTTTTGAGCGCCTTGAGTGAGGAGCTCCATGTTAGTTTAGTGTGGGTGCTCAACCTGCTTGATTCCATCCCACTGGCCTCAATAGGCCGTTGACCGGAAGTGACCAAACAGGGTTTCCTAGATAGCTGCTAGCACAGCTGATGGTATGTGAAGTTCATGAGGCAGGTGGAGTTGTTGTGGCACTGGAAGAGCTGTGCTGCTGCTTCAGGCAGTTGCCATTTACCATCGCCCTGAGTTCCCTAGGTGTCATATCCACTTTCAGACATATGTGGTGCCAGAGCACTTGGTTTCCAAGGCAGCAGGAAATGGCTTGGGCGCTGAACTTGTGTTTGGCTGTGGAGTTTTGAGCGCCTTGAGTGAGGAGCTCCATGTGAGTTTAGTGTGGGTGCTCAACCTGCTTGATTCCATCCCACTGGGCTCAATGGGCATTGGACCGGAAGTGACCAAACAGGGTTTCCTAGATAGCTGCTAGCACAGCTGATGGTATGTGAAGATCATGAGGCAGGTGGAGTTGTTTTGGCACTGGAAGAGCTGTGCTGCTGCTTCGGGCAGTTGCCATTCACCACCGCCCTGAGTTCCCTAGGTGTCATATCCACTTTCAGACATATGTGGTGCCAGAGCACTTGATTTCCATGGCAGCGGGAAATGGCTTTTGCGCTGAACTTGTGTTTGGCTGTGGAGTTTTGAGCGCCTTGAGTGAGGAGCTCCATGTTAGTTTAGTGTGGGTGCTCAACCTGCTTGATTCCATCCCACTGGGCTCAATGGACATTGGACAGGAAGTGAACAAACAGGGTTTCCTAGATAGCTGCTAGCACAGCTGATGGTATGTGAAGTGAATGAGGCAGGTGCAGTTGTTGTGGCACTGGAAGAGCTGTGCTGCTGCTTCAGGCAGTTGCCATTTACCATCGCCCTGAGTTCCCTAGGTGTCATATCCACTTTCAGACATATGTGGTGCCAGAGCACTTGGTTTCCAAGGCAGCAGGAAATGGCTTGGGCGCTGAACTTGTGTTTGGCTGTGGAGTTTTGAGCGCCTTGAGTGAGGAGCTCCATGTGAGTTTAGTGTGGGTGCTCAACCTGCTTGATTCCATCCCACTGGGCTCAATGGGCATTGGACCGGAAGTGACCAAACAGGGTTTCCTAGATAGCTGCTAGCACAGCTGATGGTATGTGAAGATCATGAGGCAGGTGGAGTTGTTTTGGCACTGGAAGAGCTGTGCTGCTGCTTCGGGCAGTTGCCATTCACCACCGCCCTGAGTTCCCTAGGTGTCATATCCACTTTCAGACATATGTGGTGCCAGAGCACTTGATTTCCATGGCAGCGGGAAATGGCTTTTGCGCTGAACTTGTGTTTGGCTGTGGAGTTTTGAGCGCCTTGAGTGAGGAGCTCCATGTTAGTTTAGTGTGGGTGCTCAACCTGCTTGATTCCATCCCACTGGGCTCAATGGACATTGGACAGGAAGTGAACAAACAGGGTTTCCTAGATAGCTGCTAGCACAGCTGATGGTATGTGAAGTGAATGAGGCAGGTGGAGTTGTTGTGGCACTGGAAGAGCTGTGCTGCTGCTTCAGGCAGTTGCCATTTACCATCGCCCTGAGTTCCCTAGGTGTCATATCCACTTTCAGACATATGTGGTGCCAGAGCACTTGGTTTCCATGGCAGAGGGAAAAGGCTTTTGCGCTGAACTTGTGTTTGGCTGTGGAGTTTTGAGCGCCTTGAGTGAGGAGCTCCATGTGAGTTTAGTGTGGGTGCTCAACCTGCTTGATTCCATCCCACTGGACTCAATGGGCATTGGATCGGAAGTGACCAAACAGGGTTTCCTAGATAGCTGCTAGCACAGCTGATGGTATGTGAAGTTCATGAGGCAGGTGGAGTTGTTTTGGCACTGGAAGAGCTGTGCTGCTGCTTCGGGCAGTTGCCATTCGCCACAGCCCTGAGTTCCCTAGGTGTCATAGCCACTTTCAGACCTATGTGGTGCCAGAGCACTTGGTTTCCATGGCAGCGGGAAATGGCTTTTGCGCTGAACTTGTGTTTGGCTGTGGAGTTTTGAGCGCCTTGAGTGAGGAGCTCCATGTTAGTTTAGTGTGGGTGCTCAACCTGCTTGATTCCATCCCACTGGGCTCAATGGGCATTGGACTGGAAGTGACCAAACAGGGTTTCCTAGATAGCTGCTAGCACAGCTGATGGTATGTGAAGTGAATGAGGCAGGTGCAGTTGTTTTGGCACTGGAAGAGCTGTGCTGCTGCTTCGGGCAGTTGCCATTCACCACCGCCCTGAGTTCCCTAGGTGTCATAGCCACTTTCAGACATATGTGGTGCCAGAGCACTTGGTTTCCATGGCAGCGGGAAATGGTTTGGGCGCTGAACTTGTGTTTTGCTGTGGAGTTTTGAGCGCCTTGAGTGAGGAGCTCCATGTGAGTTTAGTGTGGGTGCTCAACCTGCTTGATTCCATCCCACTGGGCTCAATGGGCATTGGACAGGAAGTGACCAAACAGGGTTTCCTAGATAGCTGCTAGCACAGCTGATGGTATGTGAAGTTCATGAGGCAGGTGGAGTTGTTTTGGCACTGGAAGAGCTGTGCTGCTGCTTCGGGCAGTTGCCATTCACCACTGCCCTGAGTTCCCTAGGTGTCATATCCACTTTCAGACATATGTGGTGCCAGAGCACTTGGTTTCCATGGCAGCGGGAAATGGCTTTTGCGCTGAACTTGTGTTTGGCTGTGGAGTTTTGAGCGCCTTGAGTGAGGAGCTCCATGTTAGTTTAGTGTGGGTGCTCAACCTGCTTGATTCCATCCCACTGGGCTCAATGGGCATTGGACTGGAAGTGACCAAACAGGGTTTCCTAGATAGCTGCTAGCACAGCTGATGGTATGTGAAGTTCATGAGGCAGGTGGAATTGTTTTGGCACTGGAAGAGCTGTGCTGCTGCTTCGGGCAGTTGCCATTCACCACCGCCCTGAGTTCCCTAGGTGTCATAGCCACTTTCAGACATATGTGGTGCCAGAGCACTTGGTTTCCATGGCAGCGGGAAAAGGCTTGGGCGCTGAACTTGTGTTTGGCTGTGGAGTTTTGAGCGCCTTGAGTGAGGAGCTCCATGTGAGTTTAGTGTGGGTGCTCAACCTGCTTGATTCCATCCCACTGGGCTCAATGGGCATTGGACCGGAAGTGACCAAACAGGGTTTCCTAGATAGCTGCAAGCACAGCTGATGGTATGTGAAGTTCATGACTGAGGTGCAGTTGTTTTGGCACTGGAAGAGCTGTGCTGCTGCTTCGGGCAGTTGCCATTCACCACCGCCCTGAGTTCCCTAGGTGTCATATCCACTTTCAGACATATGTGGTGCCAGAGCACTTGGTTTCCATGGCAGCGGGAAATGGCTTTTGCGCTGAACTTGTGTTTTGCTGTGGAGTTTTGAGCGCCTTGAGTGAGGAGCTCCATGTTAGTTTAGCATGGGTGCTCAACCTGCTTGATTCCATCCCACTGGGCTCAATGGGCATTGGACCGGAAGTGACCAAACAGGGTTTCCTAGATAGCTGCTAGCACAGCTGATGGTATGTGAAGTTCATGAGGCAGGTGGAGTTGTTTTGGCACTGGAAGAGCTGTGCTGCTGCTTCAGGCAGTTGCCATTTACCATCGCCCTGAGTTCCCTAGGTGTCATATCCACTTTCAGACATATGTGGTGCCAGAGCACTTGGTTTCCAAGGCAGCAGGAAATGGCTTGGGCGCTGAACTTGTGTTTGGCTGTGGAGTTTTGAGCGCCTTGAGTGAGGAGCTCCATGTTAGTTTAGTGTGGGTGCTCAACCTGCTTGATTCCATCCCACTGGGCTCAATGGGCATTGGACCGGAAGTGACCAAACAGGGTTTCCTAGATAGCTGCTAGCACAGCTGATGGTATGTGAAGATCATGAGGCAGGTGGAGTTGTTTTGGCACTGGAAGAGCTGTGCTGCTGCTTCGGGCAGTTGCCATTCACCACCGCCCTGAGTTCCCTAGGTGTCATATCCACTTTCAGACATATGTGGTGCCAGAGCACTTAGTTTCCATGGCAGCGGGAAATGGCTTTTGCGCTGAACTTGTGTTTGGCTGTGGAGTTTTGAGCGCCTTGAGTGAGGAGCTCCATGTTAGTTTAGTGTGGGTGCTCAACCTCCTTGATTCCATCCCACTGGGCTCAATGGACATTGGACAGGAAGTGAACAAACAGGGTTTCCTAGATAGCTGCTAGCACAGCTGATGGTATGTGAAGTGAATGAGGCAGGTGCAGTTGTTTTGGCACTGGAAGAGCTGTGCTGCTGCTTCGGGCAGTTGCCATTCACCACCGCCCTGAGTTCCCTAGGTGTCATAGCCACTTTCAGACATATGTGGTGCCAGAGCACTTGGTTTCCATGGCAGCGGGAAATGGCTTGGGTGCTGAACTTGTGTTTTGCTGTGGAGGTTTGAGCGCCTTGAGTGAGGAGCTCCATGTTAGTTCAGTGTGGGTGCTCAACCTGCTTGATTCCATCCCACTGGGCTCAATGGGCATTGGACCGGAAGTGACCAAACAGGGTTTCCTAGATAGCTGCTAGCACAGCTGATGGTATGTGAAGTGAATGAGGCAGGTGCAGTTGTTTTGGCACTGGAAGAGCTGTGCTGCTGCTTCGGGCAGTTGCCATTCACCACCGCCCTGAGTTCCCTAGGTGTCATAGCCACTTTCAGACATATGTGGTGCCAGAGCACTTGGTTTCCATGGCAGCGGGAAATGGTTTGGGCGCTGAACTTGTGTTTTGCTGTGGAGTTTTGAGCGCCTTGAGTGAGGAGCTCCATGTTAGTTTAGTGTGGGTGCTCAACCTGCTTGATTCCATCCCACTGGACTCAATGGGCATTGGATCGGAAGTGACCAAACAGGGTTTCCTAGATAGCTGCTAGCACAGCTGATGGTATGTGAAGTTCATGAGGCAGGTGGAATTGTTTTGGCACTGGAAGAGCTGTGCTGCTGCTTCGGGCAGTTGCCATTCACCACCGCCCTGAGTTCCCTAGGTGTCATAGCCACTTTCAGACATATGTGGTGCCAGAGCACTTGGTTTCCATGGCAGCGGGAAATGGCTTGGGCGCTGAACTTGTGTTTGGCTGTGGAGTTTTGAGCGCCTTGAGTGAGGAGCTCCATGTGAGTTTAGTGTGGGTGATCAACCTGCTTGATTCCATCCCACTGGACTCAATGGGCATTGGATCGGAAGTGACCAAACAGGGTTTCCTAGATAGCTGCTAGCACAGCTGATGGTATGTGAAGTGAATGAGGCAGGTGGAGTTGTTTTGGCACTGGAAGAGCTGTGCTGCTGCTTCGGGCAGTTGCCATTCACCACCGCCCTGAGTTCCCTAGGTGTCATATCCACTTTCAGACATATGTGGTGCCAGAGCACTTGGTTTCCATGGCAGCGGGAAATGGCTTGGGCGCTGAACTTGTGTTTCGCTGTGGAGTTTTGAGCGCCATGAGTGAGGAGCTCCATGTTAGTTTAGTGTGGGTGCTCAACCTGCTTGATTCCATCCCACTGGCCTCAATAGGCCGTTGACCGGAAGTGACCAAACAGGGTTTCCTAGATAGCTGCTAGCACAGCTGATGGTATGTGAAGTTCATGAGGCAGGTGGAGTTGTTGTGGCACTGGAAGAGCTGTGCTGCTGCTTCGGGCAGTTGCCATTTACCATCGCCCTGAGTTCCCTAGGTGTCATATCCACTTTCAGACATATGTGGTGCCAGAGCACTTGGTTTCCATGGCAGCAGGAAATGGCTTGGGCGCTGAACTTGTGTTTGGCTGTGGAGTTTTGAGCGCCTTGAGTGAGGAGCTCCATGTGAGTTTAGTGTGGGTGCTCAACCTGCTTGATTCCATCCCACTGGGCTCAATGGGCATTGGACCGGAAGTGACCAAACAGGGTTTCCTAGATAGCTGCTAGCACAGCTGATGGTATGTGAAGTGAATGAGGCAGGTGGAGTTGTTTTGGCACTGGAAGAGCTGTGCTGCTGCTTCGGGCAGTTGCCATTCACCACTGCCCTGAGTTCCCTAGGTGTCATATCCACTTTCAGACATATGTGCTGCCAGAGCACTTGGTTTCCATGGCAGAGGGAAATGGTTTGGGCGCTGAACTTGTGTTTGGCTGTGGAGTTTTGAGCGCCTTGAGTGAGGAGCTCCATGTTAGTTCAGTGTGGGTGCTCAACCTGCTTGATTCCATCCCACTGGCCTCAATGGGCATTGGACCGGAAGTGACCAAACAGGGTTTCCTAGATAGCTGCTAGCACAGCTGATGGTATGTGAAGATCATGAGGCAGGTGCAGTTGTTTTGGCACTGGAAGAGCTGTGCTGCTGCTTCGGGCAGTTGCCATTCACCACCGCCCTGAGTTCCCTAGGTGTCATATCCACTTTCAGACATATGTGGTGCCAGAGCACTTGGTTTCCATGGCAGCGGGAAATGGCTTGGGCGCTGAACTTGTGTTTGGCTGTGGAGTTTTGAGCGCCTTGAGTGAGGAGCTCCATGTTAGTTCAGTGTGGGTGCTCAACCTGCTTGATTCCATCCCCCTGGGCTCAATGGGCATTGGACCCGAAGTGACCAAACAGGGTTTCCTAGATAGCTGCTAGCACAGCTGATGGTATGTGAAGTGAATGAGGCAGGTGCAGTAGTTTTGGCACTGGAAGAGCTGTGCTGCTGCTTCGGGCAGTTGACATTCACCATCGCCCTGAGTTCCCTAGGTGTCATATCCACTTTCAGACATATGTGGTGCCAGAGCACTTGGTTTCCATGGCAGCGGGAAATGGCTTGGGCGCTGAACTTGTGTTTGGCTGTGGAGTTTTGAGCGCCTTGAGTGAGGAGCTCCATGTTAGTTTAGTGTGGGTGCTCAACCTGCTTGATTCCATCCCACTGGGCTCAATGGGCATTGGACCCGAAGTGACCAAACAGGGTTTCCTAGATAGCTGCTAGCACAGCTGATGGTATGTGAAGTTCATGAGGCAGGTGGAGTTGTTGTGGCACTGGAAGAGCTGTGCTGCTGCTTCGGGCAGTTGCCATTCACCACCGCCCTGAGTTCCCTAGGTGTCATATCCACTTTCAGACATATGTGGTGCCAGAGCACTTGGTTTCCATGGCAGCGGGAAATGGTTTGGGCGCTGAACTTGTGTTTGGCTGTGGAGTTTTGAGCGCCTTGAGTGAGGAGCTCCATGTGAGTTTAGTGTGGGTGCTCAACCTGCTTGATTCCATCCCACTGGCCTCAATAGGCCGTTGACCGGAAGTGACCAAACAGGGTTTCCTAGATAGCTGCTAGCACAGCTGATGGTATGTGAAGTTCATGAGGCAGGTGGAATTGTTTTGGCACTGGAAGAGCTGTGCTGCTGCTTCGGGCAGTTGCCATTCACCACCGCCCTGAGTTCCCTAGGTGTCATATCCACTTTCAGACATATTTGGTGCCAGAGCACTTGGTTTCCATGGCAGCGGGAAATGGCTTGGGCGCTGAACTTGTGTTTGGCTGTGGAGTTTTGAGCGCCTTGAGTGAGGAGCTCCATGTGAGTTTAGTGTGGGTGCTCAACCTGCTTGATTCCATCCCACTGGACTCAATGGGCATTGGATCGGAGGTGACCAAACAGGGTTTCCTAGATAGCTGCTAGCACAGCTGATGGTATGTGAAGTGAATGAGGCAGGTGGAGTTGTTTTGGCACTGGAAGAGCTGTGCTGCTGCTTCGGGCAGTTGCCATTCACCACCGCCCTGAGTTCCCTAGGTGTCATATCCACTTTCAGACATATGTGGTGCCAGAGCACTTGGTTTCCATGGCAGAGGGAAATGGCTTGGGTGCTGAACTTGTGTTTGGCTGTGGAGTTTTGAGCACCTTGAGTGAGGAGCTCCATGTTAGTTCAGTGTGGGTGCTCAACCTGCTTGATTCCATCCCACTGGGCTCAATGGGCATTGGACCGGAAGTGACCAAACAGGGTTTCCTAGATAGCTGCTAGCACAGCTGATGGTATGTGAAGTGAATGAGGCAGGTGCAGTTGTTTTGGCACTGGAAGAGCTGTGCTGCTGCTTCGGGCACTTGCCATTCACCACTGCCCTGAGTTTCCTAGGTGTCATATCCACTTTCAGACATATGTGGTGCCAGAGCACTTGGTTTCCATGGCAGCCGGAAATGGCTTTTGCGTTGAACTTGTGTTTGGCTGTGGAGTTTTGAGCGCCTTGAGTGAGGAGCTCCGTGTTAGTTCAGTGTGGGTGCTCAACCTGCTTGCTTCCATCCCACTGGGCTCAATGGGCATTGGACCGGAAGTGACCAAACAGGGTTTCCTAGATAGCTGCTAGCACAGCTGATGGTATGTGAAGTGAATGAGGCAGGTGGAGTTGTTTTGGCACTGGAAGAGCTGTGCTGCTGCTTCGGGCAGTTGCCATTCACCACCGCCCTGAGTTCCCTAGGTGTCATATCCACTTTCAGACATATGTGGTGCAAGAGCACTTGGTTTCCATGGCAGCGGGAAATGGCTTGGGCGCTGAACTTGTGTTTGGCTGTGGAGTTTTGAGCGCCTTGAGTGAGGAGCTCCATGTGAGTTCAGTGTGGGTGCTCAACCTGCTTGATTCCATCCCACTGGGCTCAATGGGCATTGGACCCGAAGTGACCAAACAGGGTTTCCTAGATAGCTGCTAGCACAGCTGATGGTATGTGAAGTGAATGAGGCAGGTGCAGTTGTTTTGGCACTGGAAGAGCTGTGCTGCTGCTTCGGGCAGTTGCCATTCACCAACAGATAGAGTTCCCTAGGTGTCATATCCACCTTCAGACATATGTGGTGCCAGAGCACTTGGTTTCCATGGCAGCGGGAAATGGCTTGGGCTCTGAACTTGTGTTTGGCTGTGGAGTTTTGAGTGCCTTGAATTAGGAGCTCCATGTTAGTTTAGTGTGGGTGCTCAACCTGCTTGATTCCATCCCACTGGGCTCAATGGGCATTGGACCGGAAGTGACCAAACAGGGTTTCCTAGATAGCTGCTAGCACAGCTGATGGTATGTGAAGTTCATGAGGCAGGTGGAGTTGTTTTGGCACTGGAAGAGCTGTGCTGCTGCTTCGGGCAGTTGCCATTCACCACCGCCCTGAGTTCCCTAGGTGTCATAGCCACTTTCAGACATATGTGGTGCCAGAGCACTTGGTATCCATGGCAGAGGGAAATGGCTTGGGTGCTGAACTTGTGTTTGGCTGTGGAGTTTTGAGCACCTTGAGTGAGGAGCTCCATGTTAGTTCAGTGTGGGTGCTCAACCTGCTTGATTCCATCCCACTGGGCTCAATGGGCATTGGACCGGAAGTGACCAAACAGGGTTTCCTAGATAGCTGCAAGCACAGCTGATGGTATGTGAAGTTCATGAGGCAGGTGCAGTTGTTTTGGCACTGGAAGAGCTGTGCTGCTGCTTCGGGCAGTTGCCATTCACCACCGCCCTGAGTTCCCTAGGTGTCATATCCACTTTCAGACCTATGTGGTGCCAGAGCACTTGGTTTCCATGGCAGCGGGAAATGGCTTTTGCGCTGAACTTGTGTTTTGCTGTGGAGTTTTGAGCGCCTTGAGTGAGGAGCTCCATGTTAGTTTAGCATGGGTGCTCAACCTGCTTGATTCCATCCCACTGGGCTCAATGGGCATTGGACCGGAAGTGACCAAACAGGGTTTCCTAGATAGCTGCTAGCACAGCTGATGGTATGTGAAGTTCATGAGGCAGGTGGAGTTGTTTTGGCACTGGAAGAGCTGTGCTGCTGCTTCGGGCAGTTGCCATTCACCACCGCCCTGAGTTCCCTAGGTGTCATATCCACTTTCAGACATATGTGCTGCCAGAGCACTTGGTTTCCATGGCAGCGGGAAATGGCTTTTGCGCTGAACTTGTGTTTGGCTGTGGAGTTTTGAGCGCCTTGAGTGAGGAGCTCCATGTTAGTTTAGTGTGGGTGCTCAACCTGCTTGATTCCATCCCACTGGGCTCAATGGGCATTGGACTGGAAGTGACCAAACAGGGTTTCCTAGATAGCTGCTAGCACAGCTGATGGTATGTGAAGTTCATGAGGCAGGTGCAGTTGTTTTGGCACTGGAAGAGCTGTGCTGCTGCTTCGGGTAGTTGCCATTCACCACCGCCCTGAGTTCCCTAGGTGTCATATCCACTTTCAGACATATGTGCTGTCAGAGCACTTGGTTTCCATGGCAGCGGGAAATGGTTTGGGCGCTGAACTTGTGTTTTGCTGTGGAGTTTTGAGCGCCTTGAGTGAGGAGCTCCATGTTAGTTTAGTGTGGGTGCTCAACCTGCTTGATTCCATCCCACTGGGCTCAATGGGCATTGGACAGGAAGTGACCAAACAGGGTTTCCTAGATAGCTGCTAGCACAGCTGATGGTATGTGAAGTGAATGAGGCAGGTGCAGTTGTTTTGGCACTGGAAGAGCTGTGCTGCTGCTTCGGGTAGTTGCCATTCACCACCGCCCTGAGTTCCCTAGGTGTCATAGCCACTTTCAGACATATGTGGTGCCAGAGCACTTGGTTTCCATGGCAGCGGGAAAAGGCTTGGGCGCTGAACTTGTGTTTGGCTGTGGAGTTTTGAGCGCCTTGAGTGAGGAGTGCCATGTGAGTTTAGTGTGGGTGCTCAACCTGCTTGATTCCATCCCACTGGACTCAATGGGCATTGGATCGGAAGTGACCAAACAGGGTTTCCTAGATAGCTGCTAGCACAGCTGATGGTATGTGAAGTGAATGAGGCAGGTGGAGTTGTTTTGGCACTGGAAGAGCTGTGCTGCTGCTTCGGGCAGTTGCCATTCACCACCGCCCTGAGTTCCCTAGGTGTCATATCCACTTTCAGACATATGTGGTGCCAGAGCACTTGATTTCCATGGCAGCGGGAAATGGCGTGGGCACTCAACTTGTGTTTGGCTGTGGAGTTTTTAGCGCCTTGAGTGAGGAGCTCCATGTTAGTTTAGTGTGGGTGCTCAACCTGCTTGATTCCATCCCACTGGGCTCAATGGGCATTGGACTGGAAGTGACCAAACAGGGTTTCCTAGATAGCTGCTAGCACAGCTGATGGTATGTGAAGTGAATGAGGCAGGTGCAGTTGTTTTGGCACTGGAAGAGCTGTGCTGCTGCTTCGGGCAGTTGCCATTCACCACCGCCCTGAGTTCCCTAGGTGTCATATCCACTTTCAGACCTATGTGGTGCCAGAGCACTTGGTTTCCATGGCAGCGGGAAATGGCTTGGGCGCTGAACTTGTGTTTGACTGTGGAGTTTTGAGCGCCTTGAGTGAGGAGCTCCATGTTAGTTTAGTGTGGGTGCTCAACCTGCTTGATTCCATCCCACTGGGCTCAATGGGCATTGGACCAGAAGTGACCAAACAGGGTTTCCTAGATAGCTGCTAGCACAGCTGATGGTATGTGAAGTTCATGAGGCAGGTGGAGTTGTTTTGGCACTGGAAGAGCTGTGCTGCTGCTTCGGGCAGTTGCCATTCACCACCGCCCTGAGTTCCCTAGGTGTCATATCCACTTTCAGACATATGTGGAGCCAGAGCACTTGGTTTCCATGGCAGCGGGAAATGGCTTGGGCGCTGAACTTGTGTTTGGCTGTGGAGTTTTGAGCGCCTTGAGTGAGGAGCTCCATGTTAGTTTAGTGTGGGTGCTCAACCTGCTTGATTCCATCCCACTGGGCTCAATGGGCATTGGACCGGAAGTGACCAAACAGGGTTTCCTAGATAGCTGCTAGCACAGCTGATGGTATGTGAAGATCATGAGGCAGGTGGAGTTGTTTTGGCACTGGAAGAGCTGTGCTGCTGCTTCGGGCAGTTGCCATTCACCACCGCCCTGAGTTCCCTAGGTGTCATATCCACTTTCAGACATATGTGGTGCCCAAGCACTTGGTTTCCATGGCAGCGGGAAATGGCTTGGGCGCTGAACTTGTGTTTGGCTGTGGAGTTTTGAGCGCCTTGAGTGAGGAGCTCCATGTTAGTTTAGTGTGGTTGCTCAACCTGCTTGATTCCATCCCACTGGGCTCAATGGGCATTGGACCGGAAGTGACCAAACAGGGTTTCCTAGATAGCTGCTAGCACAGCTGATGGTATGTGAAGTGAATGAGGCAGGTGGAGTTGTTTTGGCACTGGAAGAGCTGTGCTGCTGCTTCGGGCAGTTGCCATTCACCACCGCCCTGAGTTCCCTAGGTGTCATAGCCACTTTCAGACATATGTGGTGCCAGAGCACTTAGTTTCCATGGCAGCGGGAAATGGCTTGGGCGCTGAACTTGTGTTTGGCTGTGGAGTTTTGAGCGCCTTGAGTGAGGAGCTCCATGTTAGTTTAGTGTGGGTGCTCAACCTGCTTGATTCCATCCCACTGGGCTCAATGGGCATTGGACCGGAAGTGACCAAACAGGGTTTCCTAGATAGCTGCTAGCACAGCTGATGGTATGTGAAGTGAATGAGGCAGGTGGAGTTGTTTTGGCACTGGAAGAGCTGTGCTGCTGCTTCGGGCAGTTGCCATTCACCACCGCCCTGAGTTCCCTAGGTGTCATAGCCACTTTCAGACATATGTGGTGCCAGAGCACTTAGTTTCCATGGCAGCGGGAAATGGCTTGGGCGCTGAACTTGTGTTTGGCTGTGGAGTTTTGAGCGCCTTGAGTGAGGAGCTCCATGTGAGTTTAGTGTGGGTGCTCAACCTGCTTGATTCCATCCCACTGGGCTCAATGGGCATTGGACCGGAAGTGACCAAACAGGGTTTCCTAGATAGCTGCTAGCACAGCTGATGGTATGTGAAGTTCATGAGGCAGGTGGAGTTGTTTTGGCACTGGAAGAGCTGTGCTGCTGCTTCGGGCAGTTGCCATTCACCACCGCCCTGAGTTCCCTAGGTGTCATAGCCACTTTCAGACATATGTGGTGCCAGAGCACTTGGTTTCCATGGCAGCGGGAAATGGCTTTTGCGCTGAACTTGTGTTTGGCTGTGGAGTTTTGAGCGCCTTGAGTGAGGAGCTCCATGTTAGTTTAGTGTGGTTGCTCAACCTGCTTGATTCCATCCCACTGGGCTCAATGGGCATTGGACCGGAAGTGACCAAACAGGGTTTCCTAGATAGCTGCTAGCACAGCTGATGGTATGTGAAGTGAATGAGGCAGGTGGAGTTGTTTTGGCACTGGAAGAGCTGTGCTGCTGCTTCGGGCAGTTGCCATTCACCACCGCCCTGAGTTCCCTAGGTGTCATATCCACTTTCAGACATATGTGGTGCCAGAGCACTTGGTTTCCATGGCAGCGGGAAATGGCTTTTGCGCTGAACTTGTGTTTGGCTGTGGAGTTTTGAGCGCCTTGAGTGAGGAGCTCCATGTTAGTTTAGTGTGGTTGCTCAACCTGCTTGATTCCATCCCACTGGGCTCAATGGGCATTGGACCGGAAGTGACCAAACAGGGTTTCCTAGATAGCTGCTAGCACAGCTGATGGTATGTGAAGTGAATGAGGCAGGTGGAGTTGTTTTGGCACTGGAAGAGCTGTGCTGCTGCTTCGGGCAGTTGCCATTCACCACCGCCCTGAGTTCCCTAGGTGTCATAGCCACTTTCAGACATATGTGGTGCCAGAGCACTTAGTTTCCATGGCAGCGGGAAATGGCTTGGGCGCTGAACTTGTGTTTGGCTGTGGAGTTTTGAGCGCCTTGAGTGAGGAGCTCCATGTGAGTTTAGTGTGGGTGCTCAACCTGCTTGATTCCATCCCACTGGGCTCAATGGGCATTGGACCGGAAGTGACCAAACAGGGTTTCCTAGATAGCTGCTAGCACAGCTGATGGTATGTGAAGTTCATGAGGCAGGTGGAGTTGTTTTGGCACTGGAAGAGCTGTGCTGCTGCTTCGGGCAGTTGCCATTCACCACCGCCCTGAGTTCCCTAGGTGTCATAGCCACTTTCAGACATATGTGGTGCAAGAGCACTTGGTTTCCATGGCAGCGGGAAATGGTTTGGGCGCTGAACTTGTGTTTGGCTGTGGAGTTTTGAGCGCCTTGAGTGAGGAGCTCCATGTGAGTTTAGTGTGGGTGCTCAACCTGCTTGATTCCATCCCACTGGACTCAATGGGCATTGGATCGGAAGTGACCAAACAGGGTTTCCTAGATAGCTGCTAGCACAGCTGATGGTATGTGAAGTTCATGAGGCAGGTGGAATTGTTTTGGCACTGGAAGAGCTGTGCTGCTGCTTCGGGCAGTTGCCATTCACCACCGCCCTGAGTTCCCTAGGTGTCATATCCACTTTCAGACATATGTGGTGCCAGAGCACTTGGTTTCCATGGCAGCGGGAAAAGGCTTGGGTGCTGAACTTGTGTTTGGCTGTGGAGTTTTGAGCACCTTGAGTGAGGAGCTCCATGTTAGTTCAGTGTGTGTGCTCAACCTGCTTGATTCCATCCCACTGGACTCAATGGGCATTGGATCGGAAGTGACCAAACAGGGTTTCCTAGATAGCTGCTAGCACAGCTGATGGTATGTGAAGTTCATGAGGCAGGTGGAGTTGTTTTGGCACTGGAAGAGCTGTGCTGCTGCTTCGGGCAGTTGCCATTCACCACCGCCCTGAGTTCCCTAGGTGTCATATCCACTTTCAGACATATGTGGTGCCAGAGCACTTGGTTTCCATGGCAGCGGGAAATGGCTTTTGCGCTGAACTTGTGTTTGGCTGTGGAGTTTTGAGCGCCTTGAGTGAGGAGCTCCATGTTAGTTTAGTGTGGTTGCTCAACCTGCTTGATTCCATCCCACTGGGCTCAATGGGCATTGGACCGGAAGTGACCAAACAGGGTTTCCTAGATAGCTGCTAGCACAGCTGATGGTATGTGAAGTTCATGAGGCAGGTGGAGTTGTTTTGGCACTGGAAGAGCTGTGCTGCTGCTTCGGGCAGTTGCCATTCACCACCGCCCTGAGTTCCCTAGGTGTCATAGCCACTTTCAGACATATGTGGTGCCAGAGCACTTAGTTTCCATGGCAGCGGGAAATGGCTTGGGCGCTGAACTTGTGTTTGGCTGTGGAGTTTTGAGCGCCTTGAGTGAGGAGCTCCATGTGAGTTTAGTGTGGGTGCTCAACCTGCTTGCTTCCATCCCACTGGGCTCAATGGGCATTGGACCGGAAGTGACCAAACAGGGTTTCCTAGATAGCTGCTAGCACAGCTGATGGTATGTGAAGTGAATGAGGCAGGTGGAGTTGTTTTGGCACTGGAAGAGCTGTGCTGCTGCTTCGGGCAGTTGCCATTCACCACCGCCCTGAGTTCCCTAGGTGTCATAGCCACTTTCAGACATATGTGGTGCAAGAGCACTTGGTTTCCATGGCAGCGGAAAATGGCTTGGGCGCTGAACTTGTGTTTGACTGTGGAGTTTTGAGCGCCTTGAGTGAGGAGCTCCATGTGAGTTTAGTGTGAGTGCTCAACCTGTTTGATTCCATCCCACTGGGCTCAATGGGCATTGGACCGGAAGTGACCAAACAGGGTTTCCTAGATGGCTGCTAGCACAGCTGATGGTATGTGAAGTGAATGAGGCAGGTGGAGTTGTTTTGGCACTGGAAGAGCTGTGCTGCTGCTTCGGGCAGTTGCCATTCACCACCGCCCTGAGTTCCCTAGGTGTCATATCCACTTTCAGACATATGTGGTGCCAGAGCACTTGGTTTCCATGGCAGCGGGAAATGGCTTTTGCGCTGAACTTGTGTTTGGCTGTGGAGTTTTGAGCGCCTTGAGTGAGGAGCTCCATGTTAGTTTAGTGTGGGTGCTCAACCTGCTTGATTCCATCCCACTGGGCTCAATGGGCATTGGACCGGAAGTGACCAAACAGGGTTTCCTAGATAGCTGCTAGCACAGCTGATGGTATGTGAAGATCATGAGGCAGGTGCAGTTGTTTTGGCACTGGAAGAGCTGTGCTGCTGCTTCGGGCAGTTGCCATTCACCACCGCCCTGAGTTTCCTAGGTGTCATATCCACTTTCAGAATTATGTAGTGCCAGAGCACTTGGTTTCCATGGCAGCGGGAAATGGCTTTTGCGCTGAACTTGTGTTTGGCTGTGGAGTTTTGAGCGCCATGAGTGAGGAGCTCCATGTGAGTTTAGTGTGGGTGCTCAACCTGCTTGATTCCATCCCATTGGGCTCAATGGGCATTGGACCGGAAGTGACCAAACAGGGTTTCCTAGATAGCTGCTAGCACAGCTGATGGTATGTGAAGTTCATGAGGCAGGTGGAGTTGTTGTGGCACTGGAAGAGCTGTGCTGCTGCTTCGGGCAGTTGCCATTTACCATCGCCCTGAGTTCCCTAGGTGTCATATCCACTTTCAGACATATGTGGTGCCAGAGCACTTGGTTTCCATGGCAGCAGGAAATGGCTTGGGCGCTGAACTTGTGTTTGGCTGTGGAGTTTTGAGCGCCTTGAGTGAGGAGCTCCATGTGAGTTTAGTGTGGGTGCTCAACCTGCTTGATTCCATCCCACTGGGCTCAATTGGCATTGGACCGGAAGTGACCAAACAGGGTTTCCTAGATAGCTGCTAGCACAGCTGATGGTATGTGAAGTTCATGAGGCAGGTGGAGTTGTTTTGGCACTGGAAGAGCTGTGCTGCTGCTTCGGGCAGTTGCCATTCACCACCGCCCTGAGTTCCCTAGGTGTCATAGCCACTTTCAGACATATGTGGTGCCAGAGCACTTGGTTTCCATGGCAGCATAAAATGGCTTGGGCGCTGAACTTGTGTTTGGCTGTGGAGTTTTGAGCGCCTTGAGTGAGGAGCTCCATGTGAGTTTAGTGTGGGTGCTCAACCTGCTTGATTACATCCCACTGGGCTCAATGGGCATTGGACTGGAAGTGACCAAACAGGGTTTCCTAGATGGCTGCTAGCACAGCTGATGGTATGTGAAGTGAATGAGGCAGGTGGAGTTGTTTTGGCACTGGAAGAGCTGTGCTGCTGCTTTGGGCAGTTGCCATTCACCACCGCCCTGAGTTCCCTAGGTGTCATATCCACTTTCAGACATATGTGGTGCCAGAGCACTTGGTTTCCATGGCAGCGGGAAATGGCTTTTGCGCTGAACTTGTGTTTGGCTGTGGAGTTTTGAGCGCCTTGAGTGAGGAGCTCCATGTTAGTTTAGTGTGGGTGCTCAACCTGCTTGATTCCATCCCACTGGGCTCAATGGGCATTGGACCGGAAGTGACCAAACAGGGTTTCCTAGATAGCTGCTAGCACAGCTGATGGTATGTGAAGATCTGAGGCAGGTGCAGTTGTTTTGGCACTGGAAGAGCTGTGCTGCTGCTTCGGGCAGTTGCCATTCACCACCGCCCTGAGTTTCTTAGGTGTCATATCCACTTTCAGACATATGTAGTGCCAGAGCACTTGGTTTCCATGGCAGCGGGAAATGGCTTTTGCGCTAAACTTGTGTTTGGCTGTGGAGTTTTGAGCGCCATGAGTGAGGAGCTCCATGTTAGTTTAGTGTCGGTGCTCAACCTGCTTGATTCCATCCCACTGGGCTCAATGGACATTGGACAGGAAGTGACCAAACAGGGTTTCCTAGATAGCTGCTAGCACAGCTGATGGTATGTGAAGTGAATGCGGCAGGTGGAGTTGTTGTGGCACTGGAAGAGCTGTGCTGCTGCTTCGGGCAGTTGCCATTTACCATCGCCCTGAGTTCCCTAGGTGTCATATCCACTTTCAGACATATGTGGTGCCAGAGCACTTGGTTTCCATGGCAGCGGGAAATGGCTTTTGCGTTGAACTTGTGTTTGGCTGTGGAGTTTTGAGCGCCTTGAGTGAGGAGCTCCGTGTTAGTTTAGTGTGGGTGCTCAACCTGCTTGCTTCCATCCCACTGGGCTCAATGGGCATTGGACCGGAAGTGACCAAACAGGGTTTCCTAGATAGCTGCTAGCACAGCTGATGGTATGTGAAGTTCATGAGGCAGGTGGAGTTGTTTTGGCACTGGAAGAGCTGTGCTGCTGCTTCGGGCACTTGCCATTCACCACAACATAGAGTTCCCTAGGTGTCATATCCACTTTCAGACATATGTGGTGCCAGAGCACTTGGTTTCCATGGCAGCGGGAAATGGCTTTTGCGCTGAACTTGTGTTTGGCTGTGGAGTTTTGAGCGCCTTGAGTGAGGAGCTCCATGTTAGTTCAGTGTGGGTGCTCAACCTGCTTGATTCCATCCCCCTGGGCTCAATGGGCATTGGACCGGAAGTGACCAAACAGGGTTTCCTAGATAGCTGCTAGCACAGCTGATGGTATGTGAAGTTCATGAGGCAGGTGCAGTTGTTTTGGCACTGGAAGAGCTGTGCTGCTGCTTCGGGCACTTGCCATTCACCACCTCTCTGAGTTCCCTAGGTGTCATATCCACTTTCAGACATAGATGCTGCCACAGCACTTGGTTTCCATGGCAGCGGGAAATGGCTTGGGCGCTGAACTTGTGTTTGGCTGTGGAGTTTTGAGCGCCTTGAGTGAGGATCTCCATGTTAGTTTAGTGTGGGTGCTCAACCTGCTTGATTCCATCCCACTGGGCTCAATGGGCATTGGACAGGAAGTGACCAAACAGGGTTTCCTAGATAGCTGCTAGCACAGCTGATGGTATGTGAAGTGAATGAGGCACGTGCAGTTGTTTTGGCACTGGAAGAGCTGTGCTGCTGCTTCGGGCAGTTGCCATTCACCACCGCCCTGAGTTCCCTAGGTGTCATAGCCACTTTCAGACCTATGTGGTGCAAGAGCACTTGGTTTCCATGGCAGCGGGTAATGGCTTGGGCGCTGAACTTGTGTTTGACTGTGGAGTTTTGAGCGCCTTGAGTGAGGAGCTCCATGTGAGTTTAGTGTGGGTGCTCAACCTGCTTGATTCCATCCCACTGGGCTCAATGGGCATTGGACCGGAAGTGACCAAACAGGGTTTCCTAGATAGCTGCAAGCACAGCTGATGGTATGTGAAGTGAATGAGGCAGGTGGAGTTGTTTTGGCACTGGAAGAGCTGTGCTGCTGCTTCGGGCAGCTGCCATTCGCCACTGCCCTGAGTTCCCTAGGTGTCATAGCCACTTTCAGACATATGTGGTGCCAGAGCACTTGGTTTCCATGGCAGCGGGAAATGGCTTGGGCGCTGAACTTGTGTTTGGCTGTGGAGTTTTGAGCGCCTTGAGTGAGGAGCTCCATGTTAGTTTAGTGTGGGTGCTCAACCTGCTTGATTCCATCCCACTGGGCTCAATGGGCATTGGACCGGAAGTGACCAAACAGGGTTTCCTAGAACGCTGCTAGCACAGCTGATGGTATGTGAAGTTCATGAGGCAGGTGGAGTTGTTTTGGCACTGGAAGAGCTGTGCTGCTGCTTCGGGCAGTTGCCATTCGCCCTGAGTTCCCTAGGTGTCATATCCACTTTCAGACATATGTGCTGCCAGAGCACTTGGTTTCCATGGCAGCGGGAAATGGCTTGGGCGCTGAACTTGTGTTTTGCTGTGGAGTTTTGAGTGCCTTGAGTGAGGAGCTCCATGTTAGTTTAGCATGGGTGCTCAACCTGCTTGATTCCATCCCCTGGGCTCAATGGGCATTGGACCGGAAGTGACCAAACAGGGTTTCCTAGAACGCTGCTAGCACAGCTGATGGTATGTGAAGATCATGAGGCAGGTGCAGTTGTTTTGGCACTGGAAGAGCTGTGCTGCTGCTTCGGGCAGTTGCCATTCACCACCGCCCTGAGTTCCCTAGGTGTCATATCCACTTTCAGAATTATGTAGTGCAAGAGCACTTGGTTTCCATGGCAGCGGGAAATGGCTTTTGCGCTGAACTTGTGTTTGGCTGTGGAGTTTTGAGCGCCTTGAGTGAGGAGCTCCATGTGAGTTTAGTGTGGGTGCTCAACATGCTTGATTATATCCCACTGGGCTCAATGGGCATTGGACCGGAAGTGACCAAACAGGGTTTCCTAGATAGCTGCAAGCACAGCTGATGGTATGTGAAGTGAATGAGGCAGGTGGAGTTGTTTTGGCACTGGAAGAGCTGTGCTGCTGCTTCGGGCAGTTGCCATTCGCCACTGCCCTGAGTTCCCTAGGTGTCATAGCCACTTTCAGACATATGTGGTGCCAGAGCACTTGGTTTCCATGGCAGCGGGAAATGGCTTGGGTGCTGAACTTGTGTTTTGCTGTGGAGGTTTGAGCGCCTTGAGTGAGGAGCTCCATGTGAGTTTAGTGTGGGTGCTCAACCTGCTTGATTCCATCCCACTGGGCTCAATGGGCATTGGACCGGAAGTGACCAAACAGGGTTTCCTAGATAGCTGCTAGCACAGCTGATGGTATGTGAAGTTCATGAGGCACGTGCAGTTGTTTTGGCACTGGAAGAGCTGTGCTGCTGCTTCGGGCAGTTGCCATTCACCACCGCCCTGAGTTCCCTAGGTGTCATAGCCACTTTCAGACATATGTGGTGCCAGAGCACTTGGTTTCCATGGCAGCGGGAAATGGCTTGGGCGCTGAACTTGTGTTTGGCTGTGGAGTTTTGAGCGCCTTGAGTGAGGAGCTCCATGTTAGTTTAGTGTGGGTGCTCAACCTGCTTGATTCCATCCCACTGGGCTCAATGGGCATTGGACCGGAAGTGACCAAACAGGGTTTCCTAGAACGCTGCTAGCACAGCTGATGGTATGTGAAGTTCATGAGGCAGGTGGAGTTGTTTTGGCACTGGAAGAGCTGTGCTGCTGCTTCGGGCAGTTGCCATTCGCCCTGAGTTCCCTAGGTGTCATATCCACTTTCAGACATATGTGCTGCCAGAGCACTTGGTTTCCATGGCAGCGGGAAATGGCTTGGGCGCTGAACTTGTGTTTTGCTGTGGAGTTTTGAGTGCCTTGAGTGAGGAGCTCCATGTTAGTTTAGCATGGGTGCTCAACCTGCTTGATTCCATCCCCTGGGCTCAATGGGCATTGGACCGGAAGTGACCAAACAGGGTTTCCTAGAACGCTGCTAGCACAGCTGATGGTATGTGAAGTTCATGAGGCAGGTGGAGTTGTTGTGGCACTGGAAGAGCTGTGCTGCTGCTTCGGGCACTTGCCATTCACCACTGCCCTGAGTTCCCTAGGTGTCATATCCACTTTCAGACATATGTGCTGCCAGAGCACTTGGTTTCCATGGCAGCGGGAAATGGCTTTTGCGCTGAACTTGTGTTTGGCTGTGGAGTTTTGAGCGCCTTGAGTGAGGAGCTCCATGTTAGTTTAGTGTGGGTGCTCAACCTGCTTGATTCCATCCCACTGGGCTCAAAGGACATTTAACCGTAAGTGACCAAACAGGGTTTCCTAGATAGCTTCTAGCACAGCTGATGGTATGTGAAGATCATGAGGCAGGTGCAGTTGTTTTGGCACTGGAAGAGCTGTGCTGCTGCTTCGGGCAGTTGCCATTCACCACCGCCCTGAGTTCCCTAGGTGTCATATCCACTTTCAGAATTATGTAGTGCAAGAGCACTTGGTTTCCATGGCAGCGGGAAATGGCTTTTGCGCTGAACTTGTGTTTGGCTGTGGAGTTTTGAGCGCCTTGAGTGAGGAGCTCCATGTGAGTTTAGTGTGGGTGCTCAACATGCTTGATTATATCCCACTGGGCTCAATGGGCATTGGACCGGAAGTGACCAAACAGGGTTTCCTAGATAGCTGCAAGCACAGCTGATGGTATGTGAAGTGAATGAGGCAGGTGGAGTTGTTTTGGCACTGGAAGAGCTGTGCTGCTGCTTCGGGCAGTTGCCATTCGCCACTGCCCTGAGTTCCCTAGGTGTCATAGCCACTTTCAGACATATGTGGTGCCAGAGCACTTGGTTTCCATGGCAGCGGGAAATGGCTTGGGCGCTGAACTTGTGTTTGGCTGTGGAGTTTTGAGCGCCTTGAGTGAGGAGCTCCATGTTAGTTTAGTGTGGGTGCTCAACCTGCTTGATTCCATCTCACTGGGCTCAATGGGCATTGGACCGGAAGTGACCAAACAGGGTTTCCTAGAACGCTGCTAGCACAGCTGATGGTATGTGAAGTGAATGAGGCAGGTGGAGTTGTTTTGGCACTGGAAGAGCTGTGCTGCTGCTTCGGGCAGTTGCCATTCACCACCGCCCTGAGTTCCCTAGGTGTCATAGCCACTTTCAGACATATGTGGTGCAAGAGCACTTGGTTTCCATGGCAGCGGGAAATGGCTTGGGCGCTGAACTTGTGTTTGACTGTGGAGTTTTGAGCGCCTTGAGTGAGGAGCTCCATGTGAGTTTAGTGTGGGTGCTCAACCTGCTTGATTCCATCCCACTGGGCTCAATGGGCATTGGACCGGAAGTGACCAAACAGGGTTTCCTAGATAGCTGCTAGCACAGCTGATGGTATGTGAAGTGAATGAGGCAGGTGGAGTTGTTTTGGCACTGGAAGAGCTGTGCTGCTGCTTCGGGCAGTTGCCATTCGCCACAGCCCTGAGTTCCCTAGGTGTCATAGCCACTTTCAGACATATGTGGTGCCAGAGCACTTGGTTTCCATGGCAGCGGGAAATGGCTTGGGTGCTGAACTTGTGTTTTGCTGTGGAGGTTTGAGCGCCTTGAGTGAGGAGCTCCATGTGAGTTTAGTGTGGGTGCTCAACCTGCTTGATTCCATCCCACTGGGCTCAATGGGCATTGGACCGGAAGTGACCAAACAGGGTTTCCTAGATAGCTGCTAGCACAGCTGATGGTATGTGAAGTTCATGAGGCACGTGCAGTTGTTTTGGCACTGGAAGAGCTGTGCTGCTGCTTCGGGCAGTTGCCATTCACCACCGCCCTGAGTTCCCTAGGTGTCATAGCCACTTTCAGACCTATGTGGTGCAAGAGCACTTGGTTTCCATGGCAGCGGGAAATGGCTTGGGCGCTGAACTTGTGTTTGACTGTGGAGTTTTGAGCGCCTTGAGTGAGGAGCTCCATGTGAGTTTAGTGTGGGTGCTCAACCTGCTTGATTCCATCCCACTGGGCTCAATGGGCATTGGACCGGAAGTGACCAAACAGGGTTTCCTAGATAGCTGCAAGCACAGCTGATGGTATGTGAAGTGAATGAGGCAGGTGGAGTTGTTTTGGCACTGGAAGAGCTGTGCTGCTGCTTCGGGCAGCTGCCATTCGCCACTGCCCTGAGTTCCCTAGGTGTCATAGCCACTTTCAGACATATGTGGTGCCAGAGCACTTGGTTTCCATGGCAGCGGGAAATGGCTTGGGCGCTGAACTTGTGTTTGGCTGTGGAGTTTTGAGCGCCTTGAGTGAGGAGCTCCATGTTAGTTTAGTGTGGGTGCTCAACCTGCTTGATTCCATCCCACTGGGCTCAATGGGCATTGGACCGGAAGTGACCAAACAGGGTTTCCTAGAACGCTGATAGCACAGCTGATGGTATGTGAAGTTCATGAGGCAGGTGGAGTTGTTTTGGCACTGGAAGAGCTGTGCTGCTGCTTCGGGCAGTTGCCATTCGCCCTGAGTTCCCTAGGTGTCATATCCACTTTCAGACATATGTGCTGCCAGAGCACTTGGTTTCCATGGCAGCGGGAAATGGCTTGGGCGCTGAACTTGTGTTTTGCTGTGGAGTTTTGAGTGCCTTGAGTGAGGAGCTCCATGTTAGTTTAGCATGGGTGCTCAACCTGCTTGATTCTATCCCCTGGGCTCAATGGGCATTGGACCGGAAGTGACCAAACAGGGTTTCCTAGAACGCTGCTAGCACAGCTGATGGTATGTGAAGTTCATGAGGCAGGTGGAGTTGTTGTGGCACTGGAAGAGCTGTGCTGCTGCTTCGGGCACTTGCCATTCACCACTGCCCTGAGTTCCCTAGGTGTCATATCCACTTTCAGACATATGTGCTGCCAGAGCACTTGGTTTCCATGGCAGCGGGAAATGGCTTTTGCGCTGAACTTGTGTTTGGCTGTGGAGTTTTGAGCGCCTTGAGTGAGGAGCTCCATGTTAGTTCAGTGTGGGTGCTCAACCTGCTTGATTCCATCCCCCTGGGCTCAATGGGCATTGGACCGGAAGTGACCAAACAGGGTTTCCTAGATAGCTGCTAGCACAGCTGATGGTATGTGAAGTGAATGAGGCAGGTGGAGTTGTTTTGGCACTGGAAGAGCTGTGCTGCTGCTTCGGGCACTTGCCATTCACCACCTCCCTGAGTTACCTAGGTGTCATATCCACTTTCAGACATAGATGCTGCCACAGCACTTGGTTTCCATGGCAGCGGGAAATGGCTTTTGCGCTGAACTTGTGTTTGGCTGTGGAGTTTTGAGTGCCTTGAGTGAGGAGCTCCATGTTAGTTTAGTGTGGGTGCTCAACCTGCTTGATTCCATCCCACTGGGCTCAAAGGACATTTAACCGTATGAGACCAAACAGGGTTTCCTAGATAGCTGCTAGCACAGCTGATGGTATGTGAAGTGAATGAGGCAGGTGCAGTTGTTTTGGCACTGGAAGAGCTGTGCTGCTGCTTCGGGCAGTTGCCATTCACCACCGCCCTGAGTTCCCTAGGTGTCATAGCCACTTTCAGACATATGTGGTGACAGAGCACTTGGTTTCCATGGCAGCGGGAAATGGCTTTTGCGCTGAACTTGTGTTTGGCTGTGGAGTTTTGAGCGCCATGAGTGAGGAGCTCCATGTTAGTTTAGTGTGGGTGCTCAACCTGCTTGATTCCATCCCACTGGGCTCAATAGGCCGTTGACCGTAAGTGACCAAACAGGGTTTCCTAGAACGCTGATAGCACAGCTGATGGTATGTGAAGTGAATGAGGCAGGTGGAGTTGTTGTGGCACTGGAAGAGCTGTGCTGCTGCTTCGGGCAGTTGCCATTTACCATCGCCCTGAGTTCCCTAGGTGTCATATCCACTTTCAGACATATGTGGTGCTAGAGCACTTGGTTTCCATGGCAGCGGGAAATGGCTTGGGCGCTGAACTTGTGTTTGGCTGTGGAGTTTTGAGCGCCTTGAGTGAGGAGCTCCATGTGAGTTTAGTGTGGGTGCTCAACCTGCTTGATTCCATCCCACTGGGCTCAATGGGCATTGGACCGGAAGTGACCAAACAGGGTTTCCTAGATAGCTGCTAGCACAGCTGATGGTATGTGAAGTGAATGAGGCAGGTGGAGTTGTTTTGGCACTGGAAGAGCTGTGCTGCTGCTTCGGGCAGTTGCCATTCACCACCGCCCTGAGTTCCCTAGGTGTCATATCCACTTTCAGACAAATGTGGTGCCAGAGCACTTGGTTTCCATGGCAGCGGGAAATGGCTTGGGCGCTGAACTTGTGTTTGGCTGTGGAGTTTTGAGCGCCTTGAGTGAGGAGCTCCATGTTAGTTTAGTGTGGGTGCTCAACCTGCTTGATTCCATCCCACTGGGCTCAATGGGCATTGGACCGGAAGTGACCAAACAGGGTTTCCTAGATAGCTGCTGGCACAGCTGATGGTATGTGAAGTGAATGAGGCAGGTGGAGTTGTTTTGGCACTGGAAGAGCTGTGCTGCTGCTTCGGGCAGTTGCCATTCGCCACAGCCCTGAGTTCCCTAGGTGTCATAGCCACTTTCAGACATATGTGGTGCCAGAGCACTTGGTTTCCATGGCAGCGGGAAATGGCTTGGGCGCTGAACTTGTGTTTGGCTGTGGAGTTTTGAGCGCCTTGAGTGAGGAGCTCCATGTGAGTTTAGTGTGGGTGCTCAACCTGCTTGATTCCATCCCACTGGGCTCAATGGGCATTGGACCGGAAGTGACCAAACAGGGTTTCCTAGATAGCTGCTAGCACAGCTGATGGTATGTGAAGTGAATGAGGCAGGTGGAGTTGTTTTGGCACTGGAAGAGCTGTGCTGCTGCTTCGGGCACTTGCCATTCACCACCGCCCTGAGTTCCCTAGGTGTCATAGCCACTTTCAGACCTATGTGGTGCAAGAGCACTTCGTTTCCATGGCAGCGGGAAATGGCTTGGGTGCTGAACTTGTGTTTGACTGTGGAGTTTTGAGCGCCTTGAGTGAGGAGCTCCATGTGAGTTTAGTGTGGGTGCTCAACCTGCTTGATTCCATCCCACTGGGCTCAATGGGCATTGGACCGGAAGTGACCAAACAGGGTTTCCTAGATAGCTGCTAGCACAGCTGATGGTATGTGAAGTGAATGAGGCAGGTGGAGTTGTTTTGGCACTGGAAGAGCTGTGCTGCTGCTTCAGGCAGTTGCCATTCACCACCGCCCTGAGTTCCCTAGGTGTCATATCCACTTTCAGACATATGTGGTGCCAGAGCACTTGGTTTCCATGGCAGCGGGAAATGGCTTGGGCGCTGAACTTGTGTTTGGCTGTGGAGTTTTGAGCGCCTTGAGTGAGGAGCTCCATGTGAGTTTAGTGTGGGTGCTCAACCTGCTTGATTCCATCCCACTGGGCTCAATGGGCATTGGACCGGAAGTGACCAAACAGGGTTTCCTAGAACGCTGATAGCACAGCTGATGGTATGTGAAGTTCATGAGGCAGGTGGAGTTGTTTTGGCACTGGAAGAGCTGTGCTGCTGCTTCGGGCAGTTGCCATTCGCCCTGAGTTCCCTAGGTGTCATATCCACTTTCAGACATATGTGGTGCCAGAGCACTTGGTTTCCATGGCAGCGGGAAATGGCTTGGGCGCTGAACTTGTGTTTTGCTGTGGAGTTTTGAGTGCCTTGAGTGAGGAGCTCCATGTTAGTTTAGCATGGGTGCTCAACCTGCTTGATTCCATCCCCTGGGCTCAATGGGCATTGGACCGGAAGTGACCAAACAGGGTTTCCTAGATAGTTGCTAGCACAGCTGATGGTATGTGAAGTGAATGAGGCAGGTGGAGTTGTTTTGGCACTGGAAGAGCTGTGCTGCTGCTTCGGGCACTTGCCATTCACCACCTCCCTGAGTTCCCTAGGTGTCATATCCACTTTCAGACATAGATGCTGCCACAGCACTTGGTTTCCATGGCAGCGGGAAATGGCTTTTGCGCTGAACTTGTGTTTGGCTGTGGAGTTTTGAGCGCCTTGAGTGAGGAGCTCCATGTTAGTTTAGTGTGGGTGCTCAACCTGCTTGATTCCATCCCACTGGACTCAATGGGCATTGGATCGGAAGTGACCAAACAGGGTTTCCTAGATAGCTGCTAGCACAGCTGATGGTATGTGAAGTGAATGAGGCAGGTGGAGTTGTTTTGGCACTGGAAGAGCTGTGCTGCTGCTTCGGGCAGTTGCCATTCACCACTGCCCTGAGTTCCCTAGGTGTCATATCCACTTTCAGACATATGTGGTGCCATAGCACTTGGTTTCCATGGCAGCGGGAAATGGCTTGGGCGCTGAACTTGTGTTTGGCTGTGGAGTTTTGAGCGCCTTGAGTGAGGAGCTCCATGTGAGTTTAGTGTGGGTGCTCAACCTGCTTGATTCCATCCCACTGGGCTCAATGGGCATTGGACCGGAAGTGACCAAACAGGGTTTCCTAGAACGCTGCTAGCACAGCTGATGGTATGTGAAGTTCATGACTGAGGTGGAGTTGTTTTGGCACTGGAAGAGCTGTGCTGCTGCTTTGGGCAGTTGCCATTGACCACTGCCCTGAGTTCCCTAGGTGTCATATCCACTTTCAGACATATGTGGTGCCAGAGCACTTGGTTTCCATGGCAGCGGGAAATGGCTTGGGCGCTGAACTTGTGTTTGGCTGTGGAGTTTTGAGCGCCTTGAGTGAGGAGCTCCATGTTAGTTTAGTGTGGGTGCTCAACCTGCTTGATTCCATCCCACTGGGCTCAATGGGCATTGGACAGGAAGTGACCAAACAGGGTTTCCTAGAACGCTGCTAGCACAGCTGATGGTATGTGAAGTGAATGAGGCAGGTGGAGTTGTTTTGGCACTGGAAGAGCTGTGCTGCTGCTTCGGGCAGTTGCCATTCACCACTGCCCTGAGTTCCCTAGGTATCATATCCACTTTCAGACATACGTGGTGCCAGAGCACTTGGTTTCCATGGCAGCGGGAAATGGCTTGGGCGCTGAACTTGTGTTTGGCTGTGGAGTTTTGAGCGCCTTGAGTGAGGAGCTCCATGTGAGTTTAGTGTCGGTGCTCAACCTGCTTGATTCCATCCCACTGGGCTCAATGGGCATTGGACCGGAAGTGACCAAACAGGGTTTCCTAGAACGCTGCTAGCACAGCTGATGGTATGTGAAGTGAATGAGGCAGGTGGAGTTGTTTTGGCACTGGAAGAGCTGTGCTGCTGCTTCGGGCAGTTGCCATTCACCACCGCCGTGAGTTCCCTAGGTGTCATATCCACTTTCAGACATATGTGGTGCCAGAGCACTTGGTTTCCATGGCAGCGGGAAATGGCTTGGGCGCTGAACTTGTGTTTGGCTGTGGAGTTTTGAGTGCCTTGAGTAACGAACTCCATGTTAGTTTAGTGTGGGTGCTCAACCTGCCTTCTTTCCATCCCACTGGGCTCAATGGGCATTGGACTGGAAGTGACCAAACAGGCTGTCCTGGATAGCTTCTAGCACAGCTGATGGCATGTGAAGTGAATGAGGCAGGTGGAGTTGTTTTGGCACTGGAAGAGCTGTGCTGCTGCTTCGGGCAGTTGCCATTCACCACCGCCGTGAGTTCCCTAGGTGTCATATCCACTTTCAGACATATGTGGTGCCAGAGCACTTGGTTTCCATGGCAGCGGGAAATGGCTTGGGCGCTGAACTTGTGTTTGGCTGTGGAGTTTTGAGTGCCTTGAGTGAGGAGCTCCATGTTAGTTTATTGTGGGTGCTCAACCTGCTTGATTCCATCCCACTGGGCTCAATGGGCATTGGACCGGAAGTGACCAAACAGGGTTTCCTAGAACGCTGCTAGCACAGCTGATGGGATGTGAAGTGAATGAGGCAGGTGGGGTTGTTTTGGCACTGGAAGAGCTGTGCTGCTGCTTTGGGCAGTTGCCATTCACCACTGCCCTGAGTTCCCTAGGTGTCATATCCACTTTCAGACATATGTGGTGCCAGAGCACTTGGTTTCCATGGCAGCGGGAAATGGCTTGGGCGCTGAACTTGTGTTTGGCAATGAAGCTTTGAGAGCCTTGAGTGAGGAGCTCCATGTTAGTTTAGTGTTTGTGCTCAACCTGCTTGATTCCATCCCACTGGGCTCAATGGGCATTGGACCGTAAGTGACCAAACAGGGTTTCCTAGAACGCTGCTAGCACAGCTGATGGTATGTGAAGTGAATGAGGCAGGTGGAGTTGTTTTGGCACTGGAAGAGCTGTGCTGCTGCTTTGGGCAGTTGCCATTGACCACTGCCCTGAGTTCCCTAGGTGTCATATCCACTTTCAGACATATGTGGTGCCAGAGCACTTGGTTTCCATGGCAGCGGGAAATGGCTTGGGCGCTGAACTTGTGTTTGGCTGTGGAGTTTTGAGCGCCTTGAGTGAGGAGCTCCATGTTAGTTTAGTGTGGGTGCTCAACCTGCTTGATTCCATCCCACTGGGCTCAATGGGCATTGGACCGGAAGTGACCAAACAGGGTTTCCTAGAACGCTGCTAGCACAGCTGATGGTATGTGAAGTGAATGAGGCAGGTGGAGTTGTTTTGGCACTGGAAGAGCTGTGCTGCTGCTTCGGGCAGTTGCCATTCACCACCGCCCTGAGTTCCCTAGGTGTCATATCCACTTTCAGACATATGTGGTGCCAGTGCACTTGGTTTCCATGGCAGCGGGAAATGGCTTGGGCGCTGAACTTGTGTTTGGCTGTGGAGTTTTGAGCGCCTTGAGTGAGGAGCTGCATGTTAGTTTAGTGTGGGTGCTCAACCTGCTTGATTCCATCCCACTGGGCTCAATGGGCATTGGACCATAAGTGACCAAACAGGGTTTCCTAGAACGCTGCTAGCACAGCTGATGGTATGTGAAGTGAATGAGGCAGGTGGAGTTGTTTTGGCACTGGAAGAGCTGTGCTGCTGCTTTGGGCAGTTGCCATTGACCACTGCCCTGAGTTCCCTAGGTGTCATATCCACTTTCAGACATATGTGGTGCCAGAGCACTTGGTTTCCATGGCAGCGGGAAATGGCTTGGGCGCTGAACTTGTGTTTGGCTGTGGAGTTTTGAGCGCCTTGAGTGAGGAGCTCCATGTTAGTTTAGTGTGGGTGCTCAACCTGCTTGATTCCATCCCACTGGGCTCAATGGGCATTGGACCGGAAGTGACCAAACAGGGTTTCCTAGAACGCTGCTAGCACAGCTGATGGTATGTGAAGTGAATGAGGCAGGTGGAGTTGTTTTGGCACTGGAAGAGCTGTGCTGCTGCTTCGGGCAGTTGCCATTCACCACCGCCCTGAGTTCCCTAGGTGTCATATCCACTTTCAGACATATGTGGTGCCAGTGCACTTGGTTTCCATGGCAGCGGGAAATGGCTTGGGCGCTGAACTTGTGTTTGGCTGTGGAGTTTTGAGCGCCTTGAGTGAGGAGCTGCATGTTAGTTTAGTGTGGGTGCTCAACCTGCTTGATTCCATCCCACTGGGCTCAATGGGCATTGGACCATAAGTGACCAAACAGGGTTTCCTAGAACGCTGCTAGCACAGCTGATGGTATGTGAAGTGAATGAGGCAGGTGGAGTTGTTTTGGCACTGGAAGAGCTGTGCTGCTGCTTTGGGCAGTTGCCATTGACCACTGCCCTGAGTTCCCTAGGTGTCATAGCCACTTTCAGACATATGTGGTGCCAGAGCACTTGGTTTCCATGGCAGCGGGAAATGGCTTGGGCGCTGAACTTGTGTTTGGCTGTGGAGTTTTGAGCGCCTTGAGTGAGGAGCTCCATGTTAGTTTAGTGTGGGTGCTCAACCTGCTTGATTCCATCCCACTGGGCTCAATGGGCATTGGACCGGAAGTGACCAAACAGGGTTTCCTAGAACGCTGCTAGCACAGCTGATGGTATGTGAAGTTCATGAGGCAGGTGGAGTTGTTTTGGCACTGGAAGAGCTGTGCTGCTGCTTCGGGCAGTTGCCATTCACCACCGCCCTGAGTTCCCTAGGTGTCATATCCACTTTCAGACATATGTGGTGCCAGAGCACTTGGTTTCCATGGCAGCGGGAAATGGCTTGGGCGCTGAACTTGTGTTTGGCTGTGGAGTTTTGAGTGCCTTGAGTGAGGAGCTGCATGTTAGTTTAGTGTGGGTGCTCAACCTGCTTGATTCCATCCCACTGGGCTCAATGGGCATTGGGCCGGAAGTGACCAAACAGGGTTTCCTAGATAGCTGGTAGCACAGCTGATGGTATGTGAAGTTCATGAGGCAGGTGGAGTTGTTTTGGCACTGGAAGAGCTGTGCTGCTGCTTCGGGCAGTTGCCATTCACCACCGCCCTGAGTTCCCTAGGTGTCATATCCACTTTCAGACATATGTGGTGCCATAGCACTTGGTTTCCATGGCAGCGGGAAATGGCTTGGGCGCTGAACTCTTGTGTTTGGCTGTGGAGTTTTGAGTGCCTTGAGTGAGGAGCTCCATGTTAGTTTAGTGTGGGTGCTCAACCTGCTTGATTCCATCCCACTGGGCTCAATGGGCATTGGACCGGAAGTGACCAAACAGGGTTTCCTAGAACGCTGCTAGCACAGCTGATGGTATGTGAAGTTCATGAGGCAGGTGGAGTTGTTTTGGCACTGGAAGAGCTGTGCTGCTGCTTCGGGCAGTTGCCATTCACCACCGCCGTGAGTTCCCTAGGTGTCATATCCACTTTCAGACATATGTGGTGCCAGAGCACTTGGTTTCCATGGCAGCGGGAAATGGCTTGGGCGCTGAACTTGTGTTTGGCTGTGGAGTTTTGAGTGCCTTGAGTGAGGAGCTCCATGTTAGTTTAGTGTGGGTGCTCAACCTGCTTGATTCCATCCCACTGGGCTCAATGGGCATTGGACCGGAAGTGACCAAACAGGGTTTCCTAGATAGCTGCTAGCACAGCTGATGGTATGTGAAGTTCATGAGGCAGGTGGAGTTGTTTTGGCACTGGAAGAGCTGTGCTGCTGCTTCGGGCAGTTGCCATTCACCACTGCCCTGAGTTCCCTAGGTGTCATATCCACTTTCAGACATATGTGGTGCCAGAGCACTTGGTTTCCATGGCAGCGGGAAATGGCTTGGGCGCTGAACTTGTGTTTGGCAATGAAGCTTTGAGTGCCTTGAGTGAGGAGCTCCATGTTAGTTTAGTGTGGGTGCTCAACCTGCTTGATTCCATCCCACTGGGCTCAATGGGCATTGGACCGGAAGTGACCAAACAGGGTTTCCCAGAGAGCTGCTAGCACAGCTGATGGTATGTGAAGTGAATGAGGCAGGTGGGGTTGTTTTGGCACAGGAAGAGCTGTGCTGCTGCTTTGGGCAGTTGCCATTCACCACTGCCCTGAGTTCCCTAGGTGTCATATCCACTTTCAGACAGATGTGGTGCCAGAGCACTTGGTTTCCATGGCAGCGGGAAATGGCTTGGGCGCTGAACTTGTGTTTGGCAATGAAGCTTTGAGAGCCTTGAGTGAGGAGCTCCATGTTAGTTTAGTGTTTGTGCTCAACCTGCTTGATTCCATCCCACTGGGCTCAATGGGCATTGGACCGGAAGTGACCAAACAGGGTTTCCTAGAACGCTGCTAGCACAGCTGATGGTATGTGAAGTGAATGAGGCAGGTGGTGTTGTTTTGGCACTGGAAGAGCTGTGCTGCTGCTTTGGGCAGTTGCCATTCACCACTGCCCTGAGTTCCCTAGGTGTCATATCCACTTTCAGACATATGTGGTGCCAGAGCACTTGGTTTCCATGGCAGCGGGAAATGGCTTGGGCGCTGAACTTGTGTTTGGCTGTGGAGTTTTGAGCGCCTTGAGTGAGGAGCTCCATGTGAGTTTAGTGTGGGTGCTCAACCTGCTTTATTCCATCCCACTGGGCTCAATGGGCATTGGACCGGAAGTGACCAAACAGGGTTTCCTAGAACGCTGCTAGCACAGCTGATGGTATGTGAAGTTCATGAGGCAGGTGGAGTTGTTTTGGCACTGGAAGAGCTGTGCTGCTGCTTCGGGCAGTTGCCATTCACCACTGCCCTGAGTTCCCTAGGTGTCATATCCACTTTCAGACATACGTGGTGCCAGAGCACTTGGTTTCCATGGCAGCGGGAAATGGCTTGGGCGCTGAACTTGTGTTTGGCTGTGGAGTTTTGAGCGCCTTGAGTGAGGAGCTCCATGTTAGTTTAGTGTGGGTGCTCAACCTGCTTGATTCCATCCCACTGGGCTCAATGGGCATTGGACCGGAAGTGACCAAACAGGGTTTCCTAGAACGCTGCTAGCACAGCTGATGGTATGTGAAGTGAATGAGGCAGGTGGAGTTGTTTTGGCACTGGAAGAGCTGTGCTGCTGCTTCGGGCAGTTGCCATTCACCACCGCCCTGAGTTCCCTAGGTGTCATATCCACTTTCAGACATATGTGGTGCCAGAGCACTTGGTTTCCATGGCAGCGGGAAATGGCTTGGGCGCTGAACTTGTGTTTGGCTGTGGAGTTTGGAGCGCCTTGAGTGAGGAGCTGCATGTTAGTTTAGTGTGGGTGCTCAACCTGCTTGATTCCATCCCACTGGACTCAATGGGCATTGGGCCGGAAGTGACCAAACAGGGTTTCCTAGATAGCTGGTAGCACAGCTGATGGTATGTGAAGTGAATGAGGCAGGTGGAGTTGTTTTGGCACTGGAAGAGCTGTGCTGCTGCTTTGGGCAGTTGCCATTCACCACCGCCCTGAGTTCCCTAGGTGTCATATCCACTTTCAGACATATGTGGTGCCATAGCACTTGGTTTCCATGGCAGCGGGAAATGGCTTGGGCGCTGAACTTGTGTTTGGCTGTGGAGTTTTGAGTGCCTTGAGTGAGGAGCTCCATGTTAGTTTAGTGTGGGTGCTCAACCTGCTTGATTCCATCCCACTGGGCTCAATGGGCATTGGACCGGAAGTGACCAAACAGGGTTTCCTAGAACGCTGCTAGCACAGCTGATGGTATGTGAAGTGAATGAGGCAGGTGGAGTTGTTTTGGCACTGGAAGAGCTGTGCTGCTGCTTCGGGCAGTTGCCATTCACCACCGCCCTGAGTTCCCTAGGTGTCATATCCACTTTCAGACATATGTGGTGCCAGAGCACTTGGTTTCCATGGCAGCGGGAAATGGCTTGGGCGCTGAACTTGTGTTTGGCTGTGGAGTTTTGAGTGCCTTGAGTGAGGAGCTCCATGTTAGTTTAGTGTTTGTGCTCAACCTGCTTGATTCCATCCCACTGGGCTCAATGGGCATTGGACCGGAAGTGACCAAACAGGGTTTCCTAGAACGCTGCTAGCACAGCTGATGGTATGTGAAGTTCATGAGGCAGGTGGAGTTGTTTTGGCACTGGAAGAGCTGTGCTGCTGCTTCGGGCAGTTGCCATTCACCACTGCCCTGAGTTCCCTAGGTGTCATATCCACTTTCAGACATATGTGGTGCCAGAGCACTTGGTTTCCATGGCAGCGGGAAATGGCTTGGGCGCTGAACTTGTGTTTGGCAATGAAGCTTTGAGTGCCTTGAGTGAGGAGCTCCATGTTAGTTTAGTGTGGGTGCTCAACCTGCTTGATTCCATCCCACTGGGCTCAATGGGCATTGGACCGGATGTGACCAAACAGGGTTTCCCAGAGAGCTGCTAGCACAGCTGATGGTATGTGAAGTGAATGAGGCAGGTGGGGTTGTTTTGGCACTGGAAGAGCTGTGCTGCTGCTTTGGGCAGTTGCCATTCACCACTGCCCTGAGTTCCCTAGGTGTCATATCCACTTTCAGACATATGTGGTGCCAGAGCACTTGGTTTCCATGGCAGCGGGAAATGGCTTGGGCGCTGAACTTGTGTTTGGCAATGAAGCTTTGAGAGCCTTGAGTGAGGAGCTCCATGTTAGTTTAGTGTTTGTGCTCAACCTGCTTGATTCCATCCCACTGGGCTCAATGGGCATTGGACCGGAAGTGACCAAACAGGGTTTCCTAGAACGCTGCTAGCACAGCTGATGGTATGTGAAGTGAATGAGGCAGGTGGTGTTGTTTTGGCACTGGAAGAGCTGTGCTGCTGCTTTGGGCAGTTGCCATTCACCACTGCCCTGAGTTCCCTAGGTGTCATATCCACTTTCAGACATATGTGGTGCCAGAGCACTTGGTTTCCATGGCAGCGGGAAATGGCTTGGGCGCTGAACTTGTGTTTGGCTGTGGAGTTTTGAGCGCCTTGAGTGAGGAGCTCCATGTGAGTTTAGTGTGGGTGCTCAACCTGCTTTATTCCATCCCACTGGGCTCAATGGGCATTGGACCGGAAGTGACCAAACAGGGTTTCCTAGAACGCTGCTAGCACAGCTGATGGTATGTGAAGTTCATGAGGCAGGTGGAGTTGTTTTGGCACTGGAAGAGCTGTGCTGCTGCTTCGGGCAGTTGCCATTCACCACTGCCCTGAGTTCCCTAGGTGTCATATCCACTTTCAGACATACGTGGTGCCAGAGCACTTGGTTTCCATGGCAGCGGGAAATGGCTTGGGCGCTGAACTTGTGTTTGGCTGTGGAGTTTTGAGCGCCTTGAGTGAGGAGCTCCATGTGAGTTTAGTGTGGGTGCTCAACCTGCTTGATTCCATCCCACTGGGCTCAATGGGCATTGGACCGGAAGTGACCAAACAGGGTTTCCTAGAACGCTGCTAGCACAGCTGATGGTATGTGAAGTGAATGAGGCAGGTGGAGTTGTTTTGGCACTGGAAGAGCTGTGCTGCTGCTTCGGGCAGTTGCCATTCACCACCGCCCTGAGTTCCCTAGGTGTCATATCCACTTTCAGACATATGTGGTGCCAGAGCACTTGGTTTCCATGGCAGCGGGAAATGGCTTGGGCGCTGAACTTGTGTTTGGCTGTGGAGTTTGGAGCGCCTTGAGTGAGGAGCTGCATGTTAGTTTAGTGTGGGTGCTCAACCTGCTTGATTCCATCCCACTGGACTCAATGGGCATTGAGCCGGAAGTGACCAAACAGGGTTTCCTAGATAGCTGGTAGCACAGCTGATGGTATGTGAAGTGAATGAGGCAGGTGGAGTTGTTTTGGCACTGGAAGAGCTGTGCTGCTGCTTCGGGCAGTTGCCATTCACCACCGCCCTGAGTTCCCTAGGTGTCATATCCACTTTCAGACATATGTGGTGCCAGAGCACTTGGTTTCCATGGCAGCGGGAAATGGCTTGGGCGCTGAACTTGTGTTTGGCTGTGGAGTTTTGAGCGCCTTGAGTGAGGAGCTGCATGTTAGTTTAGTGTGGGTGCTCAACCTGCTTGATTCCATCCCACTGGACTCAATGGGCATTGGGCCGGAAGTGACCAAACAGGGTTTCCTAGATAGCTGCTAGCACAGCTGATGGTATGTGAAGTTCATGAGGCAGGTGGAGTTGTTTTGGCACTGGAAGAGCTGTGCTGCTGCTTCGGGCAGTTGCCATTCACCACCACCGTGAGTTCCCTAGGTGTCATATCCACTTTCAGACATATGTGGTGCCAGAGCACTTGGTTTCCATGGCAGCGGGAAATGGCTTGGGCGCTGAACTTGTGTTTGGCTGTGGAGTTTTGAGTGCCTTGAGTGAGGAGCTCCATGTTAGTTTAGTGTGGGTGCTCAACCTGCTTGATTCCATCCCACTGGGCTCAATGGGCATTGGACCGGAAGTGACCAAACAGGGTTTCCTAGATAGCTGCTAGCACAGCTGATGGTATGTGAAGTTCATGAGGCAGGTGGAGTTGTTTTGGCACTGGAAGAGCTGTGCTGCTGCTTCGGGCAGTTGCCATTCACCAGCGCCCTGAGTTCCCTAGGTGTCATATCCACTTTCAGACATATGTGGTGCCAGAGCACTTGGTTTCCATGGCAGCGGGAAATGGCTTGGGCGCTGAACTTGTGTTTGGCAATGAAGCTTTGAGTGCCTTGAGTGAGGAGCTCCATGTTAGTTTAGTGTGGGTGCTCAACCTGCTTGATTCCATCCCACTGGGCTCAATGGGCATTGGACCGGAAGTGACCAAACAGGGTTTCCTAGAACGCTGCTAGCACAGCTGATGGTATGTGAAGTGAATGAGGCAGGTGGTGTTGTTTTGGCACTGGAAGAGCTGTGCTGCTGCTTTGGGCAGTTGCCATTCACCACTGCCCTGAGTTCCCTAGGTGTCATATCCACTTTCATACATATGTGGTGCCAGAGCACTTGGTTTCCATGGCAGCGGGAAATGGCTTGGGCGCTGAACTTGTGTTTGGCTGTGGAGTTTTGAGCGCCTTGAGTGAGGAGCTCCATGTGAGTTTAGTGTGGGTGCTCAACCTGCTTTATTCCATCCCACTGGGCTCAATGGGCATTGGATCGGAAGTGACCAAACAGGGTTTCCTAGAACGCTGCTAGCACAGCTGATGGTATGTGAAGTTCATGAGGCAGGTGGAGTTGTTTTGGCACTGGAAGAGCTGTGCTGCTGCTTCGGGCAGTTGCCATTCACCACTGCCCTGAGTTCCCTAGGTGTCATATCCACTTTCAGACATACGTGGTGCCAGAGCACTTGGTTTCCATGGCAGCGGGAAATGGCTTGGGCGCTGAACTTGTGTTTGGCTGTGGAGTTTTGAGCGCCTTGAGTGAGGAGCTCCATGTTAGTTTAGTGTGGGTGCTCAACCTGCTTGATTCCATCCCACTGGGCTCAATGGGCATTGGACCGGAAGTGACCAAACAGGGTTTCCTAGAACGCTGCTAGCACAGCTGATGGTATGTGAAGTGAATGAGGCAGGTGGAGTTGTTTTGGCACTGGAAGAGCTGTGCTGCTGCTTCGGGCAGTTGCCATTCACCACCGCCCTGAGTTCCCTAGGTGTCATATCCACTTTCAGACATATGTGGTGCCAGAGCACTTGGTTTCCATGGCAGCGGGAAATGGCTTGGGCGCTGAACTTGTGTTTGGCTGTGGAGTTTGGAGCGCCTTGAGTGAGGAGCTGCATGTTAGTTTAGTGTGGGTGCTCAACCTGCTTGATTCCATCCCACTGGACTCAATGGGCATTGGGCCGGAAGTGACCAAACAGGGTTTCCTAGATAGCTGGTAGCACAGCTGATGGTATGTGAAGTGAATGAGGCAGGTGGAGTTGTTTTGGCACTGGAAGAGCTGTGCTGCTGCTTCGGGCAGTTGCCATTCACCACCGCCCTGAGTTCCCTAGGTGTCATATCCACTTTCAGACATATGTGGTGCCATAGCACTTGGTTTCCATGGCAGCGGGAAATGGCTTGGGCGCTGAACTTGTGTTTGGCTGTGGAGTTTTGAGTGCCTTGAGTGAGGAGCTCCATGTTAGTTTAGTGTGGGTGCTCAACCTGCTTGATTCCATCCCACTGGGCTCAATGGGCATTGGACCGGAAGTGACCAAACAGGGTTTCCTAGAACGCTGCTAGCACAGCTGATGGTATGTGAAGTGAATGAGGCAGGTGGAGTTGTTTTGGCACTGGAAGAGCTGTGCTGCTGCTTCGGGCAGTTGCCATTCACCACCGCCCTGAGTTCCCTAGGTGTCATATCCACTTTCAGACATATGTGGTGCCAGAGCACTTGGTTTCCATGGCAGCGGGAAATGGCTTGGGCGCTGAACTTGTGTTTGGCTGTGGAGTTTTGAGTGCCTTGAGTGAGGAGCTCCATGTTAGTTTAGTGTTTGTGCTCAACCTGCTTGATTCCATCCCACTGGGCTCAATGGGCATTGGACCGGAAGTGACCAAACAGGGTTTCCTAGAACGCTGCTAGCACAGCTGATGGTATGTGAAGTGAATGAGGCAGGTGGGGTTGTTTTGGCACTGGAAGAGCTGTGCTGCTGCTTCGGGCAGTTGCCATTCACCACTGCCCTGAGTTCCCTAGGTGTCATATCCACTTTCAGACATATGTGGTGCCAGAGCACTTGGTTTCCATGGCAGCGGGAAATGGCTTGGGCGCTGAACTTGTGTTTGGCTGTGGAGTTTTGCGCGCCTTGAGTGAGGAGCTGCATGTTAGTTTAGTGTGGGTGCTCAACCTGCTTGATTCCATCCCACTGGGCTCAATGGGCATTGGACCGGAAGTGACCAAACAGGGTTTCCTAGAACGCTGCTAGCACAGCTGATGGTATGTGAAGTGAATGAGGCAGGTGGAGTTGTTTTGGCACTGGAAGAGCTGTGCTGCTGCTTCGGGCAGTTGCCATTCACCACCGCCCTGAGTTCCCTAGGTGTCATATCCACTTTCAGACATATGTGGTGCCAGAGCACTTGGTTTCCATGGCAGCGGGAAATGGCTTGGGCGCTGAACTTGTGTTTGGCTGTGGAGTTTTGAGCGCCTTGAGTGAGGAGCTGCATGTTAGTTTAGTGTGGGTGCTCAACCTGCTTGATTCCATCCCACTGGACTCAATGGGCATTGGGCCGGAAGTGACCAAACAGGGTTTCCTAGATAGCTGGTAGCACAGCTGATGGTATGTGAAGTGAATGAGGCAGGTGGAGTTGTTTTGGCACTGGAAGAGCTGTGCTGCTGCTTCGGGCAGTTGCCATTCACCACCGCCCTGAGTTCCCTAGGTGTCATATCCACTTTCAGACATATGTGGTGCCATAGCACTTGGTTTCCATGGCAGCGGGAAATGGCTTGGGCGCTGAACTCTTGTGTTTGGCTGTGGAGTTTTGAGTGCCTTGAGTGAGGAGCTCCATGTTAGTTTAGTGTGGGTGCTCAACCTGCTTGATTCCATCCCACTGGGCTCAATGGGCATTGGACCGGAAGTGACCAAACAGGGTTTCCTAGAACGCTGCTAGCACAGCTGATGGTATGTGAAGTTCATGAGGCAGGTGGAGTTGTTTTGGCACTGGAAGAGCTGTGCTGCTGCTTCGGGCAGTTGCCATTCACCACCGCCGTGAGTTCCCTAGGTGTCATATCCACTTTCAGACATATGTGGTGCCAGAGCACTTGGTTTCCATGGCAGCGGGAAATGGCTTGGGCGCTGAACTTGTGTTTGGCTGTGGAGTTTTGAGTGCCTTGAGTGAGGAGCTCCATGTTAGTTTAGTGTGGGTGCTCAACCTGCTTGATTCCATCCCACTGGGCTCAATGGGCATTGGACCGGAAGTGACCAAACAGGGTTTCCTAGAACGCTGCTAGCACAGCTGATGGTATGTGAAGTTCATGAGGCAGGTGGAGTTGTTTTGGCACTGGAAGAGCTGTGCTGCTGCTTCGGGCAGTTGCCATTCACCACTGCCCTGAGTTCCCTAGGTGTCATATCCACTTTCAGACATACGTGGTGCCAGAGCACTTGGTTTCCATGGCAGCGGGAAATGGCTTGGGCGCTGAACTTGTGTTTGGCTGTGGAGTTTTGAGCGCCTTGAGTGAGGAGCTCCATGTTAGTTTAGTGTGGGTGCTCAACCTGCTTGATTCCATCCCACTGGGCTCAATGGGCATTGGACCGGAAGTGACCAAACAGGGTTTCCTAGAACGCTGCTAGCACAGCTGATGGTATGTGAAGTGAATGAGGCAGGTGGAGTTGTTTTGGCACTGGAAGAGCTGTGCTGCTGCTTCGGGCAGTTGCCATTCACCACCGCCCTGAGTTCCCTAGGTGTCATATCCACTTTCAGACATATGTGGTGCCAGAGCACTTGGTTTCCATGGCAGCGGGAAATGGCTTGGGCGCTGAACTTGTGTTTGGCTGTGGAGTTTGGAGCGCCTTGAGTGAGGAGCTGCATGTTAGTTTAGTGTGGGTGCTCAACCTGCTTGATTCCATCCCACTGGACTCAATGGGCATTGGGCCGGAAGTGACCAAACAGGGTTTCCTAGATAGCTGGTAGCACAGCTGATGGTATGTGAAGTGAATGAGGCAGGTGGAGTTGTTTTGGCACTGGAAGAGCTGTGCTGCTGCTTCGGGCAGTTGCCATTCACCACCGCCCTGAGTTCCCTAGGTGTCATATCCACTTTCAGACATATGTGGTGCCATAGCACTTGGTTTCCATGGCAGCGGGAAATGGCTTGGGCGCTGAACTTGTGTTTGGCTGTGGAGTTTTGAGTGCCTTGAGTGAGGAGCTCCATGTTAGTTTAGTGTGGGTGCTCAACCTGCTTGATTCCATCCCACTGGGCTCAATGGGCATTGGACCGGAAGTGACCAAACAGGGTTTCCTAGAACGCTGCTAGCACAGCTGATGGTATGTGAAGTGAATGAGGCAGGTGGAGTTGTTTTGGCACTGGAAGAGCTGTGCTGCTGCTTCGGGCAGTTGCCATTCACCACCGCCCTGAGTTCCCTAGGTGTCATATCCACTTTCAGACATATGTGGTGCCAGAGCACTTGGTTTCCATGGCAGCGGGAAATGGCTTGGGCGCTGAACTTGTGTTTGGCTGTGGAGTTTTGAGTGCCTTGAGTGAGGAGCTCCATGTTAGTTTAGTGTTTGTGCTCAACCTGCTTGATTCCATCCCACTGGGCTCAATGGGCATTGGACCGGAAGTGACCAAACAGGGTTTCCTAGAACGCTGCTAGCACAGCTGATGGTATGTGAAGTGAATGAGGCAGGTGGGGTTGTTTTGGCACTGGAAGAGCTGTGCTGCTGCTTCGGGCAGTTGCCATTCACCACTGCCCTGAGTTCCCTAGGTGTCATATCCACTTTCAGACATATGTGGTGCCAGAGCACTTGGTTTCCATGGCAGCGGGAAATGGCTTGGGCGCTGAACTTGTGTTTGGCTGTGGAGTTTTGCGCGCCTTGAGTGAGGAGCTGCATGTTAGTTTAGTGTGGGTGCTCAACCTGCTTGATTCCATCCCACTGGGCTCAATGGGCATTGGACCGGAAGTGACCAAACAGGGTTTCCTAGAACGCTGCTAGCACAGCTGATGGTATGTGAAGTGAATGAGGCAGGTGGAGTTGTTTTGGCACTGGAAGAGCTGTGCTGCTGCTTCGGGCAGTTGCCATTCACCACCGCCCTGAGTTCCCTAGGTGTCATATCCACTTTCAGACATATGTGGTGCCAGAGCACTTGGTTTCCATGGCAGCGGGAAATGGCTTGGGCGCTGAACTTGTGTTTAGCTGTGGAGTTTTGAGCGCCTTGAGTGAGGAGCTGCATGTTAGTTTAGTGTGGGTGCTCAACCTGCTTGATTCCATCCCACTGGACTCAATGGGCATTGGGCCGGAAGTGACCAAACAGGGTTTCCTAGATAGCTGGTAGCACAGCTGATGGTATGTGAAGTGAATGAGGCAGGTGGAGTTGTTTTGGCACTGGAAGAGCTGTGCTGCTGCTTCGGGCAGTTGCCATTCACCACCGCCCTGAGTTCCCTAGGTGTCATATCCACTTTCAGACATATGTGGTGCCAGAGCACTTGGTTTCCATGGCAGCGGGAAATGGCTTGGGCGCTGAACTTGTGTTTGGCTGTGGAGTTTTGAGTGCCTTGAGTGAGGAGCTCCATGTTAGTTTAGTGTGGGTGCTCAACCTGCTTGATTCCATCCCACTGGGCTCAATGGGCATTGGACCGGAAGTGACCAAACAGGGTTTCCTAGAACGCTGCTAGCACAGCTGATGGTATGTGAAGTGAATGAGGCAGGTGGAGTTGTTTTGGCACTGGAAGAGCTGTGCTGCTGCTTCGGGCAGTTGCCATTCACCACCGCCCTGAGTTCCCTAGGTGTCATATCCACTTTCAGACATATGTGGTGCCAGAGCACTTGGTTTCCATGGCAGCGGGAAATGGCTTGGGCGCTGAACTTGTGTTTGGCAATGAAGCTTTGAGTGCCTTGAGTGAGGAGCTCCATGTTAGTTTAGTGTGGGTGCTCAACCTGCTTGATTCCATCCCACTGGGCTCAATGGGCATTGGACCGGAAGTGACCAAAGAGGGTTTCCTAGAACGCTGCTAGCACAGCTGATGGTATGTGAAGTGAATGAGGCAGGTGGTGTTGTTTTGGCACTGGAAGAGCTGTGCTGCTGCTTCGGGCAGTTGCCATTCACCACCGCCGTGAGTTCCCTAGGTGTCATATCCACTTTCAGACATATGTGGTGCCAGAGCACTTGGTTTCCATGGCAGTGGGAAATGGCTTGGGCGCTGAACTTGTGTTTGGCTGTGGAGTTTTGAGTGCCTTGAGTGAGGAGCTCCATGTTAGTTTAGTGTGGGTGCTCAACCTGCTTGATTCCATCCCACTGGGCTCAATGGGCATTGGACCGGAAGTGACCAAACAGGGTTTCCTAGAACGCTGCTAGCACAGCTGATGGTATGTGAAGTTCATGAGGCAGGTGGAGTTGTTTTGGCACTGGAAGAGCTGTGCTGCTGCTTCGGGCAGTTGCCATTCACCACCGCCGTGAGTTCCCTAGGTGTCATATCCACTTTCAGACATATGTGGTGCCAGAGCACTTGGTTTCCATGGCGGAGGGAAATGGCTTGGGCGCTGAACTTGTGTTTGGCTGTTGGATTTGGAGGGCCTTGAGTGAGGAGCTCCATGTTAGTTTATTGTGGGTGCTCAACCTGCTTGATTCCATCCCACTGGGCTCAATGCGCATTGGACCGGAAGTGATCAAACAGGGTTTCCTAGATATCTGGTAGCACAGCTGATGGTATGTGAAGTGAAGGAGGCAGGTGGAGTTGTTTTGGCACTGGAAGAGCTGTGCTGCTGCTTCGGGCAGTTGCCATCCACCACCGCTGTGAGTTCCCTAGGTGTCATATCCACTTTCAGACATATGTGGTGCCAGAGCACTTGGTTTCCATGGCAGCGGGAAATGGCTTGGGCGCTGAACTTGTGTTTGGCTGTTGGATTTGGAGGGCCTTGAGTGAGGAGCTCCATGTTAGTTTAGTGTGGGTGCTCAACCTGCTTGATTCCATCCCACTGGGCTCAATGGGCATTGGACCGGAAGTGATCAAACAGGGTTTCCTAGAACGCTGCTAGCACAGCTGATGGTATGTGAAGTTCATGAGGCAGGTGGAGTTGTTTTGGCACTGGAAGAGCTGTGCTGCTGCTTCGGGCAGTTGCCATTCACCACCGCCCTGAGTTCCCTAGGTGTCATATCCACTTTCAGACATATGTGGTGCCAGAGCACTTGGTTTCCATGGCAGCGGGAAATGGCTTGGGCGCTGAACTTGTGTTTGGCTGTGGAGTTTTGAGCGCCTTGAGTGAGGAGCTGCATGTTAGTTTAGTGTGGGTGCTCAACCTGCTTGATTCCATCCCACTGGACTCAATGGGCATTGGGCCGGAAGTGACCAAACAGGGTTTCCTAGATAGCTGGTAGCACAGCTGATGGTATGTGAAGTGAATGAGGCAGGTGGAGTTGTTTTGGCACTGGAAGAGCTGTGCTGCTGCTTCGGGCAGTTGCCATTCACCACCGCCGTGAGTTCCCTAGGTGTCATATCCACTTTCAGACATATGTGGTGCCATAGCACTTGGTTTCCATGGCAGCGGGAAATGGCTTGGGCGCTGAACTTGTGTTTGGCTGTGGAGTTTTGAGTGCCTTGAGTGAGGAGCTCCATGTTAGTTTAGTGTGGGTGCTCAACCTGCTTGATTCCATCCCACTGGGCTCAATGGGCATTGGACCGGAAGTGACCAAACAGGGTTTCCTAGAACGCTGCTAGCACAGCTGATGGTATGTGAAGTGAATGAGGCAGGTGGAGTTGTTTTGGCACTGGAAGAGCTGTGCTGCTGCTTCGGGCAGTTGCCATTCACCACTGCCCTGAGTTCCCTAGGTGTCATATCCACTTTCAGACATATGTGGTGCCAGAGCACTTGGTTTCCATGGCAGCGGGAAATGGCTTGGGCGCTGAACTTGTGTTTGGCTGTGGAGTTTTGCGCGCCTTGAGTGAGGAGCTCCATGTTAGTTTAGTGTGGGTGCTCAACCTGCTTGATTCCATCCCACTGGGCTCAATGGGCATTGGACCGGAAGTGACCAAACAGGGTTTCCTAGAACGCTGCTAGCACAGCTGATGGTATGTGAAGTGAATGAGGCAGGTGGAGTTGTTTTGGCACTGGAAGAGCTGTGCTGCTGCTTCGGGCAGTTGCCATTCACCACCGCCCTGAGTTCCCTAGGTGTCATATCCACTTTCAGACATATGTGGTGCCAGAGCACTTGGTTTCCATGGCAGCGGGAAATGGCTTGGGCGCTGAACTTGTGTTTGGCTGTGGAGTTTTGAGCGCCTTGAGTGAGGAGCTGCATGTTAGTTTAGTGTGGGTGCTCAACCTGCTTGATTCCATCCCACTGGACTCAATGGGCATTGGGCCGGAAGTGACCAAACAGGGTTTCCTAGATAGCTGGTAGCACAGCTGATGGTATGTGAAGTGAATGAGGCAGGTGGAGTTGTTTTGGCACTGGAAGAGCTGTGCTGCTGCTTCGGGCAGTTGCCATTCACCACCGCCCTGAGTTCCCTAGGTGTCATATCCACTTTCAGACATATGTGGTGCCAGAGCACTTGGTTTCCATGGCAGCGGGAAATGGCTTGGGCGCTGAACTTGTGTTTGGCTGTGGAGTTTTGAGTGCGTTGAGTGAGGAGCTCCATGTTAGTTTAGTGTGGGTGCTCAACCTGCTTGATTCCATCCCACTGGGCTCAATGGGCATTGGACCGGAAGTGACCAAACAGGGTTTCCTAGAACGCTGCTAGCACAGCTGATGGTATGTGAAGTGAATGAGGCAGGTGGAGTTGTTTTGGCACTGGAAGAGCTGTGCTGCTGCTTCGGGCAGTTGCCATTCACCACCGCCCTGAGTTCCCTAGGTGTCATATCCACTTTCAGACATATGTGGTGCCAGAGCACTTGGTTTCCATGGCAGCGGGAAATGGCTTGGGCGCTGAACTTGTGTTTGGCTGTGGAGTTTTGAGTGCCTTGAGTGAGGAGCTCCATGTTAGTTTAGTGTGGGTGCTCAACCTGCTTGATTCCATCCCACTGGGCTCAATGGGCATTGGACCGGAAGTGACCAAACAGGGTTTCCTAGAACGCTGCTAGCACAGCTGATGGTATGTGAAGTTCATGAGGCAGGTGGAGTTGTTTTGGCACTGGAAGAGCTGTGCTGCTGCTTCGGGCAGTTGCCATTCACCACCGCCCTGAGTTCCCTAGGTGTCATATCCACTTTCAGACATATGTGGTGCCAGAGCACTTGGTTTCCATGGCAGCGGGAAATGGCTTGGGCGCTGAACTTGTGTTTGGCTGTGGAGTTTTGAGCGCCTTGAGTGAGGAGCTCCATGTTAGTTTAGTGTGGGTGCTCAACCTGCTTGATTCCATCCCACTGGGCTCAATGGGCATTGGACCGGAAGTGACCAAAGAGGGTTTCCTAGAACGCTGCTAGCACAGCTGATGGTATGTGAAGTGAATGAGGCAGGTGGGGTTGTTTTGGCACTGGAAGAGCTGTGCTGCTGCTTCGGGCAGTTGCCATTCACCACCGCCCTGAGTTCCCTAGGTGTCATATCCACTTTCAGACATATGTGGTGCCAGAGCACTTGGTTTCCATGGCAGTGGGAAATGGCTTGGGCGCTGAACTTGTGTTTGGCTGTGGAGTTTTGAGTGCCTTGAGTGAGGAGCTCCATGTTAGTTTAGTGTGGGTGCTCAACCTGCTTGATTCCATCCCACTGGGCTCAATGGGCATTGGACCGGAAGTGACCAAACAGGGTTTCCTAGATAGCTGCTAGCACACTGATGGTATGTGAAGTTCATGAGGCAGGTGGAGTTGTTTTGGCACTGGAAGAGCTGTGCTGCTGCTTCGGGCAGTTGCCATTCACCACCGCCGTGAGTTCCCTAGGTGTCATATCCACTTTCAGACATATGTGGTGCCAGAGCACTTGGTTTCCATGGCGGAGGGAAATGGCTTGGGCGCTGAACTTGTGTTTGGCTGTTGGATTTGGAGGGCCTTGAGTGAGGAGCTCCATGTTAGTTTAGTGTGGGTGCTCAACCTGCTTGATTCCATCCCACTGGGCTCAATGCGCATTGGACCGGACGTGATCAAACAGGGTTTCCTAGATATCTGGTAGCACAGCTAATGGTATGTGAAGTGAAGGAGGCAGGTGGAGTTGTTTTGGCACTGGAAGAGCTGTGCTGCTGCTTCGGGCAGTTGCCATCCACCACCGCCGTGAGTTCCCTAGGTGTCATATCCACTTTCAGACATATGTGGTGCCAGAGCACTTGGTTTCCATGGCAGCGGGAAATGGCTTGGGCGCTGAACTTGTGTTTGGCTGTTGGATTTGGAGGGCCTTGAGTGAGGAGCTCCATGTTAGTTTAGTGTGGGTGCTCAACCTGCTTGATTCCATCCCACTGGGCTCAATGGGCATTGGACCGGAAGTGATCAAACAGGGTTTCCTAGATAGCTGCTAGCACAGCTGATGGTATGTGAAGTGAAAGAGGCAGGTGGAGTTGTTTTGGCACTGGAAGAGCTGTGCTGCTGCTTCGGGCAGTTGCCATCCACCACCGCCGTGAGTTCCCTAGGTGTCATATCCACTTTCAGACATATGTGGTGCCAGAGCACTTGGTTTCCATGGCAGCGGGAAATGGTTTGGGCACTGAACTTGTGTTTGGCTGTGGAGTTTTGAGTGCCTTGAGTAACGAACTCCATGTTAGTTTAGTGTGGGTGCTCAACCTGCTTGATTCCATCCCATTGGGCTCAATGGGCATTGGACCGGAAGTGACCAAACAGGGTTTCCTAGATAGCTGCTAGCACAGCTGATGGTATGTGAAGTTCATGAGGCAGGTGGAGTTGTTTTGGCACTGGAAGAGCTGTGCTGCTGCTTCGGGCATTTGCCATTCACCACCGCCCTGGGTTCTCTAGGTGTCATATCCACTTTCAGACATATGTGGTGCCAGAGCACTTGGTTTCCATGGCAGCGGGAAATGGCTTGGGCGCTGAACTTGTGTTTGGCTGTGGAATTTTGAGCACCTTGAGTGAGGAGCTCCATGTTAGTTTAGTGTGGGTGCTCAACCTGCTTGATTCCATCCCACTGGGCTCAATGGGCATTGGACCGGAAGTGACCAAACAGGGTTTCCTAGATAGCTGCTAGCACAGCTGATGGTATGTGAAGTGAATGAGGCAGGTGGAGTTGTTTTGGCACTGGAAGAGCTGTGCTGCTGCTTCAGGCAGTTGCCATTCACCACCGCCGTGAGTTCCCTAGGTGTCATATCCACTTTCAGACATATGTGGTGCCAGAGCACTTGGTTTCCATGGCAGCGGGAAATGGCTTGGGCGCTGAACTTGTGTTTGGCTGTTGGATTTGGAGGGCCTTGAGTGAGGAGCTCCATGTTAGTTTAGTGTGGGTGCTCAACCTGCTTGATTCCATCCCACTGGGCTCAATGGGCATTGGACCGGAAGTGATCAAACAGGGTTTCCCAGAACGCTGCTAGCACAGCTGATGGTATGTGAAGTGAATGAGGCAGGTGGAGTTGTTTTGGCACTGGAAGAGCTGTGCTGCTGCTTCGGGCAGTTGCCATCCACCACCGCCGTGAGTTCCCTTGGTGTCATATCCACTTTCAGACATATGTGGTGCCAGAGCACTTGGTTTCCATGGCAGCGGGAAATGGTTTGGGCACTGAACTTGTGTTTGGCTGTGGAGTTTTGAGTGCCTTGAGTAACGAACTCCATGTTAGTTTAGTGTTTGTGCTCCACCTGCTTGATTCCATCCCACTGGGCTCAATGCGCATTGGACCGGAAGTGATCAAACAGGGTTTCCTAGATATCTGGTAGCACAGCTAATGGTATGTGAAGTGAAGGAGGCAGGTGGAGTTGTTTTGGCACTGGAAGAGCTGTGCTGCTGCTTCGGGCAGTTGCCATTCACCACCGCCCTGAGTTCCCTAGGTGTCATATCCACTTTCAGACATATGTGGTGCCAGAGCACTTGGTTTCCATGGCAGCGGGAAATGGCTTGGGCGCTGAACTTGTGTTTGGCAATGAAGCTTTGAGTGCCTTGAGTGAGGAGCTCCATCTTAGTTTAGTGTAGGTGCTCAACCTGCTTGATTCCATCCCACTGGGCTCAATGGGCATTGGACCGGAAGTGACCAAACAGGGTTTCCTAGAACGCTGCAAGCACAGCTGATGGTATGTGAAGTTCATGAGGCAGGTGGAGTTGTTTTGGCACTGGAAGAGCTGTGCTGCTGCTTCGGGCATTTGCCATTCACCATCGCCCTGAGTTCCCTAGGTGTCATATCCACTTTCAGACATATGTGGTGCCAGAGCACTTGGTTTCCATGGCAGCGGGAAATGGCTTGGGCGCTGAACTTGTGTTTGGCTGTGGAGTTTTGAGTGCCTTGAGTGAGGAGCTCCATGTTAGTTTAGTGTGGGTGCTCAACCTGCTTGATTCCATCCCACTGGGCTCAATGGGCATTGGACCGGAAGTGACCAAACAGGATTTCCTAGAACGCTGCTAGCACAGCTGATGGTATGTGAAGTGAATGAGACAGGTGGGGTTGTTTTGGCACTGAAAGAGCTGTGCTGCTGCTTTGGGTAGTTGCCATTCACCACTGCCCTGAGTTCCCTAGGTGTCATATCCACTTTCAGACATATGTGGTGCCAGAGCACTTGGTTTCCATGGCAGCGGGAAATGGTTTGGGCGCTGAACTTGTGTTTGGCTGTGGAGTTTTGAGTGCCTTGAGTGAGGAGCTCCATGTTAGTTTAGTGTGGGTGCTCAACCTGCTTGATTCCATCCCACTGGGCTCAATGGGCATTGGATCGGAAGTGACCAAACAGGGTTTCCTAGAACGCTGCTAGCACAGCTGATGGTATGTGAAGTGAAGGAGGCAGGTGGAGTTGTTTTGGCACTGGAAGAGCTGTGCTGCTGCTTCGGGCAGTTGCCATTCACCACTGCCCTGAGTTCCCTAGGTGTCATATCCACTTTCAGACATATGTGGTGCCAGAGCACTTGGTTTCCATGGCAGCGGGAAATGGCTTGGGCGCTGAACTTGTGTTTGGCTGTGGAGTTTTGAGCGCCTTGAGTGAGGAGCTCCATGCTAATTTAGTGTGGGTGCTCAACCTGCTTGATTCCATCCCATTGGGCTCAATGGGCATTGGACCGGAAGTGACCAAACAGGGTTTCCTAGAACGCTACTAGCACAGCTGATGGTATGTGAAGTGAATGAGGCAGGTGGAGTTGTTTTGGCACTGATAGAGCTGTGCTGCTGCTTCGGGCAGTTGCCATTCACCACCGCCGTGAGTTCCCTAGGTGTCATATCCACTTTCAAACATATGTGGTGCCAGAGCACTTGGTTTCCATGGCAGCGGGAAATGGCTTGGGCGCTGATCTTGTGTTTGGCAATGAAGCTTTGAGTGCCTTGAGTGAGGAGCTCCATGTTAGTTTAGTGTGGGTGCTCAACCTGCTTGATTCCATCCCACTGGGCTCAATGGGCATTGGACCGGAAGTGACCAAAGAGGGTTTCCTAGAACGCTGCTAGCACAGCTGATGGTATGTGAAGTGAATGAGGCAGGTGGAGTTGTTTTGGCACTGGAAGAGCTGTGCTGCTGCTTCGGGCAGTTGCCATTCACCACCGCCCTGAGTTCCCTAGGTGTCATATCCACTTTCAGACATATGTGGTGCCAGAGCACTTGGTTTCCATGGCAGCAGGAAATGGCTTGGGCGCTGAACTTGTGTTTGGCTGTGGAGTTTTGAGTGCCTTGAGTGAGGAGCTCCATGTTAGTTTAGTGTGGGTGCTCAACCTGCTTGATTCCATCCCACTGGGCTCAATGGGCATTGGACCGGAAGTGACCAAACAGGGTTTCCTAGATAGCTGGTAGCACAGCTGATGGTATGTGAAGTGAATGAGGCAGGTGGAGTTGTTTTGGCACTGGAAGAGCTGTGCTGCTGCTTCGGGCAGTTGCCATTCACCACCGCCCTGAGTTCCCTAGGTGTCATATCCACTTTCAGACATATGTGGTGCCAGAGCACTTGGTTTCCATGGCAGCGGGAAATGGCTTGGGCGCTGATCTTGTGTTTGGCAATGAAGCTTTGAGTGCCTTGAGTGAGGAGCTCCATGTTAGTTTAGTGTGGGTGCTCAACCTGCTTGATTCCATCCCACTGGGCTCAATGGGCATTGGACCGGAAGTGACCAAACAGGGTTTCCTAGATAGCTGCTAGCACAGCTGATGGTATGTGAAGTGAATGAGGCAGGTGGAGTTGTATTGGCACTGGAAGAGCTGTGCTGCTGCTTCGGGCAGTTGCCATTCACCACCGCCCTGAGTTCTCTAGGTGTCATATCCACTTTCAGACATATGTGGTGCCAGAGCACTTGGTTTCCATGGCAGCGGGAAATGGCTTGGGCACTGAACTTGTGTTTGGCTGTGGAGTTTTGAGCGCCTTGAGTGAGGAGCTGCATGTTAGTTTAGTGTGGGTGCTCAACCTGCTTGATTCCATCCCACTGGGCTCAATGGGCATTGGACCGGAAGTGACCAAACAGGGTTTCCTAGAACGCTGCTAGCACAGCTGATGGTATGTGAAGTGAATGAGGCAGGTGGAGTTGTTTTGGCACTGGAAGAGCTGTGCTGCTGCTTCGGGCAGTTGCCATTCACCACCGCCCTGAATTCCCTAGGTGTCATATCCACTTTCAGACATATGTGGTGCCAGAGCACTTGGTTTCCATGGCAGCGGGAAATGGCTTGGGCACTGAACTTGTGTTTGGCTGTGGAGTTTTGAGTGCCTTGAGTAACGAACTCCATGTTAGTTTAGTGTGGGTGCTCAACCTGCTTGATTCCATCCCACTGGGCTCAATGGGCATTGGGCCGGAAGTGACCAAACAGGGTTTCCTAGAACGCTGCTAGCACAGCTGATGGTATGTGAAGTGAATGAGGCAGGTGGAGTTGTTTTGGCACTGGAAGAGCTGTGCTGCTGCTTCGGGCAGTTGCCATTCACCACCGCCCTGAGTTCCCTAGGTGTCATATCCACTTTCAGACATATGTGGTGCCAGAGCACTTGGTTTCCATGGCAGCGGGAAATGGCTTGGGCGCTGAACTTGTGTTTGGCAATGAAGCTTTGAGAGCCTTGAGTGAGGAGCTCCATGTTAGTTTAGTGTGGGTGCTCAACCTGCTTGATTCCATCCCCTGGGCTCAATGGGCATTGGACCGGAAGTGACCAAACAGGGTTTCCTAGAACGCTGCTAGCACAGCTGATGGTATGTGAAATTCATGAGGCAGGTGGAGTTGTTTTGGCACTGGAAGAGCTGTGCTGCTTCTTTGGGCAGTTGCCATTCACCATCGCCCTCAGTTCGCTAGGTGTCATATCCACTTTCAGACATATGTGGTGCCAGAGCACTTGGTTTCCATGGCAGCGGGAAATGGCTTCGGCGCTGAACTTGTGTTTGGCTGTGGAGTTTTGAGCGCCTTGAGTGAGGAGCTCCATGTTAGTTTAGTGTGGGTGCTCAACCTGCTTGATTCCATCCCACTGGGCTCAATGGGCATTGGACCGGAAGTGACCAAACAGGGTTTCCTAGATAGCTGCTAGCACAGCTGATGGTATGTGAAGTGAATGAGGCAGGTGGAGTTGTTTTGGCACTGGAAGAGCTGTGCTGCTGCTTCGGGCAGTTGCCATTCACCACCGCCCTGAGTTCCCTAGGTGTCATATCCACTTTCAGACATATGTGGTGCCAGAGCACTTGGTTTCCATGGCAGCGGGAAATGGCTTGGGCGCTGAACTTGTGTTTGGCTGTGGAGTTTTGAGTGCCTTGAGTGAGGAGCTCCATGTTAGTTTAGTGTGGGTGCTCAACCTGCTTGATTCCATCCCACTGGGCTCAATGGGCATTGGACCGGAAGTGACCAAACAGGGTTTCCTAGATAGCTGCTAGCACAGCTGATGGTATGTGAAGTGAATGAGGCAGGTGGAGTTGTTTTGGCACTGGAAGAGCTGTGCTGCTGCTTCGGGCAGTTGCCATTCACCACCGCCCTGAGTTCCCTAGGTGTCATATCCACTTTCAGACATATGTGGTGCCAGAGCACTTGGTTTATATGGCAGCGGGAAATGGCTTGGGCGCTGAACTTGTGTTTGGCAATGAAGCTTTGAGCGCCTTGAGTGAGGAGCTCCATGTTAGTTTAGTGTGGGTGCTCAACCTGCTTGATTCCATCCCACTGGGCTCAATGGGCATTGGGCCGGAAGTGACCAAACAGGGTTTCCTAGATAGCTGCTAGCACAGCTGATGGTATGTGAAGTTCATGAGGCAGGTGGAGTTGTTTTGGCACTAGAAGAGCTGTGCTGCTGCTTCGGGCAGTTGCCATTCACCACCGCCGTGAGTTCCCTAGGTGTCATATCCACTTTCAGACATATGTGGTGCCAGAGCACTTGGTTTCCATGGCAGCGGGAAATGGCTTGGGCGCTGAACTTGTGTTTGGCTGTGGAGTTTTGAGCGCCTTGAGTGAGGAGCTGCATGTTAGTTTAGTGTGGGTGCTCAACCTGCTTGATTCCATCCCACTGGACTCAATGGGCATTGGGCCGGAAGTGACCAAACAGGGTTTCCTAGATAGCTGCTAGCACAGCTGATGGTATGTGAAGTGAATGAGGCAGGTGGAGTTGTTTTGGCACTGGAAGAGCTGTGCTGCTGCTTCGGGCAGTTGCCATTCACCACCGCCCTGAGTTCCCTAGGTGTCATATCCACTTTCAGACATATGTGGTGCCAGAGCACTTGGTTTCCATGGCAGCGGGAAATGGCTTGGTCGCTGAACTTGTGTTTGGCTGTGGAGTTTTGAGTGCCTTGAGTGAGGAGATCCATGTGAGTTTAGTGTGGGTGCTCAACCTGCTTGATTCCATCCCACTGGGCTCAATGGGCATTGGACCGGAAGTGACCAAACAGGGTTTCCTAGAACGCTGCTAGCACAGCTGATGGTATGTGAAGTGAATGAGGCAGGTGGAGTTGTTTTGGCACTGGAAGAGCTGTGCTGCTGCTTCGGGCAGTTGCCATTCACCACCGCCATGAGTTCCCTAGGTGTCATATCCACTTTCAGACATATGTGGTGCCAGAGCACTTGGTTTCCATGGCAGCGGGAAATGGCTTGGGCGCTGAACTTGTGTTTGGCAATGAAGCTTTGAGTGCCTTGAGTGAGGAGCTCCATGTTAGTTTAGTGTGGGTGCTCAACCTGCTTGATTCCATCCCACTGGGCTCAATGGGCATTGGACCGGAAGTGACCAAAGAGGGTTTCCTAGAACGCTGCTAGCACAGCTGATGGTATGTGAAGTGAATGAGGCAGGTGGGGTTGTTTTGGCACTGGAAGAGCTGTGCTGCTGCTTCGGGCAGTTGCCATTCACCACCGCCCTGAGTTCCCTAGGTGTCATATCCACTTTCAGACATATGTGGTGCCAGAGCACTTGGTTTCCATGGCAGTGGGAAATGGCTTGGGCGCTGAACTTGTGTTTGGCTGTGGAGTTTTGAGTGCCTTGAGTGAGGAGCTCCATGTTAGTTTAGTGTGGGTGCTCAACCTGCTTGATTCCATCCCACTGGGCTCAATGGGCATTGGACCGGAAGTGACCAAACAGGGTTTCCTAGATAGCTGCTAGCACACTGATGGTATGTGAAGTGAATGAGGCAGGTGGAGTTGTTTTGGCACTGGAAGAGCTGTGCTGCTGCTTCGGGCAGTTGCCATTCACCACCGCCCTGAGTTCCCTAGGTGTCATATCCACTTTCAGACATATGTGGTGCCAGAGCATTTGGTTTCCATGGCGGAGGGAAATGGCTTGGGCGCTGAACTTGTGTTTGGCTGTTGGATTTGGAGGGCCTTGAGTGAGGAGCTCCATGTTAGTTTAGTGTGGGTGCTCAACCTGCTTGATTCCATCCCACTGGGCTCAATGGGCATTGGACCGGAAGTGATCAAACAGGGTTTCCTAGATATCTGGTAGCACAGCTGATGGTATGTGAAGTGAAGGAGGCAGGTGGAGTTGTTTTGGCACTGGAAGAGCTGTGCTGCTGCTTCGGGCAGTTGCCATCCACCACCGCCGTGAGTTCCCTAGGTGTCATATCCACTTTCAGACATATGTGGTGCCAGAGCACTTGGTTTCCATGGCAGCGGGAAATGGCTTGGGCGCTGAACTTGTGTTTGGCTGTTGGATTTGGAGGGCCTTGAGTGAGGAGCTCCATGTTAGTTTAGTGTGGGTGCTCAACCTGCTTGATTCCATCCCACTGGGCTCAATGGGCATTGGACCGGAAGTGATCAAACAGGGTTTCCTAGAACGATGCTAGCACAGCTGATGGTATGTGAAGTTCATGAGGCAGGTGGAGTTGTTTTGGCACTGGAAGAGCTGTGCTGCTGCTTCGGGCAGTTGCCATCCACCACCGCCGTGAGTTCCCTAGGTGTCATATCCACTTTCAGACATATGTGGTGCCAGAGCACTTGGTTTCCATGGCAGCGGGAAATGGTTTGGGCACTGCACTTGTGTTTGGCTGTGGAGTTTTGAGTGCCTTGAGTAACGAACTCCATGTTAGTTTAGTGTGGGTGCTCAACCTGCTTGATTCCATCCCATTGGGCTCAATGGGCATTGGACCGGAAGTGACCAAACAGGGTTTCCTAGATAGCTGCTAGCACAGCTGATGGTATGTGAAGTTCATGAGGCAGGTGGAGTTGTTTTGGCACTGGAAGAGCTGTGCTGCTGCTTCGGGCAGTTGCCATTCACCACCGCCCTGAGTTCTCTAGGTGTCATATCCACTTTCAGACATATGTGGTGCCAGAGCACTTGGTTTCCATGGCAGCGGGAAATGGCTTGGGCGCTGAACTTGTGTTTGGCTGTGGAATTTTGAGCGCCTTGAGTGAGGAGCTCCATGTTAGTTTAGTGTGGGTGCTCAACCTGCTTGATTCCATCCCACTGGGCTCAATGGGCATTGGACCGGAAGTGACCAAACAGGGTTTCCTAGATAGCTGCTAGCACAGCTGATGGTATGTGAAGTGAATGAGGCAGGTGGAGTTGTTTTGGCACTGGAAGAGCTGTGCTGCTGCTTCGGGCAGTTGCCATTCACCACCGCCCTGAGTTCCCTAGGTGTCATATCCACTTTCAGACATATGTGGTGCCAGAGCACTTGGTTTCCATGGCAGCGGGAAATGGTTTGGGCACTGCACTTGTGTTTGGCTGTGGAGTTTTGAGTGCCTTGAGTAACGAACTCCATGTTAGTTTAGTGTGGGTGCTCAACCTGCTTGATTCCATCCCATTGGGCTCAATGGGCATTGGACCGGAAGTGACCAAACAGGGTTTCCTAGATAGCTGCTAGCACAGCTGATGGTATGTGAAGTTCATGAGGCAGGTGGAGTTGTTTTGGCACTGGAAGAGCTGTGCTGCTGCTTCGGGCAGTTGCCATTCACCACCGCCCTGAGTTCTCTAGGTGTCATATCCACTTTCAGACATATGTGGTGCCAGAGCACTTGGTTTCCATGGCAGCGGGAAATGGCTTGGGCGCTGAACTTGTGTTTGGCTGTGGAATTTTGAGCGCCTTGAGTGAGGAGCTCCATGTTAGTTTAGTGTGGGTGCTCAACCTGCTTGATTCCATCCCACTGGGCTCAATGGGCATTGGACCGGAAGTGACCAAACAGGGTTTCCTAGATAGCTGCTAGCACAGCTGATGGTATGTGAAGTGAATGAGGCAGGTGGAGTTGTTTTGGCACTGGAAGAGCTGTGCTGCTGCTTCGGGCAGTTGCCATTCACCACCGCCCTGAGTTCCCTAGGTGTCATATCCACTTTCAGACATATGTGGTGCCAGAGCACTTGGTTTCCATGGCAGCGGGAAATGGCTTGGGAACTGATCTTGTGTTTGGCTGTGGAGTTTTGAGCGCCTTGAATGAGGAGCTCCATGTTAGTTTAGTGTGGGTGCTCAACCTGCTTGATTCCATCCCACTGGGCTCATTGGGCATTGGACCGGAAGTGACCAAACAGGGTTTCCTAGATAGCTGCTAGCACAGCTGATGGTATGTGAAGTTCTTGAGGCAGGTGGAGTTGTTTTAGCACTGGAAGAGCTGTGCTGCTGCTTCGGGCAGTTGCCATTCACCACCGCCCTGAGTTCCCTAGGTGTCATATCCACTTTCAGACATATGTGGTGCCAGAGCACTTGGTTTCCATGGCAGCGGGAAATGGCTTGGGCGCTGAACTTGTGTTTGACAGTTGAATTTGGAGCGCCTTGAGTGAGGAGCTCCATGTGAGTTTAGTGTGGGTGCTCAACCTGCTTGATTCCATCCCACTGGGCTCAATGGACATTGGACCAGAAGTGACCAAACAGGGTTTCCTAGATAGCTGCTAGTACAGCTGATGGTATGTGAAGTTCATGAGGCAGGTGGAGTTGTTTTATCACTGGAAGAGCTGTGCTGCTGCTTCGGGCAGTTGCCATTCACCACCGCCCTGAGTTCCCTAGGTGTCATATCCACTTTCAGACATATGTGGTGCCAGAGCACTTGGTTTCCATGGCAGCGGGAAATGGCTTCGGCGCTGAACTTGTGTTTGGCTGTGGAGTTTTGAGCGCCTTGAGTGAGGAGCTCCATGTTAGTTTAGTGTGGGTGCTCAACCTGCTTGATTCCATCCCACTGGGCTCAATGGGCATTGGACCGGAAGTGACCAAACAGGGTTTCCTAGATAGCTGCTAGCACAGCTGATGGTTTGTGAAGTTCTTGAGGCAGGTGGAGTTGTTTTGGCACTGGAAGAGCTGTGCTGCTGCTTCGGGCAGTTGCCATTCACCACCGCCCTGAGTTCCCTAGGTGTCATATCCACTTTCAGACATATGTGGTGCCAGAGCACTTGGTTTCCATGGCAGCGGGAAATGGCTTGGGTGCTGAACTTGTGTTTGGCTGTGGAGTTTTGAGCGCCTTGAGTGAGGAGCTCCATGTTAGTTTAGTGTGGGTGCTCAACCTGCTTGATTCCATCCCACTGGGCTCAATGGGCATTGGACCGGAAGTGACCAAACAGGGTTTCCTAGATAGCTGCTAGCACAGCTGATGATATGTGAAGTTCATGACTGAGGTGGAGTTGTTTTGGCACTGGAAGAGCTGTGCTGCTGCTTCGGGCAGTTGCCATTCACCACCGCCCTGAGTTCCCTAGGTGTCATAGCCACTTTCAGACATATGTGGTGCCAGAGCACTTGGTTTCCATGGCAGCGGGAAATGGTTTGGGCGCTGAACTTGTGTTTGGCTGTGGAGTTTTGAGTGCCTTGAGTGAGGAGCTCCATGTGAGTTTAGTGTGGGTGCTCAACCTGCTTGATTCCATCCCACTGGGCTCAATGGGCATTGGACCGGAAGTGACCAAACAGGGTTTCCTAGATAGCTGCTAGCACAGCTGATGGTATGTGAAGTTCATGAGGCAGGTGGAGTTGTTTTGGCACTGGAAGAGCTGTGCTGCTGCTTCGGGCAGTTGCCATTCACCACCGCCCTGTGTTCCCTAGGTGTCATATCCACTTTCAGACATATGTGCTGCCAGAGCACTTGGTTTCCATGGCAGCGGGAAATGGCTTGGGCGCTGAACTTGTGTTTGGCTGTGGAGTTTTGAGCGCCTTGAGTGAGGAGCTCCATGTGAGTTTAGTGTGGGTGCTCAACCTGCTTGATTCCATCCCACTGGGCTCAATGGGCATTGGACCGGAAGTGACCAAACAGGGTTTCCTAGATAGCTGCTAGCACAGCTGATGGTATGTGAAGTGAATGAGGCAGGTGGAGTTGTTTTGGCACTGGAAGAGCTGTGCTGCTGCTTCGGGCAGTTGCCATTCACCACCGCCCTGAGTTCCCTAGGTGTCATATCCACTTTCAGACAGATGTGGTGCCAGAGCACTTGGTTTCCATGGCAGCGGGAAATGGCTTGGTCGCTGAGCTTGTGTTTGGCTGATGAGTTTTGAGCGCCTTGAGTGAGGAGCTCCATGTGAGTTTAGTGTGGGTGCTCAACCTGCTTGATTCCATCCCACTGGGCTCAATGGGCATTGGACCGGAAGTGACCAAACAGGGTTTCCTAGATAGCTGCTAGCACAGCTGATGGTATGTGAAGTTCATGACTGAGGTGGAGTTGTTTTGGCACTGGAAGAGCTGTGCTGCTGCTTCGGGCAGTTGCCATTCACCATCGCCCTGAGTTCCCTAGGTGTCATATCCACTTTCAGACATATGTGCTGCCAGAGCACTTGGTTTCCATGGCAGCGGGAAATGGCTTGGGCGCTGAACTTGTGTTTGGCTGTGGAGTTTTGAGTGCCTTGAGTGAGGAGCTCCATGTGAGTTTAGTGTGGGTGCTCAACCTGCTTGATTCCATCCCACTGGGCTCAATGGGCATTGGACCGGAAGTGACCAAACAGGGTTTCCTAGATAGCTGCTAGCACAGCTGATGGTATGTGAAGTTCATGACTGAGGTGGAGTTGTTTTGGCAGTGGAAGAGCTGTGCTGCTGCTTCGGGCAGTTGCCATTCACCACCGCCCTGAGTTCCCTAGGTGTCATATCCACTTTCAGACATATGTGGTGCCAGAGCACTTGGTTTCCATGGCAGCGGGAAATGGCTTCGGCGCTGAACTTGTGTTTCGCTGTGGAGTTTTGAGCGCCTTGAGTGAGGAGCTCCATGTTAGTTTAGTGTGGGTGCTCAACCTGCTTGATTCCATCCCACTGGGCTCAATGGGCATTGGACCGGAAGTGACCAAACAGGGTTTCCTAGATAGCTGCTAGCACAGCTGATGGTTTGTGAAGTTCTTGAGGCAGGTGGAGTTGTTTTGGCACTGGAAGAGCTGTGCTGCTGCTTCGGGCAGTTGCCATTCACCACCGCCCTGAGTTCCCTAGGTGTCATATCCACTTTCAGACATATGTGGTGCCAGAGCACTTGGTTTCCATGGCAGCGGGAAATGGCTTGGGTGCTGAACTTGTGTTTCGCTGTGGAGTTTTGAGTGCCTTGAGTGAGGAGCTCCATGTTAGTTTAGTGTGGGTGCTCAACCTGCTTGATTCCATCCCACTGGGCTCAATGGGCATTGGACCGGAAGTGACCAAACAGGGTTTCCTAGATAGCTGCTAGCACAGCTGATGGTATGTGAATTTCATGACTGAGGTGGAGTTGTTTTGGCACTGGAAGAGCTGTGCTGCTGCTTCGGGCAGTTGCCATTCACCACCGCCCTGAGTTCCCTAGGTGTCATATCCACTTTCAGACCTATGTGGTGCCAGAGCTCTTGGTTTCCATGGCAGCGGGAAATGGCTTGGTCGCTGAGCTTGTGTTTGGCTGATGAGTTTTGAGCGCCTTGAGTGAGGAGCTCCATGTGAGTTTAGTGTGGGTGCTCAACCTGCTTGATTCCATCCCACTGGGCTCAATGGGAATTGGACCGGAAGTGACCAAACAGGGTTTCCTAGATAGCTGCTAGCACAGCTGATGGTATGTGAAGTTCATGAAGCAGGTGGAGTTGTTTTGGCACTGGAAGAGCTGTGCTGCTGCTTCGGGCAGTTGCCATTCACCACCGCCCTGAGTTCCCTAGGTGTCATAGCCACTTTCAGACATATGTGGTGCCAGAGCACTTGGTTTCCATGGCAGCGGGAAATGGTTTGGGCGCTGAACTTGTGTTTGGCAATGAAGCTTTGAGAGCCTTGAGTGAGGAGCTCCATGTTAGTTTAGTGTGGGTGCTCAACCTGCTTGATTCCATCCCACTGGGCTCAATGGGCATTGGACCGGAAGTGACCAAACAGGGTTTCCTAGATAGCTGCTAGCACAGCTGATGGTATGTGAAGTTCATGAGGCAGGTGGAGTTGTTTTGGCACTGGAAGAGCTGTGCTGCTGCTTCGGGCAGTTGCCATTCACCACCGCCCTGAGTTCCCTAGGTGTCATATCCACTTTCAGACAGATGTGGTGCCAGAGCACTTGGTTTCCATGGCAGCGGGAAATGGCTTGGTCGCTGAGCTTGTGTTTGGCTGATGAGTTTTGAGCGCCTTGAGTGAGGAGCTCCATGTGAGTTTAGTGTGGGTGCTCAACCTGCTTGATTCCATCCCACTGGGCTCAACGGGCATTGGACCGCAAGTGACCAAACAGGGTTTCCTAGATAGCTGCTAGCACAGCTGATGGTTTGTGAAGTTCTTGAGGCAGGTGGAGTTGTTTTGGCACTGGAAGAGCTGTGCTGCTGCTTCGGGCAGTTGCCATTCACCACCGCCCTGAGTTCCCTAGGTGTCATATCCACTTTCAGACATATGTGGTGCCAGAGCACTTGGTTTCCATGGCAGCGGGAAATGGTTTGGGCGCTGAACTTGTGTTTGGCTGTGGAGTTTTGAGCGCCTTGAGTGAGGAGCTCCATGTGAGTTTAGTGTGGGTGCTCAACCTGCTTGATTCCATCCCACTGGGCTCAATGGGCATTGGACCGGAAGTGACCAAACAGGGTTTCCTAGATAGCTGCTAGCACAGCTGATGGTATGTGAAGTTCATGAGGCAGGTGGAGTTGTTTTGGCACTGGAAGAGCTGTGCTGCTGCTTCGGGCAGTTGCCATTCACCACCGCCCTGTGTTCCCTAGGTGTCATATCCACTTTCAGACATATGTGGTGCCAGAGCACTTGGTTTCCATGGCAGCGGGAAATGGCTTGGGCGCTGAACTTGTGTTTGGCTGTGGAGTTTTGAGCGCCTTGAGTGAGGAGCTCCATGTTAGTTCAGTGTGGGTGCTCAACCTGCTTGATTCCATCCCACTGGGCTCAATGGGCATTGGACCGGAAGTGACCAAATAGGGTTTCCTAGATAGCTGCTAGCACAGCTGATGGTTTGTGAAGTTCTTGAGGCAGGTGGAGTTGTTTTGGCACTGGAAGAGCTGTGCTGCTGCTTCGGGCAGTTGCCATTCACCACCGCCCTGAGTTCCCTTGGTGTCATATCCACTTTCAGACATATGTGGTGCCAGAGCACTTGGTTTCCATGGCAGCGGGAAATGGCTTGGGTGCTGAACTTGTGTTTGGCTGTGGAGTTTTGAGTGCCTTGAGTGAGGAGCTCCATGTGAGTTTAGTGTGGGTGCTCAACCTGCTTGATTCCATCCCACTGGGCTCAATGGGCATTGGACCGGAAGTGACCAAACAGGGTTTCCTAGATAGCTGCTAGCACAGCTGATGATATGTGAAGTTCATGACTGAGGTGGAGTTGTTTTGGCACTGGAAGAGCTGTGCTGCTGCTTCGGGCAGTTGCCATTCACCACCGCCCTGAGTTCCCTAGGTGTCATAGCCACTTTCAGACATATGTGGTGCCAGAGCACTTGGTTTCCATGGCAGCGGGAAATGGTTTGGGCGCTGAACTTGTGTTTGGCTGTGGAGTTTTGAGCGCCTTGAGTGAGGAGCTCCATGTGAGTTTAGTGTGGGTGCTCAACCTGCTTGATTCCATCCCACTGGGCTCAATGGGCATTGGACCGGAAGTGACCAAACAGGGTTTCCTAGATAGCTGCTATCACAGCTGATGGTATGTGAAGTTCATGAGGCAGGTGGAGTTGTTTTGGCACTGGAAGAGCTGTGCTGCTGCTTCGGGCAGTTGCCATTCACCACCGCCCTGTGTTCCCTAGGTGTCATATCCACTTTCAGACATATGTGGTGCCAGAGCACTTGGTTTCCATGGCAGCGGGAAATGGCTTGGGCGCTGAACTTGTGTTTGGCTGTGGAGTTTTGAGCGCCTTGAGTGAGGAGCTCCATGTTAGTTCAGTGTGGGTGCTCAACCTGCTTGATTCCATCCCACTGGGCTCAATGGGCATTGGACCGGAAGTGACCAAACAGGGTTTCCTAGATAGCTGCTAGCACAGCTGATGGTAAGTGAAGTTCTTGAGGCAGGTGGAGTTGTTTTGGCACTGGAAGAGCTGTGCTGCTGCTTCGGGCAGTTGCCATTCACCATCGCCCTGTGTTCCCTAGGTGTCATATCCACTTTCAGACATATGTGGTGCCAGAGCACTTGGTTTCCATGGCAGCGGGAAATGGCTTGGGCGCTGAACTTGTGTTTGGCTGTGGAGTTTTGAGCGCCTTGAGTGAGGAGCTCCATGTGAGTTTAGTGTGGGTGCTCAACCTGCTTGATTCCATCCCACTGGGCTCAATGGGCATTGGACCGGAAGTGACCAAACAGGGTTTCCTAGATAGCTGCTAGCACAGCTGATGGTTTGTGAAGTTCTTGAGGCAGGTGGAGTTGTTTTGGCACTGGAAGAGCTGTGCTGCTGCTTCGGGCAGTTGCCATTCACCATTGCCCTGAGTTCCCTAGGTGTCATATCCACTTTCAGACAGATGTGGTGCCAGAGCACTTGGTTTCCATGGCAGCGGGAAATGGCTTGGTCGCTGAGCTTGTGTTTGGCTGATGAGTTTTGAGCGCCTTGAGTGAGGAGCTCCATGTGAGTTTAGTGTGGGTGCTCAACCTGCTTGATTCCATCCCACTGGGCTCAATGGGCATTGGACCGGAAGTGACCAAACAGGGTTTCCTAGATAGCTGCTAGCACAGCTGATGGTATGTGAAGTTCATGAGGCAGGTGGAGTTGTTTTGGCACTGGAAGAGCTGTGCTGCTGCTTCGGGCAGTTGCCATTCACCACCGCCCTGAGTTCCCTAGGTGTCATAGCCACTTTCAGACATATGTGGTGCCAGAGCACTTGGTTTCCATGGCAGCGGGAAATGGCTTGGGCGCTGAACTTGTGTTTGGCTGTGGAGTTTTGAGCGCCTTGAGTGAGGAGCTCCATGTTAGTTTAGTGTGGGTGCTCAACCTGCTTGATTCCATCCCACTGGGCTCAATGGGCATTGGACCGGAAGTGACCAAACAGGGTTTCCTAGATAGCTGCTAGCACAGCTGATGGTATGTGAAGTTCATGAGGCAGGTGGAGTTGTTTTGGCACTGGAAGAGCTGTGCTGCTGCTTCGGGCAGTTGCCATTCACCACCGCCCTGAGTTCCCTAGGTGTCATATCCACTTTCAGACAGATGTGGTGCCAGAGCACTTGGTTTCCATGGCAGCGGGAAATGGCTTGGTCGCTGAGCTTGTGTTTGGCTGATGAGTTTTGAGCGCCTTGAGTGAGGAGCTCCATGTGAGTTTAGTGTGGGTGCTCAACCTGCTTGATTCCATCCCACTGGGCTCAATGGGCATTGGACCGGAAGTGACCAAACAGGGTTTCCTAGATAGCTGCTTGTTGTGGGCTGTGGAGCTGATTTACACTCCTTGAGGTGATTTACACTCCTTGAGGTGATCACTCAGGAATCAGGCCTAAGGCAGTAGCACCTAGCCTTTGCAGATTCATTGGCGTCCTATTGTCCTGTTGATGGGCTTGGGGGAAAGAGGAGATAATATTGTAATAAAGAGGCTTGTGGAGGACGGCTCGAGAGAGATGGCTCCCAGCACTTGTAACATCATCCTGGTCTCGGTGTGTCGGTGCTTTTCGCTCGGACATTCGCCGTGCCCACTACGCCGGCTCAGCTAGCCGCGACAAATGGCGCCGTAACGTGGGGCATGGCACAGCGCAAAGGACGTCCGAGGGACCCCTGGAACTATGAAGGTAAGGAATTAGGAATTAAGAAATTTTGAGTTAAGAATTCGGAATTTGGGAATTCTGCAGGGGCATAACTGATTTAATCCCCAGACCCTCTCCCTGTGCTAGGGCACGAGGGACAATCTGAGGGACCCCTGGAACTCTGGAGGGGCAAATTAATCTCATCCCCAGGCCTTCTCCTCGTTCATGGGCACGAGGGACAATCTGAGGGACCCCGGAAATCTAGAGGCAGGTTTTATAATTTTTGCAGGGGCATAAGTTAAATTTATCATGCGGCAAGAACTCTCTAAAATGCAGGTAATTAAGGGAATCCGAGATCTGCTCCAGTCACTAGGCACCGACACTAAGCTTAAGGCCTCGCAGAGTTTTTTTGAAACTGTCTGCGACGTATTCCCATGGTTTGCTTTCATTGTAGTCATCCTTTTTCTTTGGCGCTTGCTAAATATTGCTTGGTCATCCCGTCAAGCAGTGGTGGAAGCCCGCCATAAGAAACTGTCTGTTAAAAGTAGGAGACAGCTACAAACCAGGGTAAATAAGGAGAAGGAACCCCAGACAAGACAAAGTCTGGAGAAAGTGCGCGAAGGAGATTTGTGGTCCTCTTCTGAGGAGGCTGAGAAGGAAAAGGATGGAAGTGAGTTTGCTGAGGATCCTCCACCTGTAGAGCGTGTGCCAAACAAAAGTCCCTCTTGGACAGGCACAGAGCTCTCTGCGCCGCCTGAACCATTGGCGCCATCATGTCTGAGCACAGTTGTAAAAGGTTTACAGGAGCAACTTCAGCGCCTCTCCCTTCAGTTGAGGCAGCAGCAGAGTGGATGCACTGTTGGGGTTTGTGCTGGACCCCCACTTTCAACTTCTCTTTCAGCTGTGGAACGTGCGGTAAAGCAAGCACAGGAGCAGGGAGACCCTGAGGCGGCTACCCTTGCTAGGCGCTTTACCTTCCCAGTAGTTGAGATAGAGAATCAGCAGGGGCAGAGGATCAGACAGCACCTGGCACTGTCCTTTAAGGACATAAAGAGTCTGAGGGACGCTGTTGCCACGTATGGTCCATCGGCCCCCTTTACTGTTTCCATGATTGAAGCCTTAGCACCTAACAATTTGACTCCGGCCGATTGGAAACAACTCTGTAAGGCTACTCTGGATGGGGGCGATTTTCTAATGTGGAAATCTGAGTTCTTTGAGCTTTGCCTTTACACAGCACGGCAGAATACCCAGGCAGGCTTTCCTGAGAGAAATCATGATATGTTGACAGGAGAGGGGAATTTTGCTAATGTACAGGATCAGATTAATTATGACCCAGGAGTTTATGCACAGACCGCTGCTGCTGCAGTGAGGGCCTGGAAGTCTTTATCACCTAAGGGCTCGCTACATTTACATCTCTCTAAAATTGTCCAAGGCCCGGACGAGCCTTACCAGGCATTTGTAGATCGCCTACTGGTAACTGCAGATAGGGTATTTGGTGATGCAGATCAAGCCATGCCTTTTGTAAAGCAACTAGCATATGAAAATGCCAACAAATGGTGTCAGGAAGCAATTAGACCTTGGAAGCGTGAGCCCCTTAACACATATCTTAAACTTTGTAAGGACATTGGGGAAGGACAGATAATGGGTGCAGCCATTGCAGAGGCGTTGCGTGGTGGCAAAACCGTGGGCTCAGGAGCTCGCCCAAAAATAGGATGTTTTAAATGTGGCCGGCTAGGGCATATCCGCCGGAACTGCCCACTCCAAGGTTGTGCACAGGCTGCTAATATGAACAGGTAGTCCCCAGGAGTTTGCCCTCGATGCCAACGTGGAAAACATTGGGCAAATGAATGCAGGTCCAAGACAGTCATCTCCAGGCAGCCATCTGTGCTGGGAAACGGGAGCAGGGGCCAGCTCCGGGCCCCGCAAGCACCAATGTACGGGGCAGCGATTCAGTTTGTTCCTCAGGGACAAAGGCCATTCATGACCTTGCCCGAGGGAGCACAGGCAGTGGAGGATGGGACCTCCATACCACCTCCTACATAGTATTGACACCCCAAATGGGGGTACAGGCTATTCCTACAGGAATTTATGGACCACTACCCCCTGACACTGTAGGGCTTCTGCTGGGATGTAGCAGCACAGCCTTGAAAGGAGTTCATATTACCCCAGGAGTGATTGATGCAGACTATACAGGGGAAATTAAAGTTTTAGCCAGTGTTCATGCTGGGGTTGCAGTGTTGCCCCAAGGGGCACGAATAGCACAGTTAGTGCTGCTCCCCACAGTGAAGTCAGATAATGCTTGCAGGCTTGGACAGAAGAAAGCAGGGTTTGGTTCCAGTGGTGAAGCCTCTGTTTATTGGGTCGCTGATATGGCAAGCCGCCCTACTTTGAAGTTGAGTATAGAAGGAAAGAAATTTACTGGGCTTCTAGACACTGGTGCCGACACCACTCTTATTTCACAGAAATATTGGCCCCCAGGTTGGCCTGTTACACCCACCATGACCACTTTACAAGGTTTGGGGATTACCCAAAGCCCCCTAGCTAGCGCCAGGCCTCTAGCCTGGAGGGATAAGGAAGGAAATGGTGGCCATGTTACCCCCTATGTAGTATCAGGTCTGCCAGTTAATTTGTGGGGGAGAGATGTTTTGCAACAAATGGGAGCAGTATTAGTATCTGGTCAGGAATTAGCTATGCAGCAGATGGAGAGGTACGGCTACATTCCTGGAAAAGGTATAGGAAGAAAGCTGCAAGGAATTACTCAACCAATCTCCGTGGAACATAAGAAGGATAAAGAAAGGGCTAGGGCATTTTCCCTAGGGGCCATTGTGATGGCGGCTGAGGTTACTCCACAGAAGATTACATGGAAAAGTTCTCAACCCATTTGGATTGACCAATGGCCCCTTTCTACAGAAAAAATAGCCGCCGTTAAGGAAATAGTTCAAGAACAGCTAGCTGCTGGACATATTGTCCCTTCCACTTCACCTTGGAATACACCTATTTTTGTGATTAAAAAGAAATCAGGGAAGTGGAGACTTTTACAGGATCTCAGAGCAGTGAATGCTACCATGGAGATAATGGGATCACAGCAGCCAGGATTACCACTGCCTTCTGCCATTCCAAAAGATTTTAATATTGTTGTGATTGATTTAAAGGATTGTTTTTTTTCCATTCCTCTTCATCCAGAAGATTCACCTCGTTTTGCATTCAATGTGCCTTCTGTTAATTTGCAGGAACCATTTGAACGGTACCAATGGAAATTTTTACCCCAAGGAATGGCTAATAGTCCTACTATGTGTCAGATTTATGTGGCTGCCGCCTTAAAACCGGTGCGCGCCAGCTTTCCCTCTGTTATGATCGTTCATTATATGGATGATATTTTGCTGGCAGCTCTATCTACTCAGGTGTTGCAATCCTGTTTGTGTAAGTTACAGCAAGAGTTAGAAAAAGCAGGATTAGCTATAGCCCCAGATAAAATACAACTTGTTTCTCCATTTAATTATTTGGGATTTCAACTTTTTCAAAATTGTGTTAAACCCCAAAAAATTTCCATAGCCACAGAAAAGCTGCAAACTCTTAATGATTTTCAGAAATTGTTAGGGGATATAAATTGGATGAGGCCCAGTTTGAAACTTACTAATGCAGATTTGAAACCTTTGTTTGATATCTTAAAAGGTGACTCCTCTCCAACATCCCCTAGGGTAATGACTATGGAGGGACGTCACGCCCTACGCAAAGTTGAGATAGCGATTGAACAATCCCATTTGACCAGGATTGATTACAGTACTCCACTTTTATTTATTGTTATAGCATCCTCATATACACCTACAGGGGTATTTTATCAGCAGGGACCTATTTTGTGGGAACATTTGCATGTTTCTCCTGCTAAGACAATTGTGCCTTACTATTTGGCCATAGCAGAGTTGATACAAAAGGCCACTAAAAGCAGCCTAAGACATTTTGGGAAGGTCCCAGATACCATTATTGTTCCATACACTCAGAAGCAGCTTTTGTGGTTGCAGAATATGGAAGAGACCTGGTCAATACTTTTGAGTACTTTAAATGTTAATTTTGACAACCACTATCCCAAGGACCCCATTGTACAGTTTTTTATTTTGCATCCTGTTGTTTTTCCACTTGTAACCTCTCTTCAACCATTGCCAGAAGCTTTAACTGTTTTCACTGATGGGTCGTCAAACGGTCAGGCAGCTTTTGTAGTAGATGGCCAGGTTACCACCATCCCCACATCTTTTGTCTCTGCACAGGTTGTAGAATTGGTGGCCATTCTTGCTGTCTTTCAAACATTTTCCATGCAGCCCTTTAATTTGTATTCTGATAGTGGATATGTTGCCCATTCCCTTCCTGTGCTGGAGACTGCTGGCCAAATTTCTTCCCACTCCACAGCAGCATCTCTATTTGCTAAAATTCAGGCCTGTATTTGGGCCCGCAAAGATAAATTCTTTGTGACTCATATTCGAGCCCATACAGGTTTACCTGGGCCCTTGACATCAGGAAATGCGGCTGCAGATTCAGCCACCAAATTGGTAGCCTCAGCTCTTGAAGAAGCTCAAAAGGCACATGCTAGATTTCACTTGAATTCTAACACACTTCGTTTGCGCTTTAGTCTGACTAAGGAACAAGCCAGAACCATCGTGAAGCAATGCTCAGTGTGCCCTCAATTTTTACCTGTTCCTCATTATGGTGTAAATCCCCGAGGACTGTTGCCCAATCATGTCTGGCAAATGGACGTGACACACATCCCAGAGTTTGGGACACTAAAGTATGTGCATGTCACTATCGATACTTGTTCTGGATTTATTTTAGCTACTCCTCAGACAGGAGAACAAGTCAGACATACTCTAGCCCATTGCTATGCATGTTTTTCCATCTTGGGAACTCCTAAAGTTATCAAAACTGATAATGGTCCTTGCTATACTAGCAGCAAGTTTCGTGATTTTGCTGCCTCCCACCATATACAATTAATTACAGGTATTCCTTATAATCCTCAAGGACAAGGTATTGTGGAACGTGTCAACCGCACTATTAAGGATTACCTTATTAAAACCAAAAAGGGGGAATATAGCACTCCCCGAGATCATTTGAATCTTGTATTATTTATTTTAAATTTTCTAACATTGGATGCTGAAGGACGGTCTGCTGCAGATCGTCATTGGAATCCGTCTCAGAAGCAGAAAGGTTATGTTATGTGGAAGGACCCCTTGACTGGTAAGTGGCTAGGCCCAGATCCCGTCCTCATTTGGGGGCGAGGATCAGTTTGTGTTTTCCCAGAAAATGAAAATGGTCCGAGGTGGATTCCTGAGAGGCTTGTCCGGCAAGCTTCTGCTGCAGAGTCTTGGGAAAGCTCGGATACTGGACAACATGATGGTATTTGAGTCGGAAGATCAACGGGACAAGAGATGCCTCTGAAAGGAATGACACCAAGTTCCAGTACACCCTGACAGCATGCTGGAATGGCAATCGCGATTCTGCTGTTCTCCTGCAGCTGCCCTGAATCCCGCCTGTTTCTGTTGGGACTGATGGAGAGGCCTATGTTGGCCTGATAAGAATAAAAGAGACTTTGGCATAACGGCTACCATCATAGCCAGTACATCAACAGCTGCCACCGCCAGCTACCGTGGTGACAGTGAACAAGATTGCAGAACAGACTGCCAGAGTTATGGAACAACAGGACTTTACTGATGAACATGAGCGGGTGGGCATGACTATGCTGGACTATGGGTTGATTTGTTGGAAAAGAAATAGCAAATGCTGTTAGATTTGGTCTAGGCCTCCTGTACCCCATTGTATGCCTTTCTGTTGTATTGTATGCATTTCTGTTTTATCATCTGTGCAAGTGCTAATTGTTTCCCCAAGCCTGGGAACTGCTGTCTGCTCATTGTTACGAGCTAAGTTACTCCTAAGATCATGGCCTCTTGCCTCCCATTGTGCCTTTAATGTATGTTTCACCTGTAAAGTGCTTTGTTTTCCCAAGCCCGAAAACTGCTGTTTGCTCTTTGCTACTGAGCTGATATTCACTCCCAGCCTTGGAACAGGGTTACCAGCCTCCCCAAGTATGGTTGAGCAGCTGCAACAGACAAGGCGTTGAATGGCAGCCAGTGACGGGTGAGATGGACCGGGAACTGACCAACCTAGGACAGGGTCTCCATCATGCTACGGAGGTTCCCGATGACGGGTAAGGCTGATAACCTGAGAGTCCACAACCTAAGACAGGCGCATTCAAGTCTGCTTTAATACAGAAGGGGGAATATGTTGTGGGCTGTGGAGCTGATTTACACTCCTTGAGCTGATTTACACTCCTTGAGCTGATCACTCAGGAATCAGGCCTAAGGCAGTAGCACCTAGCCTTTGCAGATTCATTGGCGTCCTATTGTCCTGTTGATGGGCTTGGGGGAAAGAGGAGATAATATGGTAATAAAGAGGCTTGTGGAGGACGGCTCGAGAGAGACGGCTCCCAGCACTTGTAACATCATCCTGGTCTCGGTGTGTCGGTGCTTTTCGCTCGGACATTCGCCGTGCCCACTACGCCGGCTCAGCTAGCCGCGACAGCTGCTAGCACAGCTGATGGTATGTGAAGTTCATAACGCAAGTGGAGTTGTTTTGGCACTGGAAGAGTTGTGCTGCTGCTTCGGGCAGTTGCAATTCACCACCGCCTTGAGTTCCCTAGGTGTCATATCCACTTTCAGACATATGTGGTGCCAGAGCACTTGGTTTCCATGGCAGCGGGAAATGGCTTGGGCGCTGAACTTGTGTTTGGCTGTGGAGTTTTGAGCGCCTTGAGTGAAGAGCTCCATGTTAGTTTAGTGTGGGTGCTCAACCTGCTTGATTCCATCCCACTGGGCTCAATGGGCATTGGACCGGAAGTGACCAAACAGGGTTTCCTAGAACGCTGCTAGCACAGCTGATGGTATGTGAAGTTCATGAGGCAGGTGGAGTTCTTTTGCACTGGAAGAGCTGTGCTGCTGCTTCGGGCAGTTGCCATTCACCACCGCCCTGAGTTCCCTAGGTGTCATATCCACTTTCAGACATATGTGGTGCCAGAGCACTTGGTTTCCATGGCAGCGGGAAATGGCTTGGGTGCTGAAATTGTGTTTAGCTGTGGAGTTTTGAGCGCCTTGAGTGAGGAGCTCCATGTTAGTTTCGTGTGGGTGCTCAACCTGCTTGATTCCATCACACAGGGCTCAATGGGCATTGGACCGGAAGTGACCAAACAGGGTTTCCTAGATAGCTGCTAGCACAGCTGATGGTATGTGAAGTTCATGAGGCAGGTGGAGTTGTTTTGGCACTGGAAGAGCTGTGCTGCTGCTTCGGGCAGTTGCCATTCACCACCGCCGTGAGTTCCCTAGGTGTCATATCCACTTTCAGACATATGTGGTGCCAGAGCACTTGGTTTCCATGGCAGCGGGAAATGGCTTGGGCACTGAACTTGTGTTTGGCTGTGGAGTTTTGAGTGCCTTGAGTGAGGAGCTCCATGTGAGTTTAGTGTGGGTGCTCAACCTGCTTGATTCCATCCCACTGGGCTCAATGGGCATTGGACGGGAAGTGACCAAACAGGGTTTCCTAGATAGCTGCTAGCACAGCTGATGGTATGTGAAGTGAATGAGGCAGGTGGAGTTGTTTTGGCACTGGAAGAGCTGTGCTGCTGCTTCAGGCAGTTGCCATTCACCACCGCCCTGAGTTCCCTAGGTGTCATATCCACTTTCAGACATATGTGGTGCCAGAGCACTTGGTTTCCATGGCAGCGGGAAATGGCTTGGGCGCTGAACTTGTGTTTGGCTGTGGAGTTTTGAGCGCCTTGAGTGAGGAGCTCCATGTTAGTTTAGTGTGGGTGCTCAACCTGCTTGATTCCATCCCACTGGGCTCAATGGACATTGGACCGGAAGTGACCAAACAGGGTTTCCTAGATAGCTGCTAGTACAGCTGATGGTATGTGAAGTTCATGAGGCAGGTGGAGTTGTTTTGGCACTGGAAGAGGTGTGCTGCTGCTTCAGGCAGTTGCCATTCACCACCGCCTTGAGTTCCCTAGACATATGTGGTGCCAGAGCACTTGGTTTCCATGGCAGAGGGAAATGGCTTGGGCGCTGAACTTGTGTTTGGCTGTGGAGTTTTGAGTGCCTTGAGTGAGGAGTTCCATGTGAGTTTAGTGTGGGTGCTCAACCTGCTTGATTCCATCCCACTGGGCTCAATGGGCATTGGACCGGAAGTGACCAAACAGGGTTTCCTAGATAGGTGCTAGTACAGCTGATGGTATGTGAAGTGAATGAGGCAGGTGGAGTTGTTTTGGCACTGGAAGAGCTGTGCTGCTGCTTCGGGCAGTTGCCATTCACCACCGCCCTGAGTTCCCTAGACATATGTGGTGCCAGAGCACTTGGTTTCCATGGCAGCGGGAAATGGCTTGGGCGCTGAACTTGTGTTTGGCTGATGAGTTTTGAGCGCCTTGAGTGGGGAGCTCCATGTTAGTTTAGTGTGGGTGCTCAACCTGCTTGATTCCATCTCAGTGGGCTCAATGGGCATTGGACCAGAAGTGACCAAACAGGGTTTCCTAGATAGCTGCTAGCACACCTGATGGTATGTGAAGTTGATGAGGCAGGTGGAGTTGTTTTGGCACTGGAAGAGCTGTGCTGCTGCTTCGGGCAGTTGCCATTCACCACCGCCCTGAGTTCCCTAGACATATGTGGTGCCAGAGCACTTGGTTTCCATGGCAGCAGGAAATGGCTTGGGCGCTGAACTTGTGTTTGGCTGTGGAGTTTTGAGCGCCTTGAGTGAGGAGCTCCATGTGAGTTTAGTGTGGGTGCTCAACCTGCTTGATTCCATCCCACTGGGCTCAATGGACATTGGACCGGAAGTGACCAAACAGGGTTTCCTAGATAGCTGCTAGCACAGCTGATGGTATGTGAAATGAATGAGGCAGGTGGAGTTGTTTTGGCACTGGAAGAGCTGTGCTGCTGCTTCGGGCAGTTGCCATTCACCACCGCCCTGAGTTCCCTAGGTGTCATAGCCACTTTCAGACATATGTGGTGACAGAGCACTTGGTTTCCATGGCAGCGGGAAATGGTTTGGGCGCTGAACTTGTGTTTGGCTGATGAGTTTTGAGCGCCTTGAGTGAGGAGCTCCATGTGAGTTTAGTGTGGGTGCTCAACCTGCTTGATTCCATCCCACTGGGCTCAATGGGCATTGGACGGGAAGTGACCAAACAGGGTTTCCTAGATAGCTGCTAGCACAGCTGATGGTATGTGAAGTTCATGAGGCAGGTGGAGTTGTTTTGGCACTGGAAGAGCTGTGCTGCTGCTTCGGGCAGTTGCCATTCACCACCGCCCTGAGTTCCCTAGACATATGTGGTGCCAGAGCACTTGGTTTCCATGGCAGCGGAAAATGGCTTGGGCGCTGAACTTGTGTTTGGCTGTGGAGTTTTGAGCGCCTTGAGTGAGGAGCTCCATGTGAGTTTAGTGTGGGTGCTCAACCTGCTTGATTCCATCCCACTGGGCTCAATGGGCATTGGACCGGAAGTGACCAAACAGGGTTTCCTAGATAGCTGCTAGCACAGCTGATGATATGTGAAGTTCATGAGGCAGGTGGAGTTGTTTTGGCACTGGAAGAGCTGTGCTGCTGCTTCGGGCAGTTGCCATTCACCACCGCCCTGAGTTCCCTAGGTGTCATATCCACTTTCAGACAGATGTGGTGCCAGAGCACTTGGTTTCCATGGCAGCGGGAAATGGCTTGGGTGCTGAACTTGTGTTTGGCTGATGAGTTTTGAGCCCCTTGAGTGAAGAGCTCCATGTGAGTTTAGTGTGGGTGCTCAACCTGCTTGATTCCATCCCACTGGGCTCAATGGGCATTGGACCGGAAGTGACCAAACAGGGTTTCCTAAATAGCTGCTAATACAGCTGATGGTATGTGAAGTTCATGACTGAGGTGGAGTTGTTTTGGCACTGGAAGAGCTGTGCTGCTTCTGCTTCGGGCAGTTGCCATTCACCACCGCCCTGAGTTCCCTACGTGTCATATCCACTTTCAGACATATGTGGTGCCAGAGCACTTGGTTTCCATGGCAGCGGGAAATGGCTTGGGCGCTGAACTTGTGTTTGGCTGTGGAGTTTTGAGCGCCTTGAGTGAAGAGCTCCATGTTAGTTTAGTGTGGGTGCTCAACCTGCTTGATTCCATCCCACTGGGCTCAATGGGCATTGGACCGGAAGTGACCAAACAGGGTTTCCTAGAACGCTGCTAGCACAGCTGATGGTATGTGAAGTTCATGAGGCAGGTGGAGTTCTTTTGCACTGGAAGAGCTGTGCTGCTGCTTCGGGCAGTTGCCATTCACCACCGCCCTGAGTTCCCTAGGTGTCATATCCACTTTCAGACATATGTGGTGCCAGAGCACTTGGTTTCCATGGCAGCGGGAAATGGCTTGGGTGCTGAAATTGTGTTTAGCTGTGGAGTTTTGAGCGCCTTGAGTGAGGAGCTCCATGTTAGTTTCGTGTGGGTGCTCAACCTGCTTGATTCCATCACACAGGGCTCAATGGGCATTGGACCGGAAGTGACCAAACAGGGTTTCCTAGATAGCTGCTAGCACAGCTGATGGTATGTGAAGTGAATGAGGCAGGTGGAGTTGTTTTGGCACTGTAAGAGCTGTGCTGCTGCTTCGGGCAGTTGCCATTCACCACCGCCGTGAGTTCCCTAGGTGTCATATCCACTTTCAGACATATGTGGTGCCAGAGCACTTGGTTTCCATGGCAGCGGGAAATGGCTTGGGCGCTGAACTTGTGTTTGGCTGTGGAGTTTTGAGCGCCTTGAGTGAGGAGCTCCATGTTAGTTTAGTGTGGGTGCTCAACCTGCTTGATTCCATCCCACTGGGCTCAATGGACATTGGACCGGAAGTGACCAAACAGGGTTTCCTAGATAGCTGCTAGTACAGCTGATGGTATGTGAAGTTCATGAGGCAGGTGGAGTTGTTTTGGCACTGGAAGAGGTGTGCTGCTGCTTCAGGCAGTTGCCATTCACCACCGCCTTGAGTTCCCTAGACATATGTGGTGCCAGAGCACTTGGTTTCCATGGCAGAGGGAAATGGCTTGGGCGCTGAACTTGTGTTTGGCTGTGGAGTTTTGAGTGCCTTGAGTGAGGAGTTCCATGTGAGTTTAGTGTGGGTGCTCAACCTGCTTGATTCCATCCCACTGGGCTCAATGGGCATTGGACCGGAAGTGACCAAACAGGGTTTCCTAGATAGGTGCTAGTACAGCTGATGGTATGTGAAGTGAATGAGGCAGGTGGAGTTGTTTTGGCACTGGAAGAGCTGTGCTGCTGCTTCGGGCAGTTGCCATTCACCACCGCCCTGAGTTCCCTAGACATATGTGGTGCCAGAGCACTTGGTTTCCATGGCAGCGGGAAATGGCTTGGGCGCTGAACTTGTGTTTGGCTGATGAGTTTTGAGCGCCTTGAGTGGGGAGCTCCATGTTAGTTTAGTGTGGGTGCTCAACCTGCTTGATTCCATCTCAGTGGGCTCAATGGGCATTGGACCAGAAGTGACCAAACAGGGTTTCCTAGATAGCTGCTAGCACACCTGATGGTATGTGAAGTTGATGAGGCAGGTGGAGTTGTTTTGGCACTGGAAGAGCTGTGCTGCTGCTTCGGGCAGTTGCCATTCACCACCGCCCTGAGTTCCCTAGACATATGTGGTGCCAGAGCACTTGGTTTCCATGGCAGCAGGAAATGGCTTGGGCGCTGAACTTGTGTTTGGCTGTGGAGTTTTGAGCGCCTTGAGTGAGGAGCTCCATGTGAGTTTAGTGTGGGTGCTCAACCTGCTTGATTCCATCCCACTGGGCTCAATGGACATTGGACCGGAAGTGACCAAACAGGGTTTCCTAGATAGCTGCTAGCACAGCTGATGGTATGTGAAATGAATGAGGCAGGTGGAGTTGTTTTGGCACTGGAAGAGCTGTGCTGCTGCTTCGGGCAGTTGCCATTCACCACCGCCCTGAGTTCCCTAGGTGTCATAGCCACTTTCAGACATATGTGGTGACAGAGCACTTGGTTTCCATGGCAGCGGGAAATGGTTTGGGCGCTGAACTTGTGTTTGGCTGATGAGTTTTGAGCGCCTTGAGTGAGGAGCTCCATGTGAGTTTAGTGTGGGTGCTCAACCTGCTTGATTCCATCCCACTGGGCTCAATGGGCATTGGACGGGAAGTGACCAAACAGGGTTTCCTAGATAGCTGCTAGCACAGCTGATGGTATGTGAAGTTCATGAGGCAGGTGGAGTTGTTTTGGCACTGGAAGAGCTGTGCTGCTGCTTCGGGCAGTTGCCATTCACCACCGCCCTGAGTTCCCTAGACATATGTGGTGCCAGAGCACTTGGTTTCCATGGCAGCGGAAAATGGCTTGGGCGCTGAACTTGTGTTTGGCTGTGGAGTTTTGAGCGCCTTGAGTGAGGAGCTCCATGTGAGTTTAGTGTGGGTGCTCAACCTGCTTGATTCCATCCCACTGGGCTCAATGGGCATTGGACCGGAAGTGACCAAACAGGGTTTCCTAGATAGCTGCTAGCACAGCTGATGATATGTGAAGTTCATGAGGCAGGTGGAGTTGTTTTGGCACTGGAAGAGCTGTGCTGCTGCTTCGGGCAGTTGCCATTCACCACCGCCCTGAGTTCCCTAGGTGTCATATCCACTTTCAGACAGATGTGGTGCCAGAGCACTTGGTTTCCATGGCAGCGGGAAATGGCTTGGGTGCTGAACTTGTGTTTGGCTGATGAGTTTTGAGCCCCTTGAGTGAAGAGCTCCATGTGAGTTTAGTGTGGGTGCTCAACCTGCTTGATTCCATCCCACTGGGCTCAATGGGCATTGGACCGGAAGTGACCAAACAGGGTTTCCTAAATAGCTGCTAATACAGCTGATGGTATGTGAAGTTCATGACTGAGGTGGAGTTGTTTTGGCACTGGAAGAGCTGTGCTGCTTCTGCTTCGGGCAGTTGCCATTCACCACCGCCCTGAGTTCCCTACGTGTCATATCCACTTTCAGACATATGTGGTGCCAGAGCACTTGGTTTCCATGGCAGCGGGAAATGGCTTGGGCGCTGAACTTGTGTTTGGCTGTGGAGTTTTGAGCGCCTTGAGTGAAGAGCTCCATGTTAGTTTAGTGTGGGTGCTCAACCTGCTTGATTCCATCCCACTGGGCTCAATGGGCATTGGACCGGAAGTGACCAAACAGGGTTTCCTAGAACGCTGCTAGCACAGCTGATGGTATGTGAAGTTCATGAGGCAGGTGGAGTTCTTTTGCACTGGAAGAGCTGTGCTGCTGCTTCGGGCAGTTGCCATTCACCACCGCCCTGAGTTCCCTAGGTGTCATATCCACTTTCAGACATATGTGGTGCCAGAGCACTTGGTTTCCATGGCAGCGGGAAATGGCTTGGGTGCTGAAATTGTGTTTAGCTGTGGAGTTTTGAGCGCCTTGAGTGAGGAGCTCCATGTTAGTTTCGTGTGGGTGCTCAACCTGCTTGATTCCATCACACAGGGCTCAATGGGCATTGGACCGGAAGTGACCAAACAGGGTTTCCTAGATAGCTGCTAGCACAGCTGATGGTATGTGAAGTGAATGAGGCAGGTGGAGTTGTTTTGGCACTGGAAGAGCTGTGCTGCTGCTTCGGGCAGTTGCCATTCACCACCGCCGTGAGTTCCCTAGGTGTCATATCCACTTTCAGACATATGTGGTGCCAGAGCACTTGGTTTCCATGGCAGCGGGAAATGGCTTGGGCACTGAACTTGTGTTTGGCTGTGCAGTTTTGAGCGCCTTGAGTGAGGAGCTCCATGTGAGTTTAGTGTGGGTGCTCAACCTGCTTGATTCCATCCCACTGGGCTCAATGGGCATTGGACGGGAAGTGACCAAACAGGGTTTCCTAGATAGCTGCTAGCACAGCTGATGGTATGTGAAGTGAATGAGGCAGGTGGAGTTGTTTTGGCACTGGAAGAGCTGTGCTGCTGCTTCAGGCAGTTGCCATTCACCACCGCCCTGAGTTCCCTAGGTGTCATATCCACTTTCAGACATATGTGGTGCCAGAGCACTTGGTTTCCATGGCAGCGGGAAATGGCTTGGGCGCTGAACTTGTGTTTGGCTGTGGAGTTTTGAGCGCCTTGAGTGAGGAGCTCCATGTTAGTTTAGTGTGGGTGCTCAACCTGCTTGATTCCATCCCACTGGGCTCAATGGACATTGGACCGGAAGTGACCAAACAGGGTTTCCTAGATAGCTGCTAGTACAGCTGATGGTATGTGAAGTTCATGAGGCAGGTGGAGTTGTTTTGGCACTGGAAGAGGTGTGCTGCTGCTTCAGGCAGTTGCCATTCACCACCGCCTTGAGTTCCCTAGACATATGTGGTGCCAGAGCACTTGGTTTCCATGGCAGAGGGAAATGGCTTGGGCGCTGAACTTGTGTTTGGCTGTGGAGTTTTGAGTGCCTTGAGTGAGGAGTTCCATGTGAGTTTAGTGTGGGTGCTCAACCTGCTTGATTCCATCCCACTGGGCTCAATGGGCATTGGACCGGAAGTGACCAAACAGGGTTTCCTAGATAGGTGCTAGTACAGCTGATGGTATGTGAAGTTCATGAGGCAGGTGGAGTTGTTTTGGCACTGGAAGAGCTGTGCTGCTGCTTCGGGCAGTTGCCATTCACCACCGCCCTGAGTTCCCTAGACATATGTGGTGCCAGAGCACTTGGTTTCCATGGCAGCGGGAAATGGCTTGGGCGCTGAACTTGTGTTTGGCTGATGAGTTTTGAGCGCCTTGAGTGGGGAGCTCCATGTTAGTTTAGTGTGGGTGCTCAACCTGCTTGATTCCATCTCAGTGGGCTCAATGGGCATTGGACCAGAAGTGACCAAACAGGGTTTCCTAGATAGCTGCTAGCACACCTGATGGTATGTGAAGTTGATGAGGCAGGTGGAGTTGTTTTGGCACTGGAAGAGCTGTGCTGCTGCTTCGGGCAGTTGCCATTCACCACCGCCCTGAGTTCCCTAGACATATGTGGTGCCAGAGCACTTGGTTTCCATGGCAGCAGGAAATGGCTTGGGCGCTGAACTTGTGTTTGGCTGTGGAGTTTTGAGCGCCTTGAGTGAGGAGCTCCATGTGAGTTTAGTGTGGGTGCTCAACCTGCTTGATTCCATCCCACTGGGCTCAATGGACATTGGACCGGAAGTGACCAAACAGGGTTTCCTAGATAGCTGCTAGCACAGCTGATGGTATGTGAAATGAATGAGGCAGGTGGAGTTGTTTTGGCACTGGAAGAGCTGTGCTGCTGCTTCGGGCAGTTGCCATTCACCACCGCCCTGAGTTCCCTAGGTGTCATAGCCACTTTCAGACATATGTGGTGACAGAGCACTTGGTTTCCATGGCAGCGGGAAATGGTTTGGGCGCTGAACTTGTGTTTGGCTGATGAGTTTTGAGCGCCTTGAGTGAGGAGCTCCATGTGAGTTTAGTGTGGGTGCTCAACCTGCTTGATTCCATCCCACTGGGCTCAATGGGCATTGGACGGGAAGTGACCAAACAGGGTTTCCTAGATAGCTGCTAGCACAGCTGATGGTATGTGAAGTTCATGAGGCAGGTGGAGTTG